>NC_061121.1:15178269-15178641 GCF_002878395.1 Capsicum annuum
TATATATATATTGGCTCTTAATTTTTTCTTACAAAAAATGCGTGGAACTCTTTCTTTATTTTCCTTTTTTAGATATAAATTTTGGTTCTTAATTTTTTTACCTTTTTATGTATATATATATTGGCTCTTAATTTTTTCTTACAAAAAATGCGTGGAACTCTTTCTTTATTTTCCTTTTTTAGATATAAATTTTGGTTCTTAATTTTTTACCTTTTTATGCACAGTTTTTTCGTAGAAAGTTATGTGGGACAAACCAACAAAACATAGGAATTTTATATGAATTATGTACTTAAAGCTATCATTTTATTCGTAAAAGGAAAATTAATTCTTCTATACTTACAAGATTCCACCTTAAAAGAAAATCTAATTATT
>NC_061121.1:15181641-15219055 GCF_002878395.1 Capsicum annuum
TTTTTAGGGCTGTACAAACAAATCCACATTAGAAATAAGCATAAGTAACTATTAATACAATAATTGCAATGTAATTACATCATTAATCAGGTCAAATGTTACCTCCCCCACCCCCTATCTAACCCCAATAATCAATCACAACACCAGAAAGTTAAAAAAAAAAAAAAAAAAAAAAGGGGAGGAAAATGGGGGAAACTTTTAATTTCTTTTTGTTGTTTTCCCCTCAATGTACGGTATTCGCATTGGAGTCCCGATTAATTTGGATCGTGCAGTGCAGGGTCCATTCTGGGGTGATGTTCCCAACAGGATTTTCAGGTCCATTCTGGCGTGATGCAACCAACGGAATTTTCTCCAACCCCAAGACCTTTAATTAAGGGTGAAGTAATCTCACCACTATACACAACAACCCCATATTGCCAATATGGGAGAAACTTTACAATTATAGCTAGTCTTGAATATCTAGATCTACTACATATATCCAAAGTTTTTCCAATTAAGTCATGTTTCCTATTATCATAATCAGCAAAAATACAAATTCAAAGCTATAGCTAAAACTTCATAATAGAGGACTGATGCCAGCTAAATTCAAGAATAGCATCCATGCTATATGTATATTATATATATACACCTGGAAAATGTGTAAAAACCATCAAAATGAGAAATATATTAGATTCGAATTAAACCCACAATTTTAAAATATACAATGTTTTCAGTAAATAAAGGTTGAATCGATCTATCAAATAATAAATCCTGAATCATGTTGAAGAAAGACCATACATTTGTCTACACTACATCAGTATCAGTAACTTAATTGCCGCTAAATCATTTTTTAGAGGGAATATTATTAGTGATAATTACATTTTATTACTCTTTGTAAATGCTCCTAAAGCCCACAGCGACATTGAATTCAATGATAATTAACTAATGCATATAAAAACCTTAACACTCTTTGTTAAAGTGTATATTTATTGTCGCTAAGAGCCTTTATTGTTGTAGTGCTAGGACCCTTTCACATTCAATGATATTAAACTAATCTTCGCCTTTCGAACTCTCCATAAATGTTATTCTACTCATGCTGGCTCTTTCTAAAACTGCACTAATTTTGAAAGATCTAACATACATCTCGTAATATTTTTAAAAAGCTCAAACAACATAAAAACAAAGTGAACAAACAAAAATGAGAATATATGAAGCATATGGTAACTGTATGATCACATGTTATACGTACAAAATAATCACAAAGAATATATTATATGCATAATATCTCATAAACAATTCCAAGCATGATCATGTAGGACCATTCATGTACAAAATATGCGTCCATTTACACCGACAAGCGTGACATATTCTATTGCTTATGCATGCTTTGCATGAAATGTATAACATCAATAAAATAAAAGCAACATTACATTTTGCCTTTAATTTTGGCATGCTAGCTAGCTATTTGCTAGCTAAGGTGTTCCATTGCCACCTTCATTGGTCTCTTGATTCTTATAGAGCCAATGGCCATATTAATATACCATATGACAATCACAATATTTGGTTCTTGTCCAACCACACCAACTAAATATGCTTCCTTCGTTTCATTTTATATGGTGGTATTTAATCAAGTACATAGTTTTTTTTTAGTAATTTTGTTATTCGTATCAATTTATAGACATGTTAAGTAATTTTATACGGTATATGCTATCTTCCATCAGCACAAAACCTATAGCTAAATTAATGTACAATAACAATCACAAATTCTATTCTTGTCAAATAACTCCACTAAGGAAAGATGCTAAAGTCTTTTGTGCCATGATTTTTCTAGTTACAAGAAAATGTCATTAAAGGAGAAATTAGATACGAAGCTACTCTTTTTTTTTTTTTTTTGCTTTATAAAAATAATTGTTATATTAGTATCAGCTCGTAGATGATCTTGACTAATTTCACGCGGGGCCTGTAATCTTCTATCAGTATAGGTATCGGAAAACTCTGTATACAAATGTTTGAATATACGTGAAGAAATGACGTAATATTGTTGCCTATATATCAAGATTTGAACTTGATGTCTCGTGATTCTAAGCTCATTTCATTAACTAATAGACTACACCTTTAGGTGCCAAAAAACTAGTAAAATGTTAGTTACTTCCTCTGTTTCAATTTATTTGTTTGTTTTTGACTTGACATGAAATTAGAAAGGAAATAAGACTTCTGAATCTTGTTGTCTTAAATTAAAAGTATGTAGAAAATACTAAAAAAATATTTTTTAATCTTGTATTCCTAAAATGACATATGAAAAGTTGAAGCCAAGAAAGGAAGGTAGAAAAATAAGACAAACCAATTAAGAAGGAAGAAATTAAATAACTTTGAAATATCATTCTTTTTAAAGGGACCCCCTCTTAGTCTTTGATATATGTCATTCTTTTGGACATTGCTAACTTAGCTAGCTATCGGGTCCCCTCTTAAATCTTTGATGTATGTCAATCTTTTGGACATTGCTAACTTACTAGCTATAGGTCCCCTCTTATCTACTAGTTTATTCATTGTATCATATCATAGATCCCAAAATTTATCACAAGGTTACTTTCAGTCACATTGTAATCAAGTAATTCAATTGTAACAAGCCTTTCTAAATAGTCATAAGAACTATATTGTTGCCGGGAGGATCAAAAGCATCAATCATCAAGTTCATGCATCAAGACCATAGTGTTGCCGAAAACCAGTGGGGACCAAATAATAAAAAGCGCATCCCAGTCTACTAAAGCTCTTTCTATACGCATAATCCTGAGATGAGCGTGACCACAAAGGTTAATTATAAATAGTCTTACCTCACATTTTTGCAAGAGACTCTCTTTCCATGAGACGTGACAACAACTTTACTACAGGTTACTCCAATACTTCCTTCTAGTGGGGACCAAACAATAAAAAGGGTAGTCCGGTGCACTAAAACTCTTGTTATGCACCGAGTCCAAAAAATAACATAACCAGAAAAATCTATTATACAGAGTCTAACCTTGCATGAGGTTATTTTCACGACTGAAAACAGTGATGACAACAACTTCACATATTACTCCAAAATACTCCCATTCAAGTGGGGACCAATTCAATGCATAAGATTATACTATTGTATTGGAAGGTGGTAGTATAACTTTTAAAGAGACAAAGCAACACCCACAGAAAAAGGTTGCGGTGGGAAAGCAATCTATGGGAAAGAGACTTTTAATATGTTTTAACTTTATCAACTTTAGATTTCCATCACTAGGGATCTTGTTCGATTTGACCGCACATAAAATAATTGACAACTCCTATTATTATTTTCACCACTTAGGTTTAATCAAATGTTTAAAGATTATATAGATCAACTAACTTATTATATTGATCTGAATTTATATTCATCCTCCTCAATATTTACAAACATATCTTTGGAAAGATGAAATTTATTGCATCCAAGGGCGTGGCGTGGGTTAGTGAAGTGGGTTGAGTATCTGAGGTCTTGGATCAAATTTTAATAGAGACAAAAAAAAATACTAGGGGATTATTTCCATCTGTCCTTGCCTTAATGGACAAAGTTACCTATTTGTTGATGGGCGAGGTGGTCGGGATTCAAATATACACATAAACAAGTGGATAACTTTTGGAGTCTCATATCAGCGGCACAAGGGATCCTTGGTCTCGTTATATGATTTTGGACAATTAATACTCTCATCAAAAACTAACTTTTGTAACTTTTGTTGTTGAGTTAAGTTGAAAATTCATTTTTTACCAATGATGGGCTTCAAATGAATATACACATTATATATTGTGTGAACTGAGAGCGTAGTTTAGAACTTCATACCTATTGATCCTAAACTTTAGATGCCCATGATCACAAGAACAAATCATTAGAAGATAGTGTCTTGACTGTCTATAGTGGACTGGTTTATGTACATTAACTTAATAAACTTCTTGAAACCTTCAGTAACTAGTTATTAATATGTATTGAATTGTATCCCGTGGGAGATGGTAGGTATCCCGTAACTTTAGTTGAGGTGTGTGAAAACTGATCCGGACACTAGGTTATGAGAAAAAAATAAATGTGTTGAACTGTATGATTACCCTCATGTGAGAGTTTAAGTAATTAGGTGAGACTAACTATACAAGTAAACAAGGTATCTGAACAAACAAGAGTTCTTTAACTTTTTAAAAGCTGTTCAGAAGCAAAAAAAAAAAAAAAAAAAAAAACTTTGCATGCATTTTTGATTCATTAAAAAATAATTAATACTAATGTTCTTTTAAAGTTTAAACTTTTAAAAAGGTCAAATAATTTAACAATAGGGTCCTTGAAATTCTTATGTTTGTGGGCTTTGTCAAACTTGTAGTAACAATTGCATCTTATGATAACTCACTTATACTATATATAAATGATAATATGGCTGGTTAGGATTCCTTCTAAGTTCGAACTTCGAAAATGAAAAACATTTGATGAGAACATGACTTCTCTCCTTTGATAAGTTTTTTGCGGTGAAAACCGAATACTAGACATCGAGTGTGAACAATAACAGCATATCATGTGTCGTCTAGAGGTAGAGTGTACGCAGACCTAACTCCTAGGTAGATAGATTGTTTCTGATCGCTGGGTGTGAAATAAAAGAAAAAGGGTTACACGTGTGCGCAAAGACACATGTAATGATCACATAATATATATGTCGTTGATGAAATTTTTTAAAATGATGAATCAATGCAGCATGTCAAGATAGTAACAAGTTGACGAATTATAGGAAAGGGATTACCCTTAATATTATTTGCTTCGCATCCCAGGAGGTACAATATCTCCAAGCAATCCCTCATCAGTTGCAGCAGGTTGACTTGTTTCTGGCAATCTACGAGCTTCTGATGATCCAGTTTCACCTGGCATTGTACGCGATTCTACTGGTGCAGCCGCAGTCATAGGAACTAATTCATGCGGGTACTGAACACCGGAGGGATGATAGTATTGTGAGGGTAAAGGTGATAATTGAGATGTAAATGCAGCTTCATGATTGATAAGTCCACCTCTAGGAAATCCAACTGTATGATGACAATGCTGTCCTTCATATGTCGTGATTACAATTGAGGAATCTTCAGAGGATCGTTCCACTCTCTTCTTTACTGTGCACTTTGTATTTGTACAACGATAGTAACTCCTGCCAAGTCATAGACATTCATCATATGTAATTATTTCATAATTTATAAAGTCAAAATTCTGACATCATGACCTGACAGTAATATAATATGCAATATGAACTAGAATATATATACTTTTATTGATATTTGGAAAACATGTTCTTGAAAAACTTTTTTTAAAGCTAAGCCATCACCATAAGGAATCTAAATAGAAAGGAATTAGTACAAGTTCCTTTCCAAACTATAAACAAAGTTAGCTAACCAAAAGATTTCTTCTAGTATGTTGCAAAGATGCATTTTTCTTTTTTTCAGTTAATCCATCATGCAGGCCTAAGTTGTTCGAACTCTTTAAAAATGTTGTTGCATCCGTGTCGAATTCTTTGAAAATGCACTATTTTTGAAGAATTTGGCACGCACCAAATGACATTTTCAAAGAATCCGAGCAACATAGATGAAAGCTATACATAACCTTGATGATGGGTTTGGGCGCAGCACCCCCACCGGTACATACATTTACCACTAACTAAAGCCAATAATTATAGAACATGTGCATTTTGGTGTTTTTGAAGTTGTTTTCTTGTAGTTTAGTTTATTTTACCTCACTTTCATGATAATAATTTTTTTTTAAAAAATATACCTCACTAATCAAGCTAGAAAAATGAGATGTGGTGGAGCCAGAATTTTTCACTAAGGTGGTTCAAAATATGAAACACGAAGAAATTCAGGAGATTCAACATGTATTGTATATACATAAAAAGTTAATTTATTTTTGTATAGATAATATAATTTTCTGTCGAACGGGGTTCAAATAGACCCCCTTTCTCTCACTTGACTCCGGCCCAATCCATCATAACTAACTAACTCATTCCTCCAGAAACTCAAGGTGCGACTTAGTAATTGAAGTGAATCAAGAATCATGACATATTTGATTTAAATTTCAAATAATTTCACAGAATCATAGTACTTGTATTGATGAAAGACAACAAATATCCCATAAAATTCATAATAACCTTTCTACTCTTATATTTTTTAAACTTGTTTATGAAAAAACACTTTCCAAACTAGCTAGCCCATAATATTCCAAAAAAGCATATAACAACAAATTACTCATGTAAGGACGAAATAAAAGTAATTTAGTCAAGTACATGCATCTTATGGTTAGTAGTTCTATTACATAATTCTTCATAATATGCATGTGCACTAAAACTTGTCAAAGACTAAAAAATCATCTGTATACATTAAAAATTTATGAAGTATGTATTAATTTACATTTTGCACCTAGTTACTCTAATAAAATTCAAATTCAAATTTTGAATTTCTTCTGAAGTGGTTAGAATTATGAAAACTTTTAGCAAAGAAAGGGCATTTAATTAAGGAAAATGTAAACAATACCTTGGAAATGGACTATTTTTAACAGCTTTTTGGCCATATTTTCTCCATCTATAGCCATCTTCAAGATGATCAACTTCACTTTTTGTCATAAATGCAAATCGAGGCTGCCTGATTCGTTTCTGACCCTTCTTTTTAACCTTGCTTCTGTGGAATATTCAACCTAATGTAACATTAGGAATGTGATTCCTTTATATCATAATAATACTATTTTAGATATTATATATAAACAAAAAAGAGGTATATATTTCCAAGCTATGTTGCTCGGACTCTTCAAAATGACGTCGGGTGTGCGTAGGATCCTTCAAAAAAAGTGCATTTTTGGAGTATTCGACACTAGTGCGACAACATTTTTTGGAGAGTCTGGGTTACTTAGTTTCTAAGTACGCTTGCTGAAATAAACAATCAAATATCGTATTAGGTAACATTAGGAATGTGATTCCTTCTACCATATTATTTTAGATATTAAATATAAACAAAAAAGAGGTATATATTTCCAAGCTATGTTGCTTGGACTCTTCAAAATGTTGTCAGATGTGTGTCAGATCCTTCAAAAATAGTGCATTTTTGGAAGATTCGACACAGGTGCGGCAACATTTTTTGGAGAGTTCAAGCAACTTAGTTTCCAAGTACACAATCAAATATTGTATTAGGTAACATTAGGAATGTGATTCCTTCTACCATACTATTTTAGAAACTATATACAAACAAAAAAGAGGTATTTCCAAGCTATGTTGCCCGGACTCTTCAAAATGTGGATGGTGCGTGTGCACTTTGGGAGGATCCATTCTAAGTACGGCAACATTTTTTAGAGTCCGAGCAACTTAGTTTCCAAGTATATACACTTGCTGAAAATAAAATCAAATTGAATTTCTTTATAACTAAGAAACTCAATGTGTCATTCAATATGAACCAACCTAGTTTTCAAGTTTGGGAAATTTAAAAAACAAGAGGAATTTATTCTTTCAATGGAATTGTAGGCTACGAATAATTGTCATCTAAATTGGCTTTATATTATTTGCATCTTATTCTTTTTATGTATATACTGATGAGTAACTAGTATATATATTTGACTTCTAACTTGGTTGGAATTTAAAAGAATTAGATCTTGTTGTATAAGGGGCAAACTCAAAAATTTTGTCCATGTATTAGCTAAATTGAACAAACTCTTCACTTTCACTGCCACCTCCATATCAAATATTCCAAAATTACATTACATTTGAAAATTTTAACACACACTGACATTTTAAAAGAGCTCATAGCACATTAGAATTCTAGAATATATATATGTTAAAAGTTAGCATTAATCCTTAAGAGGCGGAATGGTACTAATGAACAGGAAGTAGCTTAAAGAATCCTAAAGAAAAATACAAAGGCAATCAATGGAATTTAAAGCCAGAAACCCTTATTAGTGGGCAACCTAATTAATTAGATAACATTAAAATAGTACTACTACCACTTGTTAAATAGTGTTAGTAATTCACATTACAAAAAATATTTATCCCAAATTACTTTTCAATTTACATAACAAGATAAAATAATTAATTTTATTCCATTTTACCTTTAAAACTATGTCTTTTTGGAAGTATAAATATTGTAAAGTTTCAAAAAGTTTCGACATTGTTAATCTTAATATTGATTGGATAAAAGACACACATATAAAATGTATTAATAAAAGCTAAAGGCTAAATCAGTAAACATATTCTTCTTATTTATAATTTCGTAAGCGACATATAAATAGAAAAGTGAAAAGTATACAAGTAATATGGACTAAGGGAGTAAGTACTGAAATATGTCCAAATTCACTTCATAATTTTTTACTTTAAGTAACTCTACCACATTTCAATCTAACAAAAGATAAACCCCATAATGTAGACCTACATAGAGTAGCAAAGAGCATGCAATTGACCTTACACAAACCAAAAATTCACTTAGGCTTCATTAAAACTTATCATCAACAACATATCCATAGCGAGCATATTCCTACAAAGTGAAATCTGAAAAGAACAAAATGTACTCCGGCTCAGAACATGCAATAAAACTTATCACATTGAAGTAATTTTATTACTAGTAAAAAAACTCCTTTTGCCCATAAAAAGGAAAGATAATATGGTGGACTAAGTATCCCGCGTTCACTTACAAGCTAGTTAAGGGTCTCACATGAAGGAGTACAATGTAGAAACTAACTTTACTGCGATGGAAGTATTAAAGTCAAAAACTTACTTATTTTCTCATAACTGTTAAAAGTTTCCACATTGCACCATTCCTTTTTCTTTCTTTAAATACTAATGTACGAAGATATGGACCACGAAATAATGAAGCACAAGAAACTAATTTGTGAGAGACAAAGCACTAATGAATCGTTTGGTACGAGCGATAAAAGATAAATAATTTTAAGATAAAAGGTAAAATTATTTAATTCTATATTTGATTATGGGTATTACAATGAGAGATTATTTATCTCATTGCTGGTAGGTGTTCTAATTTTGATGGATAATATTTATCTAGTGTTTGTTGCTGGTAGAAGATGACAGGTTTCATGTAAAATTGATCGAGGTGCACGCAAACTGATCCGAACAACACAATTATCAAAAATTGAGAGGTTACACCCAACCATTTTCAGAGAAGAATTATATGAAGCTACTTTTTTCTAAACACTTTGCATTAATCAAGTGAGAATCAACATATAAAAAGTAAAATCCAAAAAAAGAAAAAGGTAATAAAATTAAAAAAAAATTAAACACTTTTTATAAACAGTATTTTAATTATTACTTGTGATATTTTAGGAAAAAAATTCATCCACGCCATTCCCGCCGCAATAACGGCTGTTTTGAAGCCACAGAAAGAGGACATTACCAAAAAGACCCTCTTTGATAATTAAATTACGATAATACCCATCTCTTTCTCTCCCTCCCTACCCCCAACTTGCCTAAACGACTTGATATTTTCTACTACTACGTACGGACGCGCTAATGGCTTTTACTCTGCTATCGGTACGGCTCAAACGGTTATTTTATAAAATTCTAAGCTAATATTTTTCAAAATCATCTCATTATCTTGGTTCTTCGTATTTAGATTTGTTGCACTTGAATCGAGGATCTTTTGAAAATAGATTTTATTCTTCCTTAATAGTAACGTTTGTGTACACTCTACCTTCACCAAACCTCACATGTGGAATTTCACCCAGCATGTTCTTATTGTTGTTGTTGTTGTCACACAATTTCAATTTCTCTTTGATAGCAGTACAATTCAGATTGATATTTTAAAAAATACTTATACAAGTTATTATAACACACTTATTATATCTATTTCTGTATGATTTTGCCTAGAGTTCTATGCAAATTACGAATTTAGATACAGAGAGAAGAAGAAGAAGAGAGTGGTACAGAGATGAGTACGTAATTGAGAAGTCGAATAAAATCATAACTCACACTGTATCTGACGGCGGTTTAGAGGCGGAGGAGCCACCGGAAGCAGTAGATTTTTCCGGCGGATCATCAGAACAGCTGGAAGAAACAGGTTCATCGGTACTAATTTTCGCCGTTGTCAGTTCAGTCGCAGCAGTAGCAGAAGCTGGAGACGTACTCATAGTAGTAATACTACTATTTCCCGCCAAATGCTCATCGATCTTGTCAAATCTACTACTACTGTTCTCTTCAACTGGTTGAAAATTCCAACCGAATTCACTCAGTATACTACTGGTATCGTTATTTGTATTAATATTATTTTCGAAGAAGTAAGCATGATCTGCATCATCATCAGGATTGAGCTGTGACCAGCTCGATTCAATAGGTAATTGATCATCAACCTTATCTTTTTCATCCATTACAGTGATGAAGATTATGCGGAGAGAGAAAGAAGCTAGGGTTTATGGAGATGGAGGTGTGGGTGGATGGGGGTGAGGGGCGCGGGGGTGAGGGGAAGATAAACGCGTAAAGAGTTTTGGATTAAGGGAGTGTTTGGAATATTTGAAAACTTTTTTTTTTTAGGATTGTTGGATTTGAAAGCTTTGTCGTGTCAGTGGCAATTGGTGAGAAGACACTGAGAAAATATTTATATTATTATAGAAATTACCAAGAAAAGAAAATAGAAAAAGGCAATGATAAGAGTATACTGTACGCAACCTTATGATAGAAATTATGAAAAAAAAAAAAAGAATATTTCAGCACGCTAAAGTATAAGAATTCGATCACAAGGATCTATCGTTAGGGGCGGAGCTACATATGCTCTAAGGGGTTATGTGAATCTCCCTTTGACGAAAAATTATATTATTTTTTATATGATTAAAAATATATTTTATCCATATATAGTAGATGTTGAATCCCTTCAACTAGTTTGTATATTTATTTCTAAACCTCCTTAATAAAAATTTTGGCTCCGTCACTGTCTATTATACAAGCGCTATTTTGTATTTTTATCAGAAGCAATTTTCAAAGCTGAACTCATGACTTTTTGATCACATAACAGTAACTTTACGTTACTTTAAGGCTTCCTTTCAAAATTACGAAAAAAAAAAAATATATAATTTGAGACACTAAAATTTTTGTTAGTTGTGGAGTTAAGGAAAAGACGAAATTATAAGAATTTATTATACTTAATTTTATTTTGTATTTATATTTTACAGAAAGTTGTTTTCACAATTATAATCATAACCGACTAATTATATAACTATAACTTAAATCGGAGGCTCCACGTATATATAAAAGAAAAAAAAAAGATAATTCAGAAAAATCGCCGTCAACTTCCAAATAGTACTCCCTCCGTCTCATTTTACTCATTTCAAATTGAGATAACACAACTATTAAGAAAATAATATTTGGTAATATAAATTTACCATTTTGCCCTTCTTAATTGTATCTTGTTGTTAGTTTCAATATTTGATGGATGACTAATACCAAAATATCATTTATATTCTTAATAGTGTACTCTTAATGGTACTCCTCTTTGTAAAATTTTTCAAGAATACTAATAATAAGTAGAAAAAAAAATTATCTTATCTTGATAAATAAAAAAATAAATAAAATGAGATAATAAATTAAAAAATTTGGGATGAGTGAAATGGAAGGAAACAAGTATTTGGGAGTGGCTGATGTTTAAGAAATCAGAAATTTCATATCTTTCCACGCGCTACGTAACTGTGTGAAATTCTCTCTCCCCTTTCTTCATCATAATTTACCCTTTACATAACTGGTACAATTGTTTTCATGTTACTAGAAAATTATGAGTTCAAATTGTAAGAAATACAGGATAAAATGGCGAACAATTGATTTTTATGATTGTCCTTTCTCTGAAGTTTGTATTTAGCAAAAGTTCAGTGAATGTTTGGTGGGTGAAAACTAAAATTTTTGAAGCTAGAATTGAGTTTGAATTAAAGTTGAAGTTGGAATTATATTTATCTATGAATAAATTAGAGTTATTTTTTAATTTTTGTGAGAGTAGAAAAATTAAAAAAAGTAAGAAAAATACTTTTTCTTATTTTTCACTTTTTTGAAATGTAAACAACTCCAAGTTGTATTTAGCCAAAGTTTAATGTATTAGGTCCCGTTTGGTCATGAAAACATAATTTTTTGGAGTTGAAAATAGAATTGGAGTTGAAGTTGTGTTTGACCATGAATATAAATTAAAGTTGTTTTTGAAATTTTATTGGAGAAATAAGACCGAAAAAAATGAAAATAAGTTTTTCTTGTTTCACTTTTCCAAATTGTATTTGAAATTTTCATAGCCACACACTATTATTTTCACCTTTTTCACTTAACCGTAAATAATTTTTCAAAAAAATTAAGAAAATACTTATGACCAAACGGTTACTTAGACTCATGTAGAGGGAAATTAATATATTATATGGAAAGAAAATAATATTAATAAATTGAGATACAAAATAAATAAGAATAATTTAATTAACTTATATTTTTAATTGAGACTTTCTTAAGAGCTACTTTGCTTTTAGAGTTGTCCAACAATAATAATGTGACAAGTATTAGAAGGGATTAAGAGGAATGTAGAGCATATGTTTTGAGGCAATATCCTAATTCTTCCTACAATCATAAACCAAATAATACTGCTAATTTTTGTTTAAGGAAATTGCGAGGCAAATGTCTTTAAGTTTCATTTTAAAAAAAGAAAACGATTAATAACATAGTAATGATATAAATAATTATTTTCACATAGTATAAGAGTATTTTTAAACCTTTTCCTATAATCAACTAAACATTGGTCTAATTGTGGGTCAATAGTTAAGTTTCCTTCTATTTGTGGAACATACTTTTTTCTTTGCATTACTTTTCAAGTTAATGACTTTTGTAGTAAGTTGGTACCAAACCATAACTTTCAACAACTTAACTAGGTTTATTAGCCTTTGAATGCAAAGTCTTTTCTCTCTGAAAGTGAAGTAATTAATAATATGTTTTATATTACGTCTCATAGAAAGGAAGTTTTAGAGTAATTTGTATAATTATTGTCATATGCTTAAGAGATCACAGATTCAAGCCGCGGAAATAGTCTCTCGCAGAAATGGATGATAAGACTATACACTTTTGTGATTCGATCCTTTATCACAATGCATGCATATCGGAAACTTTAGTGCACTGATGACTGAACTACCTTTTCTTTTTATCTTACGCCTTAGTTTCTTTAAACGAAAAAAGGATCAAATATATCTTTATGCTATTGAAAATATTTTAAAAATGGAAAGATTCATCTCCCATTTTAAATATATATTATATCCATTATCCGAATATTTTGTACCATATATTCAATGAATTAACAATCTAAGATTAGCTAATGGAAAAATATGATAAAATAACCAAATGACAGAACATCTTTAAATTCTATGAAGCTCTTCTCCAAATCCCCCAAACAAAGTCAATATTAGGCCTCGTGTCATAAAACTCATAATTTTCTGAAGTTGGAGTTGAAGTTAGAGCTGAAATTTTGTTTAATTTGGCCATGAATATTTTGAAATTGTTTTCAAAATTTTGTGAAAGAAGTAGAAGTGAAAAAAGTGAAAACAAATTAAATTTATTTTCGCTTTTTCAAATACAATTCCAAATTATACTTGAAAATCTCATGGCCAAACATTAATATTTTTACTTTTTTCACTAAATTAAAATAATTTTTTAAAAAAATGAAAAAAAATTCATGGCCAAATAAAAAAGTTTGTGACATGGAGCTGATATATCTCTAAATATAAAATTACTTTTATTAAAAATATATTACCCCTCTAATATATAACTTTTCGATGCAAATCTAAATTTAATCAGACCTCCGTATAAACATCAAAAATTCAGTGTGAAACCTTTTTTTTTATTTTTGATCACTTGATGTTTGGTATCTGCATTGATGTTCGAAGCAGTTTAGCTAGTGCATTATAGAGTTCATTTCGGAGTTAACGCTTCCAGCAAAATTTTCTTCATAATCAGGACTAAAACTCGAGACCTCTAATTAAAAATTGACCGATCTCATTACCGCAGCACGATCCATTTTTGTCCTTTTGTCGGTTATGTTAAAAATTTAGAGGTTGGTCCAATTGTTGCATACATAGGTCAGCCTACTTTGCATGGGTAGATTATTGGACACATCCCCTATGGACTCTACTCGTTCTCCCCACTCTGTCCTTTTTTGGTGTATTAATTACATTTCAATTGTTTGCTAAATTACTCCTCAATTATCATAAATATTAGTTTTATCCAGGTTCGTATTAAGTCCGGACCTAAATTCAAAATAGAAAAATAAAATATTAATTTATATCATATTTTTATCTTATAATTAATCTTATTTAATGAAATATTAAACATATTTTTTTAATAAGTATTTATAATTATTTAAGTTCATAATCATATAATTGAATAATTTAAATTAAACTATTATTTTTGAGAAATAAATATATTGTCAGAGAATTAGATATATAAATAATTCTTAAAGATAAATAATTTTTAAAGATAAGTATATAAATAATTATGATTCGACAAAAATAATAAATCAAAAAATATGATACTTTTATGAATTTGTTAGTATAGATAAAATAAATTTATTTTGATGATTTTTTTTTCTTCTTATAGAATTATTTAATACGACAATATTTCTATCACTTCAAGTTTATATTAAAATAATTAGAATATTAATTTAGAGCCTTAACACAAATTAACTTAACAATGACGAATAAGGACATTAAATAGTAATTGAATTATAGTAATACATCACTCATTTACTTGTCATATTTATCTTCTTACACGTCCTTTAAAGAATAAACTTTTCTTTCCATTATAATTATGAATTTACATTTTTATGTCCACTAAGAAATATAGTAAATATAAGATATTGTTTATTAAGTTGCCCTATTTAGTACTTTTTTTTTTTAAAATATTAAATAGGATTTTTAAAATATTTCAACTGTGTAGTAAAAAATTATTGCAAATTTTAATTTCATGTTAAAAGTTATTTTGGTGTAATTTTTTTCAAGTTAAAGTGATTGTTTTTAATAAATAAAAGAAGTTATAATTAAAAGGCAATTCAATAAATAACAAGAAGAAACCAATTATAAAAGGTCAAGTGAAGATGGCCTTAACAAAAAAAAGAGAGGGCAAAAATGGAAATATACAAGTAAAGGAAACCATCAATGTACTACAAATTTAACATGCGTAGCAACTTTACTTACATAAAAAAATGAAATGTTTAAAAAGTCATTGTGAGGACTATCAAATTTGTGATTCTCCCTTATATATAAGTAAAAAGATCACGATACTGACTCTCCCCACACTATCCCTTTTTGATGTATTAATTACATTTTAATTATTTGCTAAATTACCCCTCAATTATAGAGCTGTCAATACGTGTCGGCTCAGTCCATCCAAATTAACCTACACGGGTTTTAAGTTTGACGGACCAGATCGGATTGGCCCATAAAAATAATGGGCCAAAAACACCAAGCCCACACCATTACTTTGTGGGTTGTGGGCCTCACAGGCCAGTCCATTTTTAAAAAAAATAATATTTTATATTTAATTTTAGAATGTTGATAAACATAAATATTATCAGACAATATCACATAATGTTAATACTTGTTAATCAAGTCTCTAACACCCTAAAAAATACCCCTAATAGCAAAATTAAATAACTTTTGACCTGATATTCTTCGAACTAAATAAAAATACTAGTAATAAACAATCTATATAGTTGTATGTATTTGACTTATGGACCGACCAACAGGCTAACCCAACCCATATTGCTCAAGTCCCATGAACCACAAACTTATTCGGACCGGGCTAAAAAGTCCTGTTAGTAAAGGGGAAAGGACATGTGATGACCATTTTAAAAACTAAAAATTACACAATTTATGTGTCCAATATTACAAAAAATCCCAACTCCCTAAACATATTACAAAATCCCCAACATATACACAGAATGTTATGTATATGTCGGCTATGTTATGTATATTAATAGGGAGAGAGAGTAAAGTAATTAAAAAAGTGGGAGAGAGTGTAATTACTTCCAAAAGGGTTGGTATTTATGTTATTTATACTTTTTAAAAAAATGACCCACATTTGAAAAGGTGGACATACTTAGCCAGTCGGCTAAAGTATTACCACTTTTTAGTCATTTGACCCAATTGGGCACATGCAGTCTCTATACTCAATTGATACACTTTTTAAAAAAGAGAAAGAAAATTTTATGTAAGCACA
The DNA here is from genome assembly GCF_002878395.1 of Capsicum annuum. Taxonomy (NCBI): domain Eukaryota; kingdom Viridiplantae; phylum Streptophyta; class Magnoliopsida; order Solanales; family Solanaceae; genus Capsicum; species Capsicum annuum. Next base: position 15,197,832 of record NC_061121.1, read on the forward strand.
TGCAGTCCCTATACCCAATTGATACTCTTTTATACTACATTAATACACTTTTATACAATATTGATACACTTGCAGTGTCCATATACTCAATTGATACTCTCTTATAATAGATTGATACATTTTTTAGAATGCATATAAAAACTATATAGAGTCGTATAAAATATATATTTAAATAATAACTGTAGTTAAAAATTGTATGTAATGTGTATAAAAATGTTATAATTATTATGTAGAATATGTATATGTATAGAAACTCTATAATAATTATATATAAATATGATAGATGGACTCGTAATATTTTCTCAAAGTCACGAACTAGGAGTACTTTAATTGAAATTTAACTGTCAGCATGTTAAGTACTGAAAAGTCAAAGTCTTGAATGACAATAATTTCCTCCAAACCAAAGAGAGTAGAAAAAGTTCTCAGTTTCCTCTCACTTTCTCAAAGCAAACAAAGAATGGAAAAAAGAAGGCAAAAAAATACGGGCCCATTAAAAATAAAAAATCGGCCCTATACATCAAACGGGTGGGCCGAATTGTGATGTACCCATCCCTTAATGGCTATTTACTGAATTTTTAAATTTAGGTGTTAGTTTTGTGAAATTATTTTAGTTTTAGGTGTTATTTTTATCTTTTCCCCGTTATTAAATGAGCTGCAAAAACTGAAGTCCAACTCCATCAAATTACAGGCTGAATCGGACCAACCTAACGGGCCTGACCTATATTAACAACTCTACTCAATTAGCATAAATAAATGATTACTCTCTGTGGGTTCCTAGTTAAAATAACTTTGCCACTTTCATGTATTCATCAAACAATAGTCTTTTTAGGGTTTCTTTGAGATCCATCGATTCATTTTACGAATCTATAATGTTACTATGTATTATAAGCGGCATGTTTCAATCAATTAAATACTACAGTATATAAGTTTACTGATCGATCTCTACATGTAGTGTGGTGATAAGTGGAACTTTGATCGATTAACTTGTAGGCATAGGAGGTCAAATTTAAAATAATTTAAAAGTTACTGAATGAATTTCTTAATTAACAATTTTGAGTTTGACCTATAAGGTTAACATTTTTTTGATTCACGAGTTTATGTAAGTTCAATAACTTTTGTTTAAATATTATATTTGTATTGAGAAGATATCCTACTAAAGCCTAGTTATTAATGTACGTTAACTTGGGTCGATGTAGAAACACATAAAATTTTAACTTTTTAAAATCCATTTCCATCCGACAATAAAGATTCATATAATCGATATTAACTTTATTTTATTCAGATATATCAATTATAACTTCTATGTACATTGTTATCTTTCTTATAGGAAATTTAATCTCAACCATAAATTTGAGTCTTTGATTTGATAGTAGCCAAACAATTCAAATTGTTTATATCCAAATATTGGCTAATTCAAATTGTTTATAGCCAAATATTGGCTAATAATGTTTTATAGTGACGAAATTAGAATTAGCTAATGCATGAGATATTTTTCTATTTTTAGAAGTTGAGTAACGTTGATCATCGTAAGTCTTGTCATCCAAAAAGTGAATTAATAATATTCACCAATGACTTCTCAGCACTCGAAAGGTTTACGTGTCTCCACATTTTAATTCTTGTATAAGTGCTCTACAGCTATTTTCAGTATGGGTGCAACTATATATGGCTTCACAAATAATTTACTTATTTATACCCACTGTACTTTCATAAAAGTGAGATCGAAAAGATCGTAAAGTAATAACCACTGTACTCTCATAAAAGTGAGATCGAAAAGATTGTAAAGTGTACGTAGTTTATAAATATCGAAAAAGCCTCGACTTATAATTACCATCTATCACACCAAGAACTAATGAACGTCTGTTAATAAGCAAAAAAAAAAAAAATCAGAAAACAAAAATGACAATATTTTCTTGATCACGAGAAAGGAATTTTTTTGGCAAACATGTGAGAAATTAACAATTGTTAGTACTAGTTATTAAAACTTAGATGCCCAATATAATGAGAAGGAGTGGTTCAAAATAAATACATGATTTTTAATTTGTTATAGAATCTTTAGATTTAATTCTTTTTTTTTTTTTTTTGCTTTTTAATTGTGGAAGTATTGTGTGTGTGTGGTGTGTGGGCGAGGGTGGGGGGTGGGGGGGTGATAATCCAATCCTCATCAATCAGATAAAATTCATGCAATCAATTAATTGAGCTATTAGATTTCTTAATCTTTAAATGCACATTAAGAATTATTAATATATTATCTTGTTTATCCAAAAAATGACTTATTCATTACTTCATCAAAAAGCTAAATATATCAAGAAAAACAGAATATATATCCTCCATGAGTAATCTTCTATTACGTGGTACTTTCCCATCCATCCACAAGAAAAGAAGTAGAAAGAGCTTTTTTCCCCTTATGTTATATTCCTTTTTTTAAGCTAAATAAATATCATGTATTTGTATAATTTATAGGTACGAGCTCGAATCGTGAAAACACACATCAACATATGTATTAGAATATATAAATAATGATTTTTTCTCAAATTTTACGTGAATATGGAATATTTTATACATCAAATAATACTCTATTTCTATATTTTGACTATATAAATATATCGTGAAACTCTTAAGTAGGACCATTATAGAATTTACCAATAAATAAACTCTCTTGTACCACATTCGTACTAGCTATATGTTCAACCGAACATATATTTTCCATATGAATCTAAATATATATATATATAAAGAGATATATTAAAAAAATTAAGAAATATTATATTCTGAACTTATAACCTCTAAACACATATTTAAATATTAAAATTTTTAAATGTTCAACCTATCAACATCAAGTTTTGATCCAAGATCAAACTAGATAGTAGGGGTGGATGTAAATCCATTATTTCAAGGAAAGTTTAAGAATTAAAAAGAAGAGATAGATGACATTTACTAAATATTAATTGTAGTCAAAAGTAGATATATTAATTAAAGTTTGGTTTTGAGGATGGTAGGTAGTAATTCACATCTGAAAAAATGCCTAGACCACTAAACAAATTAATTATAGTGATAAGCAAATTGTGGTCCAAACATGAGTTTTTATCTTTTTTTGTTACATGTAATGAGTTTAATAAGTTGTTTCATAAATAAATTAGTGAATGTGGATTTTTTTTTTTTAAAAAAATATAAGCAAAAAGAACTAAAGTTGTAAAAAATTTAATGTCAATTAATTCAAATTTTTTTAATGACGTTAGGTGACTAATGTGTGACCTATATATGCCACCATTTTGAGCCATGTAAGAAGTCACTAATATCTATATTAGATTACATAGACTATCTATATCTCACTTCTTAATGCGCAACATTTTTCAGACTCTACGTGAATTCAGAATGCTTCATGTACCGAACTATTTTGTCTTATAATGCTCTATAGTGCATTGACTATTAAGGATGGGATTTGCACCCTACCAACCCACAGGTAGACGTTTCATGAACAACATATTAAATTACTAAAACCTAAATATTGAAAAAGATTTGGTCACTGTGGACTGATAAAATATTAGTTATTGATTAATTATTTTTCTAAAAAAAATATATCAGAGAAAGACATCTTGTTAGTGGTCAAACATAACCTACAAACCAAGGAATAAATTCAGAATGTAATTTAGTGTTTAAAAAATTTATAATTAATTAGAATATTCATGATGAAAGCAAAGGTGAACAGAAAACAAAGCTTGATTGGTAAAATATATTTTAAAAAATTTATTTTAGTAATTGAGTCCTCAGCATAAATTAGGGACCCCATAATTAAGATCCCCTAACTTTGGCCTAATTAGTTAATTATTGCTTATGAATATTGTATCAATTAAGATATCCTGTCATTTTCGTTATTGATTTCACATGGTCCTTCCTTAATCAGTGCTTAATTGATAATATCATTAATAATTATGTCACGAGTGTGATTTATAGGGTGGAGAAAACCATGAGTAATGTGGATGAGAAAACTAGAAGAAAAAAAATATCTTCTTATATTTAGAAATAATTAATACTTTCAACTTTTATTTTACTCTTACAGGGTATACCGTAATGTTTGATATAAAGGAAGGTCCGGTGCAATAAAGCTCTCGTTATGCGTAGGGTTCGGGAGAGGGCTCGATCACAAGCTAAGGGTCTATTTTACGCAGTGTTATCTTGCATTTCTGTTAGAGGTTGTTATTGTCAAGGCTTGAACCCCTAACCTCATGGTCACATGGCAATAATTTTGCCGATCACTACAAGACTCATGATCACATATTTGATATAAAAAAAATATTTTTTACGATTTTTTCTTTTTTGAAAAAATGTATTTCTGAAAAATGAGTGATCTTTTTACTTATTTATTGATGTTTGGAAAGCAAACAAAAATTATTTCGAGCATTTATATGTAATTTAGATATATAGGTCATGTGTGGGGTGGGGGCGGGGTAGGGTGTTGGAGAGTAGTGATGAAACAATCAACGTGATATATTACTTAATAAACTTGCTTACCTTACTCTGAAAGTAATTTGTTTAAGAAAGATTTTATTTTTTAGAAAAATATTTTTTGAAATATCTTGACCAGTAAATTTAACATTATATCATTGGGAAGCATTTTCTGAAAGCACATATCACTGCGAGTGTATGACAAGGGAACATTGTTGCAATAATTGGTTATCCAAAGATGAAATTTGTTTGAAGTACTTGTGTTTATATGCCAATATATGTGTATGCAAATAGACCTACATATGAGGATATATAGGAACCTTAATGTCCTCTAATATATAAGCCATCCTTGTCCATGTTGGTTTTTGTGCTTTGGTGTTTTTAGTCCCATGTGTTGGAAATTAAATCAAAGAACACAAATTATTGTAAACATACAAAAGTTGTCAAACATATAACCAAGTATTTGATCCTCCATAAACAAAGTATGAACTATATAGTAAGAAAAATTTGAGCATTCAATTCAAAAATTAAAGAAATATGTAGAGTAAAAGTTATATAAATTACTTTGATTATGCGATCAGTGGTATAGTCAGAAATTTGACGAAGAGTGTGCATATTTTTTTTCAGTTGCGTTAAGGGTGTATAAAATTAAATAGACACTCATAATAACTAACATTTAGCCTATATACACAACATAATTTTACGATGAAGAGTGTGCATCTGACCACCCTTTAATATAGGTGGCTCCACCCATGTATGCTAATAATAAAAGATAAGAGTAGTATTTTAGAATACCCCCCATACATGTAACTCGATTATAGAGTTTACATGTAAATTTTATTTTAACTTAATTTAATTTTCTATTTTTAAGTAGAGAGGTGATTCACTAAGAATGAACTTGCGATATATGAGAGTAAATATATTTATTAGGCTCTATAAATTAATGAGTTGGGGTAGAATAATGTTAGTGTGCTCGATGGGGTAAATCAAACACTATTAAAAAATCTTTAATTTCTAACGTAATTGAGAGAAGTCAAAATGATATAGTATGACAAGAGAAAATGATTGTACAAATTGATTCACCAAAATTTCGCTCTGATACCATCTAACAAAACTTGAATATCCATTTTATTTTGGCCAAAGGCATCGATAGACACTCAAACTTGTTGCCGAAATTCACTTAGACACTTAAACTAAGGTCTGTTCGTATCAGGCTCCAAAACCCCCCACATTTTATTCCAATTGGGCATTTTTCACCTATGTGGCACTGCACGGAGGTGCGTGAGGAGCATTGTTTTTACTAATTTACGAATAAAAAAATGCCAAGTGGCATTGAGGGTCCCAAAATTTTTTTAATAACATTTTTTTTTAAACACTAAAGGCCCCAAAAAACTTTTTAATAAAACAAAAAGCATTAGAAGGCCTCCAATTTTTTTTTAATAAAACATAATTTTTTTTTAAAAAAAAGCCTCCCCACAAAACCCCCACCCCATCCGATACCCCTGGCCTCATTTTTTTTCCTCTCCATTTCATCTTCTTCACCATTCTTTTTCTTCATTCTTTTTTTTTTTTGCTAAACTTAATTCTCATATCATTTTTTCTACTTTTTCTCCTTTTCTTGTTCTTACTTTTGAATTTGATTTTTTTTTTATTGTTATTCTTATTCTTTTCCGCCATTAGAGTGCCGGAAAAAATAAAAGTTCACCGAAAAAAAATGAAAGTTTTCTACATTTGAATTGTTGGATTTTCAAAATATTATTCATCGTTTCATATCCCCACCCCACTCCGCGTCTTCATCGTTTCATAGTACCCCACCCCACCCTATTGCTGCTATTTTGTTGATATGAATATGGTGGAAACTAATTATAAAGCTAAGAAGAAAATTAAGGTTTTTTTTTGTAATGTGAATATGTTTTTATTGTGCTGTGTGTTAGTGTAAAATTTGAGAAATTATAAAATTATTTCATGGAAAAGAAGAGGAACGTCGGGGGGCAGGAGACGATGAACGCTGGGGGGTGGGGGGAAGGGAAGCAGATGAACGCTGGGGGGAGGGGGGAGGTGGGGGAGTTTTATTTTCATCTTTTAAAATTTTTTATAATTTCTTTTTAATAATTAATTTTTTATTTTTATTTTTAAATAATTTTATAATTATTTTTTAATAATTTGGATCCTCAATGCAATTTTTTATTTTTATTTTTAAAATTTCTTTTAAATAATTAATTTTTTATTTTTAATTTTTAAATAATTTTATAATTATTTTTTCATAATTTGGATCCTCAATGCCATTTTTTATTTTTACTTTTTAAAAAGTTTTATAATTTTTTTAATAATTAATTTTTTATTTTTAAATAATTTTTAATAATTTATTTCATTTTTTTAAAATTTATAATTTTTTTTAAATAATTAGGTTTTCATTTTTATTTTTAAATAATTTTATAATTATTTTTTCATAGTTTATATCCTCAATGCCATTTTTTATTTTAATTTTTTTAAAAAAATTATAATTTTTTTAAAAAAATTATAATTTTTTTTAATAATTAGTTTTTTTTAAAAAAAATAATTTTTTAATAATTTATTTCATTTTTTAAAAAATTTTATAATTTTTTTTAAATAATCAGTTTTTTATTTTTATTTTTTAAATAATTTTAGAATTATTTTTTAATAATTTTCTCAATGCCATTTTTGTATACTTTTTTTAAAAAAATTATAATTAATTTTTAGTAATTATTGGACCCACAATGTCACGTGTCAGCTTCCAATTAGCTCGTTTTGCCACGTCATCGTGTGTGTGTAATACACACTTTGAGCTTTTTGCTAATAGGGGGAAAAAGACCCAACTGGAACAAAATGTGGGGGATTTAGGGGCCTGATAGGAACATGTCTTAGTTTAGATGTCTAAGTGAATTTTGACAACAAGTTTGAGTGTCTATCGATATCTTTGGCCTTTTATTTTTTTATGTAGGTAATGTTCTATAATATGGATGTCATGACATATATATGTGTGAATGTCATTAATGAGGGATAATAGTTGGTAGTCAAATTGAACTGATTACTTATTCAAATTGGATTTGAATACCAAAGTTACTTGTTCAAATTGAATTTGAACACCAAAATTTGTTGGGCAAGTTGTCAACTTGATGTCAAGCTTAACAAACTTAGGAAAAAAGTTTGTTGGTTTATAAATAGCCATCTTTTTGTACATTTTTTATATATAGATCCAAGTATTAAACAAAAATACTAATAAAATTCTCTAAAGTTGCATTCTTTCTTTAAGTTTAATATTGATATTTTGTCTTTATTTTATAACAGGTAAAATATTATTTTAAAAAAATTATTTCAAGTGATATATCTTCACATGAAAGACTTTGGAACACTTGTCTTAATATTTTTCTCTTTTGATAAGTGGTTATAAATATGACATCTTCTGGAAGCTTTTTAGACAAGTGTACAAACACTTGTTATTAATTAAGAGCACCAATTAGCCTATATATAAATCACAACTTTCAAAAAATATATAAAAAATCACCTTCCTGATGGTGGAGGTTCATTTTGGAGCCCTATCATGTTTATTAACTGAAAGAGAAAAGTTACAGAGAGTGAGATTTAAAGTCAATACCTCCATACCATGAGATACTTGTGTTAAAAACATAATTAGTTTATAAAAAACATAATTAGTTTATAAAAATATTCCCTCTCTAACAATTTAAGCTTTTAGATGAGATGATCACACGCTTCAATATGTTATCAAAGCAGACAAAGATCCTGAACTCGAATCTTACTTTCACCGATTATCAAAAATAATTTAGAGACTATCAATAGTATAAATGGACCTCTCAAAGGTATAAGTAGACATTAGTCTTGCTGGTTCGGGTGGGCCCTGGGTAAGCTCGGGTTAGCCTATTAGGGTGAATGCAGGTAGTGGATGTAACTTTTCTTCTGAAGCGTCTTAGTTCGTAGCTGCCGAAGTGTAGCATTTAGGTGAGGAGCGCGTCTCATCGAACGAGAAGTTCGAAGATAGAGACCAGGTTCGGCACAAAATCATAAAGGTTTGAGGGGCATCTGAGCATAGGGATCAATTTGTATAGGGCTTTTCCTCATTCTTTCTATAGGAAGGTCGACCTTTTACTTAAGCTTCTAATTTTCACGTATTTGACACATGAAAAAGAATCAGATTCACACAAAAGAAGACATACTGAGAATATAATTAAATAATAAAGTATGACCTCTCTAACAACTTTACCTTTCAAATGAGATGATGTACTTCAATAACTCAATGCATTAAAGATGTAAATTTGAAGAATCAACTAATTGCAATGATCAATAAATAATAAATTAGGGTGAGATTCTCCCTTTTCTAGTCCCTATTTTTACCTATTAAATTCTCCACTAACTTAATATTTTAGTGTTTGTAGTCCCATGTGTTGAAATTAAATCCAAAGAACACAAATTATTGTAAACACACATAAGTTGTCATACATATAGCCAAGTATTTGATCTTCGACAAACAAAATATGAACTATATAGTTTAAAAAATTTAGACATTCAATTCAAAATATCAAAGAAATGTGTAGAGTAATTTAAATTTGTATAAATTACTTTGATTATGCAATTAATAAAAGATAAGAGTAGTATTTTCTAATACCCTCCCATACATGTAACTCGAGTTTACATGTAAATTTTAATGTAACTTAATTTAATTTTGACTTTTAAGAAAAAACAAGATTCATTAAGAATGATCTTGTGATACATGAGAAAAAATATGTATTTTAGGCTCTACAAATTAGTGAGTTGGGTTAGAGTAATGTTAGTGTGCTTGACGAGGTGAATCAAGCACTATCAAAAACTCTTTAGTTTCTGACGTAATTTGCTTGTTAATGATATTTTCGATGATTTTTTATTGAAAAAGCTTTATCGATGAGTCAAATTTCGATGAGACATCCATATGAAAATAGAGATTGTATAGTTGTGAATTAAGAAAAGTCAAAATGATAAAGTATGACAAGAGAAAATAATTGTACAAATATATTCACCAAAATTTGACTCTGATACCATCACAAAACTTGAACGTCCAATTTTATCATTTTATGTTGATAAAATATTATTTTAAAAGAATTATTTCAAGTGATATGTCTTCACATGAAAGACTTTGAGACACTTGTCTCAATAATTTGCTCTTTTGACAAGTGATTTATGGGGTCCATCCCATGCTTTAAAAATCTTCATTGGCGGCAAGATATGTTAATATAAAATGTCAAAAGTGAAAGATTTAATAGTTGACAAAGTAGGTCATTAAATATGTTCACTGTGAACACTTTGAAACATGTCTTGCTATGATATCATTGATGACACAAATAAGATACATAGTTTTCTGTAAATAGGATACGGTGATTCATTTGTGAGGCCCAACAAAAATAGAGAGAAAAATAATATAGAGAAAGTAGTGAGGTGTTCCACAAGACTGTTATACAAAATAGTTTGTAAAGAAAAAATTAGAGTGAACGAGTCAAAAGAGGGTTATTTCTTTTGAGTGCATAGTAGTCATTTTGAATACTGTACTTGTGACTACAGTATAAAATTTCTTATTATAGTAATATCAGTTGCTCTTCTTGGGCCGTGATTTTTTTCTTATTTTAAAGGATTTTCACATAAAATTCTTTGTGTCATTATTTTTTATTTTATTTTTCATTATTTTGCTACAAATACTTTTGTTGATATCCGTATTTACCCAACAAACTATTAGCAGAGTTCACGATTTGCAACATCTATATTTTTGAGTAAAGAATGAAAGTCAACACAAGTAGATTGACTACTTTAAATGACATTAATTATGTCATTTGGAAGGGAAAAATGAAAGATTTGTTTTATGTCAAGAATTTTCATCAATCAATTTTTGAAACTATAAAATCTGAAAATAAAATCGATGAAGAGTGAAACCTGTTGTGTAAACAGGTTTGCGATTTTATTAGACAGTGGGTTGACGATAATGTGTTGAACCATATTTCTTGTGAGACACATGCTCAGTTCCTATAAGAGCATCTTTAAAGTTTGTATGCTCGGAAGACTGAAAATAATAAGATGTTTTTGATAAAATAAATATTAAGATTTAAATGCCATGATGGTTCTTCGATGATCGATCACCTGAATAACTTTCAGGAAATCATGAACTAATTATTTGCTATGGGCATTAAATTTGATAAAGAAAATCAAGACTTGCTTCTACTTGATTCCCTATCATACTCTTGAAAAATATTTAGAACTTCGTTGTCAAATTCTGCTTCTGATGGCGTGATTTATATGAATTTTGCCAAGAATAGCATTCTTAATGAAGAGATGAGACAAAAATCTCAAGATTTATTTTCATCCGATGTCTCGGTGACAGACACAATGGGGAGGAGCAAAAATCGTAGTTTACAAAATAGAGAATATTATAGAAGCAAATATAGAGGTAAATTTAAAGATATTGAGTGCTATCATTGTGGGTTAAAAATACACACAATGAAATTTTATCGAAAGTTGGAGTAAGAGAATAAAGACAAGGAGGAAATGAAAGAAGATGATAATGAAAATTGCATAACCACTATCACCATCGAAGATCTTGTTACTGTTCTTGATACAAATCTAATAAATATTGCTTGTGATGAGTCAAGAAGGATTGTGGATTTCGGTGCTGCATCTCCCGTGGCATGAAAAAATATTTTTTTCTCATCTTATACTTCAGGTGACTTTGGAACCTTGATTATGGGCAATGAGACTGTATCTAAGGTGGTTAGTGTTGATATAATTTGTTTAGAAACTAGTACTGGGTCTAAACTAGTTTTAAACAATCGAAAGCATACACCTGATGTTCGTCTGCACTTGATTTCTGTTGGCCTGTTGGATGATGAGGAATATGTTAGTACCAATGGTGGTAGAAAATAAAAATTCATTTAGGATTCTTTGGTTATGGCTCGTGGAGAAAAGCATCGTGGTTTATACTGGACTATAATTTTTACTTGTGTTAATACGATAAATGCAGTTGAAAATGCTAGATCTTTAATATTATGGCATAAGAGGATGAGCCACATTAGTGAGAAAAGACTTAATGTTCTAACTAAGAAAAAATTACTGTCAGATTTTGAACGTGCTAAATTAGAAACTATGAGCAGCAAAAAGATATCGAAACTAATGTAAGACCAAAATATTCAGAGGACTCTTCTGACAAAATAAAAAATATGTAATTGTCAGCAAAGTTGTTATTTTTTCAAATCCAAAAAATGACTCTTGCGCAAAGATGATGGGTTACGAATTCAAATTAGCTACTGCCAAAGAGGTTAGGAACAAGCTTTCGTTATTTGACTGAAAAATAAAATAGAGTTTCTTTCATGTCTCATCCTCCTTCAAGAAAGACAAAGTTGCTTGAGTTGGTGCATTCAGATTTATGTGGTCCAATGAAGACAAGGACTTTGGGTGGTGCACTTTACTTTGTCACTTTGATTGATGATTGCTCAAGAAAATTTTGGGTCTATATATTGAACTATAAAGACCAAGTGTTGGGTACTTTTAAGCAAATTCAGACTTTCATTGAAAGAGAAATGGAAAGAAAGCTGAAGCGTAATTGTACTGATAATGGTGGTAAATATTATGAACCGTTTGACGAATCCTGCAAGCAATACAGTACCAGACACCAGAAGACTCCTCCAGAAACTCCTCAGCTTAATGGTTTGATGGAAAAGAGGAATAACACCTTGATGAAAAGAGTCAGACGTTTGCTTTTTGAAGAAAAGTTCCCAAACTCTTTTTGGGTAGCAGCTTTATTGATTACTGTAAGATATGTCAATATAAAATATCAAAAGTGAAAGATTTGATAGTTGGCAAAGTAGCTAGGCCATTAAATGTGTTCACTGTGAACACTTTGAAACATGTCTTGCTATGATGTCATTGATGACACAGTCAAGGACATATTTTTTTCTATAAATAGGGTACGGTGATTCATTCGTGAGACATATCAAAAATAGAGAGATAAATAATATAAACAGAGTAATGAGGTATGCCACAAAACTGTGATAAAAAATAATCTGTGAGGGAAAAATTAGAATGAACGATATTTTAGTAAGCTGGGAGCCAAAAGAGGGTTATTTCTTTTGAGTGTGTAATAGTCATTTTGAATATTGTACTTGTGATACAGTGTAAATTTTTTTTACTGTAATAATATTAGTTGCTTCTCTTGATCCGTGATTTTTTTCATATTTTAAAGGATTTTCATGTAAAATTTTTGGTGTCATTATTTTTTATTTTATTTCCCATTATTTTGCTACAGATACTTTTTTTTATTATTCCACATTTACCCAATAAGATATATATGTGTCATCTTCTGGTGATTTTTTGGATAAGTATAGAAACACTTATCGTTAATTGGGAGCACCAGTTAGCCTATAAATAGGCCACAACTTTAAGAAAACATATCAATAAATCACCTTCCTAGTGGTCGAGGTTTAATTTGTAGTCCTACCATGTTTATTAGCTGAAAGAGAAAACTTCCACAACATAAGATACTTGAGAAAATTGAAGGAAAGGTGTTTTTTAAGTCTTGAATGAAGGATTTGTGACATTGCCTAACTTAAAAGGTCAAACATCATTAGGAAACTTGATTAAGTTAATTGTGGACTTGGTTAATATTTTCAAAACTTTTTAGTCTTTTTGAAAATACAAATCAACCTAACCCACATCCCTTTTTAATCCAAATCAATCAGTCTCTCTCCTCTCTCTCGACAGCTTCTCTTAACTCTCTCCCAACCAACAGTTCTGCAAATTTCTCCTTTCAATTCTCGGCGACTTCAACATCTGACGATCAATAGTTGGGTTTCGAGTTCCTTTTCGACTTCAACCTTCAATCGACGTGACAGTCTTGCTCTCCGACCACAACAACTTTGAATTCTTCAATCTTTAATAGACGTGACAACCTTACTCTCCGGCTACAACAACTTCAAATTCATCACCGTTCCTTTTCTTCTTTCACAGGTAAAAATTTATGGCCTTTTTAGTTTTGAAGAAAATGAGGAACTTGAGCCAACTTTTCTTATGGTATTGGTTAAAAATTTCAATATTTGTTGCTTTAAGTTGAAATGCGGTCTGAACAAAATCCTAATTTATGATATTTCTTCTCTTCTCTTTTCGAAGTGAATTATGATTTTTTGTTATTTGTTGCATTTTTTTGAAGTTTGGTTTTTATTATTTGTGTTTATAAAAACAAAACAACGATTTGGGTTGATTTGTTCTATTCTTGTTCTTGGTAAAAATGGTGATATTGCTGTTTTTCTGTTGAACAAAATCGTGCTACTATTTTTTATTTTATTCAACAGATTATCCATCTGGTGCAACATATTAACCATTTAATGCGATAAATTTATCAGATGATGCAATAGATCAACCATCTGATACACCAGAGGAACTGTCAAATTACAATTTTGATGCAATAGATTAATCATCTGGGGCAATATATTTAGCATATGATGCAATAGTTTAACTATATGATGCAACAGATTAATCATATGTTGCAACATATTAAGCATCGGATAAAAAATCTGATGCAACTGATTAATCATCCGATGCAATGGAAGAACCATCGAATTAATGATCTGATGCAACAGATGAAGCTTCTATTGGATAAAATCCTATCAACTCTTCCAACAGGATATGTCTAAGACATGATTTTTTCAATTGATCATTCATCTGTCGTGATACACGACCCAGTGTTGAAAGAAATCTAAACAATATTGACCATTGATAACTGTTCCAATAGATCACTCATGTGTTGCAACAGATGTGTGACCTGTCACACAAACCATTCATCCTTTTCAATAAATGAGTGATATATTTTGTATTATCACAACAGATTACTCAGCCGTTGCTACAAGTTAGTTAACTATTCCGGCAGATCACTCATATGTTGTAACAGATGTGTGATCTATTGCACAAATCATTTATTTTTTTCAACAGTTGAGTGATATATTTTGTATTATCGTAACAGATTACTCAGCCGCTGCTACAGGTTATTTATCTATTCTAACAGATCACTGATATATTTCAATAGATGATGTTGCAATAGATGTGTGATCTACTGCACATACCATTTATTTTTCTCAACAGATGAGTGATATGTTTTGTATTATTACAATATATTACTCATCCATTGCAACAAGTTATTTAACTATTCCAACAGATCACTCATATTGTAATAATATGTGATCTGTTGCACATACCATTCATCTATCTTAATTGATAAATGATATGTTTTGTATTGTTACAATAGATTGCTCATCCATTGCAACAGGTTTGTTATATACTAAAATAAATATACTACTTGGTGCAACAGATAAGTGATCTGTTGGAATTGTTATTTTACTGTTTTGCTTGTTAGAGTTACTATTATCCTTTTTAATGATGTATTAATCAACTATAATATATTTTTTTATGTTCCTATTAATTTTAGATAATATAGCTCCCAAAAGAACAGAAGCCGAATCAAGTCCAAGTAAGGGAACAAGTGAAACAGCTAGGCTACATCCACCACTCTATGAGCTTGCTTTACAAGCATAATCTTAATTAGGAGCAGAATATGATGAACACGAGGAGGTGGAATATTTCAAAAGAGATGATCCAAATGCTAATAGCCCTTCCGCCGAAGAGTTGGTTAAAACCTTCAGCATTGATCGTTATCCTGTGAGAATGCATTGCGATGGTGCCACAGATTTAACGGGTGATTTCGTGGTTTAGTCAGCCATGGGAAAATTTTTCGACGCCTTCAGAAAAATACTTCGAGAATAAAAATTGGATGCTTATTTCAAGGACAGATACTTTGGGGAATATCTTGATTTGCCGGAGGAAAACAATGCTCATTTCCAAATGAAAATGGTATATGAACTTCTCAAGCGTAGGTTTATGTATGAAAACAAAGATAAGATGGATGAGGTATGGATAAATTACTGTGGCATGCCTATTTGTTTTGGTTGGAAGGAGTTTGCTATAGTTACTGAACTGAAATGTTATCCTCCTTCTCAAGTTATACCTATTCTAACCCCCCAAAAAATACCCCGCACACCCAAAAAAGGCAAAGGCAATTCGTGTGATCATGATGACCTGGTGTCCATTGTTGGTCCAACCTTCAAAAACAAAGATTTGATAGAAATGTTGAAAGGTAAAGAACTTTCAAAGAAGCATAAGAAGTCATTGTGTTTGGTTTGATTTGTACATAAAATTCTTTGGGCAAGAGACGTTAACAACAACATAAGCGTTGGTTTAATAAAGTTCTTCAAGGATCTTGAGGCGTTTAACAGCTATCCTTGGGGTTATGAAAGCTTTAAAATGACTGTCCAATATTTGTTGACTCCGTTAGCGCCAAAGACAGTCAACTTATATGGCTTTCCATGGGCTTTCATGGTAAATATTCATTTCTTTCTTTTATTAAGATATCATTCATTTTTTTTACACAATAATAGTTTTGATTTATTGGTGTTATTTTATAGGCTTGGGCGTTTGAAGCCATTTCTCATTTTAGACAACAAGTGAACTACCAGGAAGAAGTTTCCTGTATAAGAATCTTGAGATGATTGTCGGTCAAAACTGATAAAAATATAAAATTTCTTGATCTCTTCAACCCCCCGAAGGATGCAGTAAGTATAATTATAATTACATTTTTATTTTAGTTAATGATTTTTTTGAATGATCTAATCATCATTTTAATATATGTAATGATTTATATTAGATTGTGCATTCGTCGCTAGTTCCAACCAATCGAGAGTTGAAGATACCATTTTTTCTTACTTTACGGTCTGTGCAAACTTTATCGGACCCTAAGGTTATCGACAGAATAAAAATAGAATTGTTTGGAGCACCAGCCATTATAAGAAAAATAATTTTGGAGGGTGGGCTTGTTGTTGTTGATAGTCTTAGTAGTGATGGAGCTGTTGGTGGTGATATTGGTGATGCTGTTGGTGCTAATAATGTTTCTCTTACAGTATTTAAAATAAATCATTATGAATATGATCATACTGGTTATACAAATTTTTCCTCTTCCAGTAAATATTTTGCATGCAAATGTCAATACTGCAGGGCGAAACATGATGTAGTGATTAATGCTACTAATACATTAACTACTCTTGTAAAGAAATTGACATCTAAGAGGGGTGTCATTCCATCAAAGAGGATTTTATTTTCATCCACTCTATTTGAGATTAAGGATAAGAGGAGAAGAAATGTGATTTTTAAGACATTATCTAGCATCCAAAAGAGCGAAATTGCAACTCCTCTGTCCTTGTGTTGCACTAAGAAATGTATAATATCCAAAGAAGAGCATCACAAGCTGAATAAAGTGAATATATATGACTTCCAACTAACAAATAGACATATTTCTATTTCAATGGATGACACATCTGCTGAAAATTATCAAACAGATATATACATCTGTTTCAATAGTTGACTAACTTGTTTCACCAGATAAAGTATCTATTGCGACATATGTCTCGTATATTTTAGCAAATCAAATAGCTCTTCGTACCACTTTTATTTGTAGCAACATATGACTTATCTGCTGCAATAGATGAGTCGTATGTTGCAACAGATAGTTCATCCATTGGAAATTATATAAGGCTCTTCCTCATATAGAAATTTGACCCAATAGTTGATTCATTGTTGCAACAAAAATATAATCTGTTTGGGATAATTTAAAATAGGAGGAAAACCTGTTTGATTTACTAGAACAGACGAGTTATCCTTTTCTATTTTGTTGTATCTCTGTGATTAGCATTGACCAATTCTGGCTTTCCAGGTGGATGTAGAAACTACTGCAGAACAGCATTGATAATATGCTACTCTACTCTTTTTATGGAAATACGGAGAACAGAAAGCGCAAAAACCGTACGTAAGCGACAATAAAGATCCACGATGAGTAAAGCCGAATTCCATAGCAACGGATGAAGAACAACTTGTCCATATTGAGTAGATCTTTATAGCTTGAGTTGAGTCTGTCAAAGTAATAACCTCACCCATAACGATTTTCTTACATTTTATTTATTCGTTGATTTTATTTTAACTAATTTCTTAAGGCTTCTGTAACGCTCCAATTTTATGAACCGAAATGCTACACGGTGCTCTTGACCCCGAAGGACCATAAGCTAACCCATGACTGATATCTGTACCCGTATATTACATAAAATACTGGAAAATGCAGAAACATAAATTGAAATACCATAAGGATCAAACTGAATAAACATCTGAATAATAATAACGTCTGAATAAGTTGGTATCACAATTCCAAAACAAAACTAAAAATACTGAAGTCTAAACCAAGTCTGATATCTAGTCTGCATCTAGTCTGAAAGCCTCTATTATCTGAGTAATCTGAATAAGGAGATGATGGGACATATCCCCAAATAACTCCGTCTAATAAACTGACTAATGGGATAATGAAGAAATAATCATGTCCTCGAAGGATGAGGAATCACTTCTAACTCTGACGGCTAAAATCTGCAATGCTACTGTTGCTCTGGAACTCGTGCCTCGGAACCTATAGTGTAACATAATAGAAAGCACCATAGGGAAAATGCGTGAGTATGACTGAATGTATTGAGTATATGAGTAAGGTGGGCTAAATGCAAAGGGTTTATATGCATGAACAATGTTGACTGATATGAACATGAGAATACATACATGCATAAGTAACTATAACTGAACTCATAGTAATACTGACTACTGAGTCTGAATACTGACAACATGAGTTTTCTGATACTGAGGTACTGAATAGATAAATAATTATTTTTGACAGTTCAAATTATGAAGAACTGGTTTGATTAACTGTGTCTAACAGTTCTGAAACTGAATACTGATAATGTGAGTTATGATGACTGATATAACTATGATGATCGGCCTAACTAATGTAACTAATACTAAGCGACTGTATCTGATAGTCTAAGTTCTGATGGAACTATCTGAGTTCCGTTCTGTATGGAGTAACTGAATTTGAGATCAGTCCAATCTAGAAGGTGATCTTTGAGTATATTGTTAATAAAGACGAATTGACTTATTCTGAGATTAGTTCTACCTAGTGGGTGATCTCTAAATCTGATAATACTAATACTGATTGACCATAGTTGAGATCAACCCTATCTAGTGAATGATTCTTAAGTCTATTTATAATGATAAGAATTGACCGTATCTAACAGTCCTAAATCTATATTACTGAGGTGAATTAATTGTATCTGACAGTCCTGATTTTGTAATTGAAACTGTGGGATATATTCATCTAACCGACATGCCCCATGCTAAACTAACTGTGGTTCTGATATGAATGATAACATGAGTGACTGTATCTGATGAAACTATCTGAGTTCCTTAGTGTAACTGAGTTAACTGTATCTGACAGTCCTAAAAATCTAAAAAAACTATCTGAGTTCCTTTACTGAGACTGATACTGAAACTGTCGGGAGGAAGTTGTTTAACTTACATGCCTCATATGTTCCAATATAGCCAAACTGGGGTCCAATTTCTACCCTGACTGGAAGGGTGTCAATACCGCGCCACTGATAAAGACAGGCTGTGAGAACCCTCTACTGGCAGGTACTCAAAATGAGAATGGTGGGAACCCTCTACTAGCAGGTTAGGCCACCTCATCTACCCTCAACTAGCAGGTATGATGTCTCAACCTACCCTGGCTATGTAGTTCGGAAACGCAAGGATTGCTTCTAGGAATCATACCCTCTACTAGCAGGTGAGTTCACATCCTTGGGTTCACTCGGTGCTAACTTCTACTCCCAGCTGAAGAGACTGAACATGATTTACTGACTGTACATGGACTGAGTTTACTGAATTCCATTGACTGATGGAATACTACTGAATTTTGAGGACTGACTAAGAGTACTAAAATTACTGAGATTCTGAGATTACTGAGTACTGAGATCACTGAGATTACTAAATTACTAAGATTACTGTGATTTCTAAGTTTTCCTGAGTCACATGACTGACTGAATTCTATATATCATGGCTTGACTAAGAGTATCGTGATAACATGACATGGATCTAGGCACACAACTATATTTTCAGGTACAAGTACCCCCAGGACTCGATGGAAGGAAACTGGCACACATGACACTTCTTGATCATAGGAATAACATCCACAATTCATAATACCACAAGTAGGGTATTTCATACTACACATATTTCTCAACACCATATACATGAAAGGGAATGCGTATAACATATAAATACTTGCATAACTTCAATTTCATGAGCATTCCATATCACAACAACAATACATAATAATTAGCATGGAATTTATGTTGAGTCGTAAGGAATAGAGCATGGTCATGTCATTTAAGTTCTATTTAGCTATAAGACATGATTTCTAATCTCTTAGGTATTTTATCAAACACCTTGCATGCACACCTTGTGGCATATGCATATTCATCACCTTAGTGATTTAAACCATCCAAAATTCATATATTTCAATTTGCATGTCATCCTAGTTTCATAAAATCACATAAAGATTCTAATTTGGGAGTTGTATAACAATCAATCACACAAACATAATCAACCCACAACATAACTTCATGATTCATAGTTTAAAAGAGGGTCATTGAACTCTACGGATGAAAGGAATCCATGGATGAACACGGCGCATACCTTAAAGCTTGATCTTGAAAGAGATCTAATGTTTCTTGAAGGTTCTTGAAGAAATCCTTAGGCTTGCTCTTGATTTTTCTTGACTAGGGTTTAACCCCTTTGGGAGAGAATGTTCTTGTTCTTGAGGAAAATGAGAAAATAATGGGATAATAGCCTTCTCAGGGCTTTAATACCATGTTTAGAGTGAGGTAAAAAGATCAAAATACCCCCACGAAATTACCTCCCAATTGCTGAAATTATCAGCTGATGACATGGGCTGATAAGCCGTCAGATCTGTGATAGCCCGTCAGCTCAGGTCGTCACCTGAGAGCTGGAATTTTTGACATTCTACCTAAGTCTGACGACATTGCTAATAAGTCATTAGAAATGTGATAGGTTATCAGAAATGTCGTAAGAATTGTGGTAAGTCGTCAGAAATATCGTCACTCAGTTTGTAGGCTGACATGCTAGAGTAAAATGAGCGTAACTTTTTGCTCCGATATCGGATTTAGGAAAAATTAATACTATTGGAAAGATAATTCAATTATCTATATTTTAATGGATCATGAGCTCAAAAATTCATAGTATAAAGAGAGATATGCTCATTTGAAGTTGAATATGGCGATATTCTTCCTAAGAATTCAATCGGTAAGGTATGTTTTGATTTGCTTGATAGCTTGGAGTTATTTGAAGACTTAATATACATATAACTTGCTCATAAAACTATAAAAGAACCATGATTTACTATGCATAAGCTTGAAACATGGCGCTAATATTGGTTTAGATTTTTTGGGGTATTACGATATCTCCCCCTTGGGAACATTCGTCCTCGAATGAGAATGACTAAGATGAAAGAAAAGATCAACTGAAGTACGTACAAGACATACACTACTGAAACATGGTTTTGGGACTGACATGACTGATAAGCTAAATATATCATACTGAATATGCATATCTGATGCATGAGTAACTAATTCATGACTACATGACTGAGTGTTCTGATGAATTGAGTTTCTCATAATAAGAATGCATATCTGATGCCTAATTTTATGACTAACATGATACGTGAATACATGACTGAAAGTACTGGTAAGCCGATCACACATATCTGATGCGTGAATACATAACTGAACTGACTCATGAATATGCGA
>NC_061121.1:15222055-15321901 GCF_002878395.1 Capsicum annuum
AGTCTATAATTCATGGCATGCAACTGAGGTTGGAGCTTAAGGTTCAACTTATGAGTATCCCCTACTCCATACTGGATTCATTACATAAAAAGAGAATGGAACGCTTATGTTATGAAAGTTCGAAGAATTATAGTGTATCTCCCCCTTGGGATACTAGGTCCCTCACAGAATACTGACTTGGCTGAGCTATTGAGGAAAACTAAGGTGATGCATAAGGCACCAGGGAACTGAATTACGACTGATTATATAAGATCTGAAATTGAGGCATGACACATGAACTGAGCTGATTACTGAACTGAAGTATACATTATAACTAAGACTGTAACTGAGATGGAAACTGAGTTATGATAGTCGCGTAATGAAGGCTATCATAAGTTAAGGATCTGAATGTACACTCACATTCTGAACTTTTCCTAATTCTTAAGTACAACCTCTTGCTAGTCATTTATTTACATATTAGCATGACATTCAAACCTATTCCCATAACTATACCCTTGTGTAAAACAGCCATGCAACAATCTTCTCTTAATATGTATCATTTACTCTCTCACTTATCTAAGAAATTGCTCATCACTAAATTGTTCTCACAAAGAGAGCTCACTGAAGGGGTTGAATCAAGAGAACCTGAAACATGAATGGATACTAGCTGAACTTGACACATGATTGAGGCCTGAGGAATAGGATATCAATAATATGGATGTACCCAAAAGGTCTGAACTGAGGATATACATGATATATCCTGGATTAAATGATCAATAGGAGTGTAACATGAGTCATGGAAGCTGAGCAATCTGTAAAGCGTGACATGTGTACATGAGTCATGAGCTGCATGACCTGAGCTGGGAGCTTTCTGCATTCGTGGGACATGATTTATATTACTGAGGGGAATAGAACTGAACCCCTTATGCTGGGAAATGGAATTGTATATGATTATATGGAAAGCGTGAATATAAGTTGTGTTCATGGAACTGAGAGATAAAGTATGCATAGGCATCATGCGGACTGGAGTACGAAACTTTACACTGAGATAAGGATGGGTCGGGAATCGTCTTCCCTAACTGCTTTTCTGTACATACTGGAACTACTACTAAAATCTGAGAGCCTGACTTGGGTACTTGATCTACCATATCCCCCTAACTTTAAGCCATCATCTTAAGCCTGTGAACACTTTACTAAGCTCTGGACTAAACTATAATCATCACCACATACTTACACTCTGTTCGACACATGCTTGCCTTACTAAACACATTATCTATTACTATTTCCTCATATACTACCAATATCGCATTCCTAATTCACATCCATCTCTATACACTTAATTTTAAATCAATAGTCTTAATTTCTTGCTTGCACTGTTCAAGTCTACTGATTCACTTTGGTACAACTATCCCCATGAATACATAATCTGTTCAATCTGGATGATATTATCCCAACTTTACTACTACCAAACTCCTGGGTTCATGCTTCTAACTCTAGGTCTATGATATCATAGGATTCTGAGAAGGGATCTGATAAAACATCTAAATCTGGGTTCGAGAATAAGTTCTCATGATCATGAATAAGATCCGTACAACTTTGGAACATAACGGAACTGAGGGATACTATCTGAGCATGTGGCAAATCCCATAACTGTCTGTAGGGACTGTCTGAGAAATCCCTATCTCTAGGACTTGAGCTTCACTATTTCTGATACCTTGAAAGTAAGGTGGAGTTGACATGAGTGGAGCATGATGAGAATCTACATGAGTTTCTTAGGAAACCTTTATATAGCATGATCTGAAACATGAAAGAAGGGAAACTGTTCCTAAAATATCTCATAGCCTCCTGCACATAAGTGTGGTGCACAACACACCCATGTACAAAACTCTACTAGATGCAGCTTTCAGACTTCCTACGACTCTATTGAACCTTAGGCTCTGATACCAAGTTTGTAACACCCTAATTTTCTGAACCGGAATGCTACACGGTGCTCATGACCCTGAAGGACCATAAGCTAATCCATGACTGATATATGTACCTGTATACTGCATAAAATACTAGAAAATATGGAAACATAAACTGAAAAGCCATAAGGTTCAAATTGGATAAACATCTGAATAATAATAACGTTTGAACAAGGTGGTATCACAATACCAAAACAAAACTAAAATTACTGAAGTCTAACTAAGTCTGATATCTAGTCTTCATCTAGTCTGAAAGCCTCTATTGTATGAGTAATCTGAATAAGGAGTTGATGGAATATGTCCTTAACTAACTTCGTATAATAAATTGACTAATAGGATAATGAAGAAATGATTATGTCCTCGAAGGATGAGGACTCACTTCTAACTCTGACTGCTAAAATCTACAATGCTACTGCTGCTTTGGAACTCGTGCCTCTGAACCTATAGTGTAACATAAGAGAAAGCACCATAGTGTAAATACGTCAATACGACTGAATGTACTGAGTATACGAGTGAGGTAGGATAAATGCAAAGGATTTATATGCATGAATAATGCTGACTGATATGAACATGAGAATACATACATATATAAGTAACTATAACTGAACTCATAGTGATACTGACTACTGAGTCTGAACACTGACAACATGATTTTACTAATGCTGAGGTACTAAATAGATGAACAACTATTTTTGACAGTTCGAATTATAAAGAACTAGTCTGATTGACTGTGTTTAACAATCCTGAAACTAAATACTGATAACATGAGTTATGATGACTGATATAATTGATATAACTAATATAACTATGATGATCGGCATAACTGATGTAACTGATACTAAGAGGCTGTATCTGACAGTCTAAGTTCTGATAGAACTATCTGAGTTCCATTCTGTATGGAGTAACTGAATTTGAGATCAGTCCTATCTAGCAGAAGATCTTTGAGTATATTATTAATAAAGATAAATTGACTTATTCTGAGATCAGTCCTACCTAGCGGGTGATCTCTAAATCTGATGATACTGATACTGATTGACCATAGTTGAGATCAGTCCAATCTAGTGGATAATCCTGAAGCCTATTTATAATGATAAGGATTGACCGTATCTAACAGTCCTGAAACTGTATTATTGAGCTGAATTGACTGTATCTGATAGTACTGATTCTGTAACTGAAACTATAAGATGTATTCATCTAACTGACATGCCCTATGCTAAACTAACTGGGGTTCTGATATGACTGATAACATGAGTGACTGTATCTGACAGTCCTGAGTCTAATGGAACTATCTGAATTTCTTACTGTAACTGAGTTGACTGTAACTGACAGTTCTAAAAATTTGAAGAACTATCTGAGTTCCTTTACTGAGATTGATATTGAAACTGTGGGAGGTAGTTATTTAACCAATATACCCCATATGTGCCAATATAGCTAAACTAGGGTCCAATCTCTACCCTGACTAGAAGGGTGTCAATACCACACACTGATAAAGACAGGCTGTGAGAACCCTCTACTGGCAGGTACTCAAAATGAGAATGGTGGGAACCCTCTACTAGCAGGTTAGGCCACCTCATCTACCCTCAACTAGCAGGTATGATGTCTCAGCCTACGCTGGCTATGTAGTTTTGGAATGCAAGGATTGCTTCTAGGAATCACACACTCTACTGGCAGGTGAGTTCGCATCCTTGGGTTCACTCGGTGTTAACTTCTACTCCCAACTGAAGAGACTAAACATGATATACTGACTGTACATGGACTGAGTTTACTGAATTTCGTTGACTGATAGAATACTACTGAGTTCTGAGGACTGACTGAGAGTACTAAAATTACTGAGATTACTAGGAATACTGTTGTTACTGAGATTACTGAGATTACTGAGTACTGAGATTGCTGAGATTACTGAACTACTAAGCTTACTGTGATTTATGAGTTTTCCTAAGTCATATGACTGACTAAATTCTATAAATCATGGCTTGACTGGGAGTATCATGATAACATGACATGGCTCTCGGCACACAACTATATTTTTGGGTACAAGTACCCCCAGGACTCGATGGAAGGAAACTGACACACATGATACTTCTTGATCATAGGAATAACATCCATAATTCATAATACCATAAGTAAGTGATTTCATACTACACATGTTTCTCAACACCATATACATGAAAGGGAATGCGTATAACATATAAATACTTGCATAACTTCAATTTCATGAGCATTCCATATCACAACAACAATACACAATAATTAGCATAGAATTCATGTTGAGTCGTATGGAATAGAGCATGGTCTTGTCATTTAAGTTCTATTTTGCTATAATACATGATTTCTAGTCTTTTAGGTATTTTATCAAACACCTTGCATGCACACCTTGTGGCATAGGCATATTCATCACCTTAATGATTTAAACCACCCAAAATTCATATATTTCAATTTGCTTGTCATCCTAGTTTCATAAAATCACATAAAGATTCTAATTTGGGAGTTGTATAACAATCAATCACACAAACATAATCAACCCACAACATAACTTCATGATTCATAGTTTAAAAGAGGGTTATTGAACTCTACGGATGAAAGAAATCCGTGGATGAACACTACGCATACCTTTAAGCTTGATCTTGAAAGAGATCTAATGTTTCTTGAAGGTTCTTGAAGAAATCCTTAACCTTGCTCTTGATTTTTCTTGGCTAGGGTTTAACCCCTTTGGGAGAGAATGTTCTTGTTCTTGAGGAGAATGAGAAAATAATGGGATTATAGCCCTCTCAGGGCTTTAATACCGTGTTTAGAGTGAGGAAAAAAGACTAAAATACCCCCACAAAATTACCTCCTAATTGCTGAAATTATCAGCTGATGACATGGGTTGATAAGTCGTTAGATCTGTGATAGCCTGTCAGCCCAGGTCATCACCTGGGAGCTGGAATTTTTGACATTCTACCTAAGTCTGACGACATTGCTGATAAGTCATTAGAAATGTCGTCAGAAATGTGATAGGTTATCAGAAATGTCATCAGAATTGTGATAAGTCGTCAGAAATGTCGTCACTCAATTTTCAGGCTGACATGCTGGAGTAAAATAGGAATAACTTTTTGCTTCGATATCGGATTTAGGAGAAATTGGTATAGTTGGAAAGCTATTTCAATTATATATATGTTAGTTGGTCATGAGATAAAAAATTCATAGTATAATGAGAGATATGCTCGTTTGAAGTTGACTATGGCAATATCCTTCCCAAGAATTCAATCGATAAGGAATGTTTTATTTCTTCTGATAGCTTGGAGTTATTTGAAGACTTAATATACATATAACTTGCTCATTAAACTATAAAAGAAACATAATGTACTATGCATGAGCTTGAAATATGGCACTAATATTGGTTTGGATTTTTTGGGGTATTACGGCTTCGATTTATTATATTTTTCCTTAGATTTGAACTTATTAATTGAAATGAAATACTAGATTCAAATATTGCAACTGATAATGTATCTGTTGCAATAGACGACACATCTGTTCTAAAATATCGAACAGATTTGACATATGTTGCAACAGGTGGGTAATCTGTTGGAATTTATCAAACGGGTCTTCCCACTGCTGTAACAGATAGACTTAGATAGAAACACCGACATAATGCCCCCAACGGTTATTTTCCCCCCAATGTCTTATATATTCATCTTCTTCCTAAAATTTAACCCTAAATTCTCAACTCTTCTTCTTCGTCGTCATTTTTTTTTTATCTATCCAAATTCTTTAAATTATTTATATTTGGTGTTTCTTTTCTTCATCTTTTTTTTTTCAACTGAGCTTGATGGTGTCGAGCACATCTTCCACTATTTTTTATGATAACGATTTTTGATATTGTAAGTGCGGTCATGAAGCTCTATTGAAGACTTCTTGAACTCAACAAAATCCAGGTCGTAGGTTTTTTACTTGTAAGATTTCAAAGGTAATATTTTTTTATTTAATTAATTGATTAATTATTGACTTATAATTATTTTGTAATTGTATTCTTGTTTTTATAGAAATTGGATGGATACGATTACTTTGATTGGTATGAAGAACGATACCCTTCACAAGTAAATCGTGTAATCTGGGGTTTGTTGAAGAAAGTCAAGGCTTCTAAAGAGAAACAAAATTGAGCAAGAAGATACTACATTGCTGCCGTTATTGCTACTGGTTTGGTGGTATTAGGCACATGAATTTTCAAGCCTAATTGCTGAAATTTTCATGGTGGTGTATTTGCTACTGGTTTGGTGTTGTCGAGCACATGAATATTCAAGCGTAATTGTTGCAAAATATCAAACAAATTTAGGCATATTTTGTAAAATTTAGGTAATCTGTTGGAAATTATCAAACAGGTCTTCCCGCTGTTGCAACAGATTAGACTTAGATTAGATAGATCAGCATAATGCAATATATGACCAACCAATTGCAACAGATAAACTATCTGCCAGGACAGATAGAATATATTTTACAAAAGATTTACAATCTATTGCATTATAAAAAACTCAACTTTCATTCACTACAAAAAAAATTATTGCTACTACATGTACATGTAATTTAAAGTAAAATGAAGTGTGACTTGAAATAAAAGATTATTATTTCACAGGCTCTTCTATATACACAGGCTCCAAGCGTCCAGTTAGTACCCCATAAGCCTAGACCTCTTTTAGGTTTTCCATAACGTTATCGCACAGAAAGGTCGCTGGCTCTGCCATTTCTGTGTCGGTCAGAAAATATTTGATGTGTGCAAGAGCATGCGAGCCGCTTGCGTAATCGGTATTATTTTTTGAAAGGGTCATGCCCTTGTTTGGACAGACTAAATCCCATGATTTCTTTATCAACACTTCCTTTGGAAAATGATTCCTCATTTTACTCTCTCTCAACAAGATGGGCAACAGCTCCATCAGTGGCTGCACGAGGAGAAAAAGATCGACATTATCGACGACAGGTTCATTGCAGTAATAAACTTTGATCTTTCCATCCCCGAGTATTATATCGACAACCTGATAATGTATGTCGTTCATGCTAATGACTACAAGAATGCTCTTTCCCTCAGTCCAACTTTTGCCGTATGGATTTGGCCTCTCTCCTCTAACATATTTTATTATTTCTTCTTCCTCCGAGTCCGATGTAGAAACTAAGAAA
The DNA here is from genome assembly GCF_002878395.1 of Capsicum annuum. Taxonomy (NCBI): domain Eukaryota; kingdom Viridiplantae; phylum Streptophyta; class Magnoliopsida; order Solanales; family Solanaceae; genus Capsicum; species Capsicum annuum. The sequence goes on from NC_061121.1 coordinate 15,229,147, forward strand.
TCAAGTCCCATGCCACACGCTTCAAAATTGAGTTGATTGTACTTATCCTTGACCTTCCTGCAAAATTCAAGATCCATTATCCTATCGGCCGCGTCATAAGCTTTCGAGTACGTTAATTGCCTTTTCCTCATGAGACAGAGAATTTTGTCATCATGCTGTGATATAAGAAGACAATTTTAAAATAGGTTAGTAATAGTAAAGATGGTCCATCTATTGCATAGGGTTCTCTGAATCAATAATCCAACGCAACTTATGCAACAGATGGATAGTAAGTTGCAACAGAACCACTACCAGTTGCACCAGAATACCCAGCTGTTGCAACAGATTTCACATCTATTACATAGCTTATTTTTCATGGGGTATATTAGCTTAGAATCCTAGGTTAGGAAAAGTAAACTTGCCTTGTCGTCGTACCACATATGCATATGTGTCATAGTCGGTAAGTCTTGGGGGGGAAAGGGAGGCCTGGGGTAATCTAATGCACCTGGCTTGGCATTCTTGGCCTGCCTCAGATCCCTCTTCTCTTTGGCGCCAAGTTTCGCATATACGTCCACCTTCTTGAATGGCCCTTTAACTTCAATTGCTTTTTAAGAGGAAGGAGTTGCAATTATTTTTTATTTCCGACAGAAGAGTATGTCTGATATTGCTCTTTTCTTCCTCTTAACCAACAATGTAGAAGTGTATCGCTCCCTCACCTTCATGGATTATATGACAGCCCTCTTGGATTTGAATTCCTCGATAGCTTTAGAGATAGCCTTTACTTTTTCAAAGAGTTTATCCTAGTTGTCCTTACACTCTTCGTATTAGCAACGAGAACATGAGGGTGGAGAGGGGTAAGAGGGACCTGTGTAAGGGTGAAAAGGGGTGTTTTCAAACATTTTTTTTTGAGCATCAACATACTCATCATCATGAGTGGTAGCAGCATCAGCATGCCTGCCACCAACACTAATAACTCCACCAGAAGAAGCACCTGGATCTACCTTAGTAGGTTGGTCATGGAGAGCCTCAACATTAGGATGACCTTGCCAAACTGTTCTTCTTATTGCTGTTGCTCCAGCCAATTCCTTATTTATTAACTACACCGTTGGGTCTGCTATAGTATCAATATAACCTCGAGTAATATAAGAAGTCATCAACGACTCCTCCTTTGTTGGCACGATTCATGGATACACAACCTAGGAAAAAAAGATAGATACATTTAAATCATATAATATAATAATTTTCACAGTTGGGTTAACATTTTAACAGTCAACTTCTGCAACAAATTAATAATATATTGCATCAGATTACCCATCTGTTGCCTAGTTTGCAATTAAATGGTTAAAATCTATTTTAGTTGGGTTCAGAGAACCAGAGCAACACATGGATAATTTGACGCAAAATATTAATCATTTGTCGCAACATATTACCAATCTGTTGCACCAGTTGCATAGGACGGGTAATCTGTTGGGTTACATATTATGCAATAGATGATCTTTATGTGTATTAATAATATATTACATCAGATTACACATCTGTTGCATAATTTACAATAGATGGTTAATCTGTTAGGAGTCGGGTTCAGAGAACCAAAGTAACAGATGGATAATCTGATGCAAGATATCAATCGTTTATCGCAATATATTATCCATCCATTGCTCCGGATGACACAGGACGGGTAATCTATCGCAACAGATGTCCCATCTGGTGCATCAGATATAACATCTGTTGCACCAGATATAACATCTGTTCAATATCTTTCATTGAGTAAAATTATTTAATGTGAAGAAGATGTATTGCATCATCTCGAGGGTTAAAGAGATCAACCTCCTTAATTTTGGCGTTGCTCTTTGCAGACAACCACCTAAACATCCTTGGATGAGAAACCTCATCCAAGTAATCCATTACCTGCTTTCGGAGGGGTGGAATGGCTTCAAATGCCCAAGCCTAAAAAATGTAAACAGGAAGCAAGCAAAAAAAAGTCATAATAACTATATTCAATATAACTTAATGGATGAGTAAAAATAATGATTAATTTTACCAAGAAAGCCCAAGAAAAGCCGTATAATGTGGTCATCCCTGAGGATAGCTTTGTCAGTAAATATTGGATAGTCAAGTAGAAATTGTCATATCCCTAGGGATAATTGTTGAATTTATCAAAATCCTCAGCATGCGCCAACAAATCATCTTCTATGACCTTTTTGACGTCTCTTGCCAATATAACCCAAATGGGTAAACCAAACTAAGCACAATGCTCCCTGTACTACTTTGGTATGGTTTTATCCATGAGATCTGTTAACAAATTCGATGCTTTGTAGCCACATCGAGCAATGTCAAACAACCCATCTATTTTTTCCTTATGTTTTCTTACTTTGGATCTTTTTGGGGTGTTCCCTTGGCGATAGGTGGTTCTTCTGGACGATGGCATCTCAAGCCCATCAATATGGCAAACTCTTGCAAGCCAAAACAAACTGGCATACCACAGTAGTTGATCTAGATTTTATCCATTTTTTATCGCCCCCACCTTTGGATCTTCATCATCCCCCACATACTTGATCTTACGCTTTAAAAGACCATATACCATCCTCATTGAAAAACGGGTAGGGGCATCCCCAGCCAGCTCAAAAAAGCGTCCAAAGCATCTCTTCTTAAAAGTCCATCTATGTTTTTGTCCTTCATAATTTCTCTAAAACAAATAAATTTACTCCCCATCTGATATTTAAGTACAATTTCACCAGTTAGTTTTTCTTCTGCTTTTTCATCATTTATCGGTATCGCAACTTAAAACTTGTCAATACTAAAAGTTTTTACAGGATCATGCTGGGATGTCGATATTAATTCACACCCCATTGGTGATCCATTATCATCATGTTGATGATCATCCTCTTTCTCTTTCTCACACTCTAATTCCTCCTCTTTCTGACTTTTATTTTCTTCATCACCATCTACAGACCCTTGTCCACCTCCCTCAATGTTTTTATATCTCTTCTCAGTTTCACTTTATTTCTCTGACTGAGATTGTTCAGGAAGCTTCTCTGAATCCCGCTGTACTGTAGCCTTTTTTGGGGGTGGTCAAACGTTGATCCACTATTACTTTCTTTTGGGAGAAATGTTTTACCTAAAAACAACAAAAAAACAAAAAATACATTACAATTGATATATGCATAAATTTTAAAAAATACATTACAAACACCAACAATAACGACAAACCAATAGCCACCACCACCACAACCACCACAAACCAATGCGACAAACACCACGAATACCAACAACATCGATAGCCACCACAAACACCACCAACCAATGCCACCAACAGCCACCACCAGTGCCACGACGACGACGACGATGACCACTACCACCACCACAAACACCATAAATACTATCCAATAATACCATGACAGTCAACGGAACACTGCGGCAGAAACTGGGATTTTCTCGAGTTCTTCCTATAATTTTACCAACAAAACTCAAAATTGTAAACTCATTCTAGAAGATAATGCAACTAAAAGTTTTCTTTTTCATAATTAACATAAAAGCCCTTATTTTTTAAAAAAAATAACAAATATAGAACTCTTCTCAAACTCTATTACCTATGGAGATAGAGAAAACAACTGATACAAGCAAGAATAAAGTAAAAAACAACACCTATATGGTCGAAAATAAGAAGAAAATCGATATGTTGTGAGGGGTAGAGAAATTTGTTGAGTAGTGGTAGTTGTTGTCTGTACTGTATAATTGAGTGAGAAAGAGAAAAGAGCAAGAACTCGAGATTTGAAATGATGAAACATTTTTCTCGCAAATGGATGATTTGTATGGGCTGATTTGTATTTTGGAAAAGAATGACAAGTCTTGAAAATGTTAATTTGGTCCAAATTGATCTTAATTATTTTTTAAAATTATAAAAGATATGCATAATAAATACCCTCTTATCATGCAATTTCCAAAAGACTCGATTGAAGTTGTAGTTGACCCTCTAAAATCACCCATCCCTGGTCCTAGATTAATCAATTTAGGTATATGAACTCAATTGAAATTGTATAAAAACAAATGTTCAACCTGTTGCATCAGATACTCATCTGTTGTAAATTATCAAACAGATTAAGTAATCTGTTGTGACATATTACCTATCTGTTGTAAATTATCAATTGGATTGTCACATATCGCAATAGATTACCCATCTGTTGTAAATTATCAAATAGGGGCTACCATCTGTTGTAGTTTACCCTATGAGAACTCACCCTAGTCCTAGATTAACATATGAGGTAGTAAGAATTGGTTCAGCTCAAAGTGATCAATCGACGACTCTGGTCGGGAGGAACGCAATACCATCTCATCATTTAATTGGTAAAAGACTCAATTGAAGTTGTAGTTGACCCTATGAGAACTCACACCTGGCCTTAGATTGATCAATTAAGGTATTGGTCTAACATATGAGGTAGTAAGAATCGGTTCAACTCAGAGTGATCGATGGACGACTCAGGTTGGGAGGAACACAATACCGTTTCCTCATTCAATTGCCAAAAAACTCAATTGAAGTTGTAGTTGACCCTATGAGAACTCACCCCTGGTCCTAGATTAACTTATGAGGTAGTAAGAATTGGTTCAGCTCAGAGTGATCGATCGACGACTCTGATTGAGAGAAACGCAATACCATCTCATCATTCAATTGTCAAAAGACTCAATTGAAGTTTTAGTTGACCCTATGAGAACTCACCCCTGGTCTTATATTAACATAAAAAGTAGTAAGAATCGGTTCAGATCAGAGTGATCGATAGACGACTCTGGTTGGGAGGAACGCAATACTATCTCATCATTTAATTGCTAAAAAACTCAATTAAAGTTATAGTTGACCCTATGAGAACTCACCCTTGATCGTAGATTAACATATAAGGCAGTAAGAATCGGTTCAGCTCAGAGTGATCGATCGACGACTCTGGTTGGGAAGAACACAATACTGTCTCAACGTTTAATTGCAAAAGACTCAGTTGAAGTTGTAGTTGATCCTATGAGAACTCACCCCTGGTCCTAGATTAATCAATTAAGTATTGGTCTAATATATGAGGTAGTAAGAATCGGTTCAACTTAGAGTGATCGATCAATGACTCTGGTCGGGAGGAACGCAATACCGTTTCATCATTCAATTGCCAAAAAACTTAATTGAAGTTGTAGTTGATCCTATGAGAACTCACCCATGGTCATATATTAACATATGAGGTAGTAAGAATTGGTTTAACTCAGAGTGATCGATCGACGACTCTGATTAGGAGGAACGCAATACGATCTCATCATTCAATTGCCAAAAGACTCAATTGAAGTTGTAGTTGACCCTATGAGAACTCACCCCTGGTCCTAAATTAATCAATTATGGTAGTGGTCTAACATATGAGGTAGTAAGAATCGGTTCAGCTTAGAGTAATCGATCGACAACTCTGGTCGGGAGGAACGCAATACCGTCTCATCATTCAATTGCCAAAAGATTCAATTAAAGTTGAAATTGACACTATGAGAACTCACCCTTAGTCCTAGATTAATCAATTAGGGGTTGTTTGGTAGAGTGTATAAGAACAATGCAAAACATACCGTATTAGTAATGCTTGCGTTAGTAATACTTGTATTATCTATGCTTGTATTAGTTATGCATGTATTATTTCTTATACATTATTTGGATTGATGTATAAGAAATAATACATCTTACATAATTTCTATAAAAGAAATTTTTGCTTACAAAAATACCCTTCTTTGATTTTGTACACTTTTTTGCAACAAAGTTCTTTTGTTATTTCAAACATAATTAATATTGTTGAACTATTATATAGAGGTTTAGTATTAATTGCAAGACCTTCGTCTTTGCGCAAAAATGTTACGCCGATGGATTAACATAGTCAAAACAAAAATAAAATACAAGACGTAAAATTAAGAAATAGTCTCAATTTTTTTAAAAAAAATCTTCTTAAAGACTCTCGAAGTAAAGCAAAAATATGTTATAGTTATTTAAATCAACCATTCATTGTTGTAAATTCAAATAGTGGGAAAAGAAATTGTGAAATATTTTGAAAAGATTCACTAGTGAAAATTAAAATGGCGGGAAAAGGAATGGTGAAATATTTTGAGAGAAAAATATAGGGGTATTAAGGTCATTTAATAAGTTAATGCATGTGTTTAAAGTCTTTTTATTACCAATACATAGGAAATAGATTGTATCTAATACACACTTCAATACACAATAGAGTGTATAACTAATGCTTGTATTAGTAATACATAGGCAAAAAGTAGTACCAAACAAGGTACTTGCAATACATATTAACTAATGCATGCATTATATTACGCATCTATTGCGATGGATGACCTAGCTTTGAAAATTTTCAAAAAGAAATTGTTATCTGTTGCACTTAGATGTTTTAAGACCCTTTTTTTTAAAAAGCAATTTAGGTATTTCCTGTCCGAGATAAAAAAAAGTTAAAATACAAAGACGGTAAAAAATATTACTTGGATAACTCAAAAATCTCCTGAGTGAGTAGTCTTATCTGGTCTTTTCAATGTCAGTGTCTCCTCGTGCCCCTCAAAAGTCAAAAGTTACTAATGAATATTTAAAACCCATATCTAGAAGAATACTCTCTCCTTCAGCCATAACATAAGTAATACTCAAGACTCTACTCAACTCATCTATCACTCTTTTTTCTTTATCTATTTCTTTCCTTTTTGCCTCTTTTTTCTCTCTTCTTTCGGATGAGGATCCTTTCAAATCTCAATCGATCAATATCTTTTCTTGACTGAACTAGATGTTCTGATCCCTTTGCTTTTTGCACATTGCAGGTATGATTCACTATTGCTCTTTCCATTTCATCTTCTTCTTTGTATGTCATTTAAATTAGATATTTACATCTGTTGCTATTGATGATTTACCCATTTACCAGTTTTCTATTTATTGAGAAAATTAAAGAAAAGGTGACTTTTAAGTCTTGAATGAATGAACCATTGTTTTATATCTATTGCAAAATGCTTCATCGATTGAACAGATGGGTAATCTGTTGCATCAGATTGGTCATCTGTTGATTCACTCAATTTTGTGTTACCCTTTTATACAGATGGAGCAACTATTTGAAGAAATCAAACTAGTAGAAAAGCTGGTTTGATTTATTCCAACTGATGACTTATCTGTTGCAACATATCATCCATCTGTTGTAACAGATGCCTCATCGGTTGAGCAGATGGGCAATCCATTGCAGTAAATTGGTCATCTGTTGATTCTCTCAATTTTGTGTTACCCTTTTGTAATATTCTTTTTATTTTTCTCTTGTTTGACATCAAATGTATTTATCTTGTTTGTAGATAAAAGGAAGTGAAACTGGATCCAATTTTGCCCTCCCAACATTAAAGGCTAGAAGAAAGATGGGTTCGGAAGAATAAGCTTCTTGCAGATGGAACCACTTCATGTGTGGGTGTTATGTATTACTGATCAACCTATCATGAAAACAAACATCCTATACAATGATTTTGTGAATGCTTGTTCTTTACGTATTAGGCATTAATTCTTCAAACAAGATATGACATTTTACAGTTAAGATTGTTAGGTTTAAGCTGGAAAGGCTAAGGGACCAAGTAGGTGGTGTCAATACCCTGTTATAATTTAATGACCATTTATGTTCATGTTTTTGTGTAGTATTTGGGAAGGGTTCAAGTTTTTGGCGGCAGTGTAAATATCCAATAGTGATTGGAACAGTTTTAATGGCTCAATGGACTTCCTGAAAGGCCTCCGAAGGCTCGCACTGCAGCAAACACCGATGGAACCAATAAAAATTCTTCGGGTCCAAATTTATATGGATGGGTTGCTGGAGGAGACTACTATACAACAGTGGGTGCTTGGGAGAATACCTGTGTGGGAAGGGGGAGGGTTGATAAAGTCATATATCATCTCAGACCTTGTTTAAGAGAAAACACAGGGTAGCAAGAAAAGTGTAGCGAAATTGACATGAAAAATGAAAAAACTGAATGAGCTGCGAATGTGAAAGCGTATCCAAAAATTAAAATCCATCAGTCGTTGAAGTAAAATACAAAACCCACAATGAAATTTTCTAGTCAAGAGGATTGGAGCTGGTCACTTTGCTAGAGACTGCAACTAGCGAGCGTGGCCTCAATGAAGAACCACAAAATATAGGACCAGAACTCTAAGGAAGCAGGTTCGGGAGCACGAAAAGTGCTAAGATTGTCGGTCAGAATTGAAACCTAAACTAACTACTCCTGAATTAAAAATATGGGATCAAGCCAAGGTGGCAATTTCTCCAGTTAAACTTGCATCCCATGCCTCCTGTTTATGGCTCTGTTCATGTCAAAGGCAGTGAAAACAACAAGGCATGTGATTTCTGCCCAACTTCAGACCTTTTTATTTCTACTGCAATCGGCCTGATCATAGCCACAAACAGAAGGCATGGCATGCAACTTTAAATTGAGAAATTGTCACCTTGGCTTGATCCCGTATTTTTAATTTAGGAGTAGTTGGTTCAGGTTTCAATTATGACCGACAATAGTATTAATTTTCTGTGCTCGCGAAACTTCTTCTTTAGAGTTATGGTCCTGCACTTTGTGAGAGTTTTCATTGAGGCCATGCTCGCTGGTTGCATTCTCTAGCAAAGTGTCCAGCTCCAGTCCTATTGACCATTCTTTTTTTTTTTCAATGACTGACGGATATTTATATTTGGATACACTTCCACATTTGAAGCTCATCCAGTTTTTCTGTTTCTCATGTCAATTTCATTGGCCAGATTCGCTAGAATTTCCTTGATTGCTCCCCTGTGTTTCCTCTTAAACAAGATCTGAGATGATATATGGCCTTCTTCACCCCCCTTTCCCGTACAGGTATTCTCCCAAGAACCTTCTGCTGTATAAAAGTCTCCTCCATCAATCCATCCATATAAATTTGAAATAGGAGAATTTCTATTGATTCCATCGTTGTTTGCTGCAGTGCGAGGCTTTGGAGGCCTTTCAAGAAGTCCATTGCGTCATTAAAACCAGTCCAATCACTATTGAATATTTACATTGCCGCTAAAAACTTAAACCTTTCCCCATTATTGACACAAAAACATGAGCATAGACCGTCATTAAATTATAACAGGGTATTGACACCACCATCTTGGAACCCTTCGGTCTTATCAGTTCGCACCTATCAAACTAAACTATACAATGCAGGATCTTGTTTGAAGGATCAGTGTCTAATCGGTAAAAAACTACATTCACAAAATCATTATATTTTATGTGTGTCTGTCGCGGTAGACTGATCAATAATACATAACTCCCACTCATGAAAGTGGATTCATTGCACGCACCTTATTCTTCCTACCCATCAAAGACACTACTATATTATTTATTCATCTGCACGCATGTGATGACAATAAAAAAAGAGGTTTGAAGAGTCGTGACTTTTTTTAACACATTCAAAATAGTTGATGAATCGAAATCTCCATCTGTTGCAACTGATGACTCAGATGTTGGAAGAAATCAAAACATCTCCTCCAACATATGGTCCATCTGTCGTAATAGATACATCTGTCGCAATAGATAATCCATATGTTGCAACAGATTATAAATCTGTTACGACAGATCAAACATTATTTATTCATCTACACACATGTGATGACTATTAAAAATAGGTGAAGAGTCGTGACTTTTTATCTAACACATTCAAAATAGCTGATGAATTGAATTCTCCATCTGTTGTAACTAATGAATCAACTGTTAGAAGAAATCAAAACATCCCCAACATATGATCTATCTGTCACAACAGATAATCTATATGTTGCAACAGATGAAAAATCAGTTGTGGTAGATGGACGATCTGTTGCAATAGCTTAATAATAACGGTTTTTATTAAGTCTTCTCAAAATCATTTTGAAAAGGTGAGAAGTATTAATGTAAATAGAAAAGTCGCGACTTTTCACAGAAAACAAAATGCCACCAATTTGAACGACGATATTCTGTGTGACACAGTGCGAAAACTTTAAAGGCAGGTTAATGACCTATAGAGGAAGTTAGTTGCTGTGAGAGAGACGATGTTCAGAGAGATGTAAAGGCTGATGAGGGCCCTGCTGCTGCGAGTTGATTGGTCAGCTGCCATTATTGATATGATGATGATAATAATAATAATAATTAGAATGTGCTTTTTCTTTTAGCGTATGTATTTTAATTTTTCTATATCGAATCTATACCTAATGTATTTTATTTTTCGTTTAATGAAAAATTTATTTTTAGTTGATTTTGGATTTTTAATTCTTATACAATTTTCATTCTGTCTATTTCTTCTTCTAAATATTTTACATTTTAACGTATCAACGGTTGGAGGTAAGGAGCAATTTTGAATCCAGTAGCAATTGTAATTTTGACTTTTGAGTTCTTTCAACAGATGAACTATGTGTTGCAACAGATTGGTCATCGATTGGATTTCTGTTAACAGATTATCCATCTATTGCGACAGATTTATCATCTGTTGGAGTAAAACATTTCAATTTTATGAAACTGTGTTGTGTTCTTCCATCTAATGTCCATCTGTTGCCACAGATGGGTAATCTGTTGAAAATACTTTTGGTCTGCTATATTGTTTAGTGTATGTTTTGCCTCTTTTTATTTATGCACAAGTTATTAAAAAGATATTTTATATATAATAAATGATAACATTACGTTCACAACAATGAGTTAAATATATAAAAGTCCACAACAAACAACTATACAAGTTTCTGCAATTACAATGATCATGATGGATTACGATCCGGGCATGTAGTTCTTTTGTAGCCAGCGTGCTTACATACGGAGCACTTGTTTCTTCTTGATGAAAATAATTATCGGACTTCACGCCTCCTCTTATATGGCTTTCTTTCTGGTTTGATAGTGCTTGGGTCAAAATATGGAGGAGGTATTAATCTCTCCATAAGCTCTGCAGGAACAATCAAAGATTCTTCGGGAGGCACTGGAGTAATATGCCCACTATATGTCATTTCATATTTTTTCACCGAATAATATTGAGAGGAGTGCTCGTAAACTTCAGCTATTTATGACTGTATTGAGCTCGAAGCGCTGCCATATCATATGGACAGGGTATTTTGTCCAAGTCAAAAACTCTGCACGTACAAGATCTTGTTTGAAGATCGACTGTGGCACATCACCATGACCGGTGATACTGAATTTGTAATATGCTATTTTATGAGGTAATAACATATTCCCCAAAATGATGTTCGTTGATATTATTTTTTTGCTTTCGAGAACAAATCAGGTTCTTTTTTTTGGGCACTTGAACTGCACACGCCTTTCATTAAAAAATTCGACATACTTTTGGCTTATTTTTTCAACCATAGCTTTGATGGGAAATTCTCTTTCATCGCTAAATAATGAATTCACCGATTCAACTATGTTTGATGTCATAATATTGTACCTATACAAGAGAATTACTTAGTACAACATCATACTAAAGTTGTAACTAAAACAAGACATTAAAATCGATAAGAATGTACCTATTTGCCGGACAGAATGCCCAGGTCCATCTCTCGAAATTGACACGTACAAGAAATTCTGCTACCTTAGGATTCACATCCGTTATTTAATTGAAATGGTCTAAAAACTCCTCTCTACTATATGTTTTAGCTGCTATATAAAAACAGGTCACGACCCTTTCATTGTGATAGTTGGACTGAATACTCTCTCCAAGATACCTGATGCAACAACCAAAGTAAGCTGAAGTGAAGAAATGTGAACCCATCTTTGGAATACTTGGATGCCTATCCGATACAAAACACAACTTTTCGGTATCTTTGACGCAGCTTCGCAGTTGTTAAGAAAAATCCATATGAGGCATCACATTCCTTGTCTGTTACATAAAAAGTGATAAGAAAGATGTGATTCTCTGCATTCTGCGCCACCACCGCTAGCAGAACTCCATTATACCTGCTCCTCAAGAAGGTACCGTCAAAGGCTATGCCTTTTCTCAAATGTCAAAAACCTTGAATCCAAGCACCATAGGATGCAAAAAAGTACTTGAACCTTCCGTTTTTATCAAGATGCAATGCTTTCTTACTTTTAGGGTTTGTGGACTCAATCATGTAATGGTAGGCATCCAGGACTGCATCCCTATGCTCGAGTGTCCCCCTGATTAAGTCCTTGGAAATCCCTATGGCCGTATATATCTTTCAATAACTAACCAGGACACTCAATTTCGTAAGGATTTGACTGGCCATAACCCTTGTCGAAGGGCCTTTGCCATTGAGGAAACTATTCCTAAAATATTCACCGAGGACCTTTGCCGTGGCGTGAGGATTTTGGCCCGAGATGTGCTCCGAACCACATGTGTGATGCTTTTTATATTTATGAATAATGAATCTGTCAGAACTTGCGTACTTCACCACTCTCAACCACCTATTTCAGTTTGAATTAGCACATTTGAAGCGAAAGACACTGCTCGAATTAATCACCTTTTTTATTCTGAAATCTTTTTTCAAGCAAGAAATAAACAAAGTGGTAGATAGTTCATTATTGTCCTTGAATGATATTCCAATAAAAAAGTCTATCCCGTCATCTTGAAGCTTTCCAGACTGTGTCGATTGAGAAGAACTGCACATCGTATTGGTCGCATCAACGAGCATAGGTGTTTGATCATCATCTGGACTATCCATGTCTAGATCATCCAACTTATCATCAAAGATATCTTCTTGTTGTTCTTCTTCAATATTTTTGTTTTCATTCTCTCTCATCTTTTCAACCACGTACACCTTAACACCGGCCTAGATGAATCTTTAAGATAAGCACGCAACCGAACCTGATCGGTTATCTTGAAAGACAGTACCCTCTGATTTTCAAAGGAGCTATGCATGTAGCTGATGACGAGTTCTTTCGATTGACAATTCAGTCTATAATAACTGATGATTAATTTCATAAAATCATCATACGAAATATCACTTTGGATTGTCATAGCTATCATTTCTAGCATTTCACCCTCGTTCCAACGCCATACATATCGATTGCTCTTCTCGATCCATTAACTATGACAATCCACCCCTATTATTATTAATCCCTTAATTAGTGGTACCTAAATAAAGTCATTTGTTAAAAAAAGTTAATAGTATTTCATAGTACCGTAAATGAATCCCAATAAATGTATAATCAGTCGCAAAAGATTACTTACCTGTTGGGATTTATGTTACGCTTCTGAAGATGATTTCAACAGATGAGTCATCTGTTGTAACAGGTGAATCATATGTTGCAACAGACTATATATCTGTTGGGATTAATGCTACAGTACTGAGGCACCTTTGAAGCTGATTCCAACATATAATTAACCTGTTGTGACAGATGACTTACCTGTTGCAACAGACTATGATCTGTTGGAATCAAGGTCAGGTTCTATCGCAACAGGTTACTAATATGTTGCAACAGATATTTACCATCTGTTGGAATCGAGTCCGCGTTCTGTTGCAACAGGTTAATAATCTGTTGTAACAGATATTTACCCTGTTGCAACAGACAACATGTCTGTTAGAATCGAGTTCAGGTTCTATTGCAAAAGGTTAATAATCTGCTGCAGCAGATATTTGTCACGTTGCACCAGATAACTAATCTGTTTAAACAGATAAATCATCTGTTGCAAGAGATGACCCATTTGTTCGATTCATGTTACGGCCTATAGAACCATAACATGAATCCAACATATCAGTCTTCTGTTGAAACAGATGTCTCATCTATCGCAATAGATGATTTATCTGTTTAAATAAGTGGATCTTATGTTGGATTCATGATTGAGTTCTATCAATTGTTGGAAAAATAGCACAATAGCAGTTACCCAGATGAAAAATTCAACTAAAAATCATAATTTGACTTACCAAAGTCTCCTATGAAGTAATGCCAAAGTGGAAAGTGATGTACGAAAAAAAATTTGACCCAAGAAATTGGTCAAATAGCAACAGTAGCGGTTACAACAACAACAACAACAACAATGGTCAACAAGAAGAAGATGAAGATGATAATGAAGTAGAGATGATAATTGGTGATAATGAAGAAGAAGATGATGAATAAAGGAGCAGCAACAATGAACAACCAAAATTGCTAAGAGAGAGAAAACAACAATGGATGAGAAGAGAGAGAAAGACGCATTTTTTCCCTCCGTTTTTCGTTTTATTAGGTAAACATTTGGATCAACGTGTAAATTTAAAAGCTTGTGGGCTATTCTCAAACTTACCAAACTTGCTTAATCCATAATCAAGTAATTGTCACCTCCACTCAATTATTAAGACTTGTGTCACCTACACCTCATTTTAAAACTCTTTTGTCACCTACGGCCCAAAGCCCCAAGATACTTGTGTTAAAAACATAATTAATTAATAAAAGTATTCTTTCTCTCTAAAAATTTAAACTTTTAGATGAGATGATCACATACTTCAATATGTTATCAAAACAGATAAAGATCCTGAAATCGAATCTCACTGCCTCCCATTATCAAAAATAATCTCTACATGTTTTGCCATAAAATTAAAAAGAATCAGGTCCATAAGGAATGAAACATAAAAATATAATTAAATAATAAAGTGTGTTTTTCTAACAACTTTATCTTTTGAAATTTTAGACTCAACAATTAATTTGGAATTTGTTTGAACCGTACGATATTATTCAACAATTGTATCTGAGGAAGACAAGTCAAGACCAGTTATGTTGATGAGCCAATGAAAATTTTACTGTATCAGCACCTTAACTTATAAGTTACTTTATTATTTTTTTTTCTTCAACTACAACTTTATTTTCACCAACATAAACTCCTAACAAATTATGAAAGACAAGCACTACATTCTCTAACAGTACTTCTAGCAAGTTGGGTAGGGGCTCCCCACTTCGTTTCTCTATGAAACTTTGTGTATCTTGTAGGAGATCTATGGAAATCAATGAGAGATTCTTTCAAAAAGAAAAAAAAAAGAAAATGATTCTTTTGAACTTTAATTAACTATTTAGAAAATATAAATTAGTGACGGACAACTTCTGTAGCTAAACAGTAAAAATCGGTCGCGCTAATTCTATTTATCGATGGATGATCATAAAAATTTTGTTAGCTATAGACACTTTAGCAATGAAGCTAATAATAACTACAGTAAATTAGTAACATAATCGGTGTAATTCCACGAAGTACGCTTTGGAGAGCGTCTAGTATAAACAGACTGTACCATTATTTTCGATGACCCTCGACTCAAACAAAAAACGACAAAGCAGTAGAAAAAAAGAAACAACGAAAATGAAAATAATCCTGACAAATACGACAAACAACCTGACAAATCATCCTAAATAATAGTTATAATAAGACATAATGATATATAATTGAAGTGTAAAGTCATAACTAATACCCAAACTCAAACTACTAGAAATTATAAGAGAAATATAGCTTATAGTATATGGTTTGAAAGCTGTAATGATTTTATTGAACTCAAGAATTTTGTAAATGTGTGAAACATGAATTGGCCAGCATGTGAGCTATAAGACACCAAACAATTAATGGATCATGCAAAGTGGTACATAAATCACAAACTAATTGTCTTATTGTTATTAATTTTCCAACTTCTATCTGTCAACTTTTTTATGGACAACAAATATACCATTTATACTTTTGCTGGTTCAGCTCCCATGGGAAAAAAAGACAATATCAATGTACCTAATGTGTCAATATTTCTATGTTAATTCTGAAAATATACAAATAATATTGAACAATTTGTCGAGTAGAGTTATACTGGATATGTTGTTGTGTCTTGTTTTATATATATCAAGTCAATAGGGAGAAATGGCCACATCGTTACTTTTTGAATAATCAATCGAGCGTTAGCCATCTTTTCAAAATCAATTAGATTTTAGTCACTTTTAATGCGAAAATATAAG
The DNA here is from genome assembly GCF_002878395.1 of Capsicum annuum. NCBI lineage: Eukaryota > Viridiplantae > Streptophyta > Magnoliopsida > Solanales > Solanaceae > Capsicum > Capsicum annuum. The sequence goes on from NC_061121.1 coordinate 15,245,011, forward strand.
TTGATCGCTCAAAAGTTTTAGTAGATGGTTGACCATCAAAATAAAAAAAATAAATTAGAGTTGGTGTTGTATTTGACAATGAATAAAAATTGAAATTGTTTTTGAATTTTTGTGAGAGAAATAAGAGTGAATGAAGTGAAAACAGGTTGAGACTTGTTTTCATTTTTTCAAAAACAACTTCAAGTTATATTTTTTTTTTCAAATTTATACCACTAGATAGTGTATTTAGTGGCCATTACTTATTACTATTTAAATTGTATTTAGAGTTTTTATGGCCAAGTATTTTATTTTTTACTTTTAAAAAAAAGAATGGCCAAACCTTTAAATTTTTGGCACATTATTGTGCTGGAGTTCTCCAATTGCATAGTTGCACATTCCTAAAGTTTGAACATTTATACTCCCTACATTTTTACTTGTTCACTTTTTTATTTTGGGATATCCGACAATATTTGTCCAATTTATAAAATAAATGGATAATTTATCTTTTTTTATTCGTTTTATCCTTAACATTAAATAAGATTATGTATTTCTCAAAACATTAAATTTATTATATTCAAAGGGTAATATGATAAAATTACCATTATCATTTACTATTTCTTAATTTCTGTATCAATAGGAAAATGGACAAGTAATGATGGACGGAATTTCAAACTCCAATGGAAGTTCCATGGGAGTTTACAATGTTTGGCCACCAGTTTACAATATGATGAGGCTAGTATGTTATCCAGGACTTTCAGCGTTAAACAGCACACCACAAGTGAAGAACAAGTCCCTTGTGAACTAGTGGTTAATCAAAATGAAATCACAAGTTATGATTGAACACACTTCAATGATAACCAAGAATTGAAGCTATTCAATGCACTTATAAGGACCATTTCTCCATTTGTGAGTGGCATCAATGTTAATTTTCTCTGTATCATTTCAATTTTATAGGACGTCCACGTCTCCACAAAGGGATTATAAGCGATGATATATATATAGTATTAGAATCAAGCAGACAATTTGTACTCACAGCCGACGAAGGGTGGTTAGATGAACACCCTTCGTCGGAATTTTTTTTTTTGAGTATATAGGTTAAATATAAATATTTATGGTTATATACATATTGTTGTACATTCTTGACAAACTAGAGAAGCATAGTCTAGTGGTCAAGAGTGTGCATTTCCACATCAACAACCTGGATTCGAACCTTAGCAAGTGCAACATTGCTTTTATTTTTTTATTTTTTTTTTAAACAGTTTTTTTGCTCAAGGAAAAATATGAACACCCTTAACCAAAAGTCTAGCTCCACCACTGCACGTTATGTGTGTCAAAATAAGTGTGTTGTACTATCCTATTTCACGTCCATTAAGAAAATAAATAAATTTAAGATACAAGTATATTTTATTTTGGGTCAATTTGTTTTTGATTGGAAGGAAACTTATTTTGAGACGCACTTTCTCGATCAATCAAAATGAAAAGAACTCAATATGGTCAAAGTTAAAGAAATGCAATGAAGAAATTATATACAAGTTAATTAATAGTCATGAAACTAATTGTTAAAATCACTAGGAGCATGACCATAAGACTATGCATCACTACGCTAGTTTTACAACAAGAACAAAAAAAAAGAAAAAAGAAAAATCAAAAGAGTTTTTTACATCATCACGTTAATTATAAAAGATAATAAATGTATATAGGATCTTAACTGAAAATATGAGTTTTGGAGATTTATGGAATTCTAATCAAAAGTAGATTTGCACCAATTACAACTTGTGTTGTTGATGTATGTTGAAATTCTCATAAAGTAGATAATGAGATTCATTTTGTCCACAACCTAAATATTCTCTAGAAGATTATAAGTTTTTCCTTTGTAAAACTCTTACTAGGTAGAAAATTGTTTGCATCTTTCCAACACTCATGATGATTGATGGTGTATTAATATTTTAATATATTACAGGTTCGACATAACTCAATAATATTGACTCAAACCTAATATTCATTTTAAAAATCACCTAATATATGTGCAAATAATTTATTTAGAATTATTAAACAAAAAATAATAATTTAAATCACTTAAAAAGCAAGACAAATAACCATATATAATCAGGGGTTGAGCTACATATAATGAGGGGGTGAATTTCTTTTGGTGAAAAATTACACTGTTTATATATGATTAAAATTATTTTTTATGTATATATAGTAGATATTGAACCCCCTTCGACTAGCTCATGTGTGCACTTTCCAATGGCCCCTCAATGAAAATTCTGACTCCGCTACTATATATAACATGTTAAATTACATTGATAATAAATATAAAGTTGCATTAACCTATCAATGAATATAATTAAGTCAAAGTCCAATCGAAATCAATACCAAATTAACAACTAAATACCATCAAAGGTGAGGATTAGAGTGACAAGAATGTGTGGAACATCAATGGATGAAAATCTCCAGCCGACACTCATAAAAAAAAATGAAAAGAAAAAAAAACAATTTAGTAAATGAAAGATTAATTAGCAATTAAGATATGTGGGGTATAGAAAAATAATTGTGCCAAAGGCAGGAACATTGAATTAATTGATTAATGATATAACAATTGATTTGGTACTATATTACTACTTCTGTCCATATTTTTTATTGATGTTGGACTCAACATATTCTTTAGAAATTATTGTAATAAATAAAATGATAATTTTACTATATAATTTCTAATATTTTTTTCTTTCACCTTTACTTATCAGTAATTTTTTATTTGTGTTTCTATTTTTACTTATTACTTTTGACATATCAAGAAAAAATATTTTTTTTTCTATTTTTCCTGTAGCATTAATTGTTTATTCTCCAAATCATTTTCAAGTCATATTACTCTAAACATCAATTAATAGGAATAATGTAATAAAATAGACATATCAATAATTATTTTTTTAATAGTGTGTCATGTCTAAAAGTGACAAATAAAAATGAATGAAGAGAGTAATTATAATTCAACTAAATGTTGAAGACTGAATAGTACTTAAGGATAAAATAAATATAAAATGATGAGTTATTTCTTAATATTTTTAACTTGGATGTGTTGTACTTGAGTCGAGAGTCTTTTGAAAACAACGTATCTCTACCTCCCGAGGTAGTGATGAAGTCTTTGTCTTCGTACTCTCCTCATTTGTGGTATTTCATTGAGTCTATTATTATATTGTAATTTGATTTTTTAGACTGGACAAATAAAATTAAATATTTAATTCAAATATATAATGGACAAGTAAAACGAGGAGGGGAAATATCATCCATTAAATTTTTTTTCACTCCCTTTGTTTTTTGGTGTATCAATTCTTTTGTGCTAATTAAGTAAGATTAATAGTAATATATCATCATTATGGTCTATGGTGCTAATTGTCATGATTCTTGAATGACCATCTCATGCTCCCATGGAGGGAAAACAAATTTAACTATTTTTGACAATGACACTTCCATTGTCATTTTGCACGCCAAAAATGGAATAATTACATATTATTTTTAAAATTATTTTATTATTGAAATGTATGATCATATCAACTAAATATTTAAACGGTAAATATCAGTGAGAGCATCATATTTATATTTTTCTTTTATTACTGAATATGTCTTAATATGTTGCGATTACGAGCAAGTGAGCAACCTCGATCGATAACTTTTGTCGGTTAAATATGCATGTGAAAGTTCCTTTTGATTAGAACATTTGACTATTTCATTTTAAAGCTTAATAAATTATTAGAGATCGAAAACTCGCTTTTATATATTTAAAACTTGTCATTATTCTAGATTTCTGGTACTCCCTCCGTCCCATTTTATCCGTTTCAAATTGGGATGACACAACTATTAAGAAAACAATTATTAGTAATGTAAATTTACCTTTTTACCCCTCTTAATTATGTCTTGTTATTAGTTCCAATATTGATTGATGGCTAATACCAAAACACTATTTATATTCTTAATGGTGTACTCTTAATGGTAATCCTCTTAAATAATATTTTTCAAGAATGCTAATAACAAGGACTAACCAATTACACTAAGAGTATAATGGAAAAAAAAAAATTATTTAATCTTGATAAGTAAAAAAAGGACAAGTAAAATGGGACATCAAATTAGAAAATTTGAGACGGGTAAAATAGGACAGAGGGAGGGAGTATGTAGCATATATTGTCATTATTACCTACCTGTTATTTTCAAAATATAATTTTAATTGTCAAGATACCCTCAAGTGAAACGTGTTCATACACATTTAAGGAAAAAAAAACCTTCGTATAGTGCACACACATCATGAGACTTGAGAATTGAGAAAAGCCAATAATCATGCAAGAGTTATACTATATGAAAGATTAAAATAATTAATTTAATTTCATCAACTTCATTTATATTAAAAGAAATCATTTTTCATTATACAATGAAGTGAAATCGTTTGTTTACCTTAAGATTAATGAATTATCATATACCTTGAAGCAGGTTCAGAAGAACGCGTACTAATGAATTATTGACTATGTATATGATAAAAAATTCATGCGACAAAACATATTATGCATTTATATATATATATATATATATTTATTTATTAATTCGATATAAATACAGAATACGAATAAACTTTTTCTCTACATTTGCATGTGGTTTGTTAGGTTACAATATTCATGTTGTCTTCACTTTTTGGTCTTTAACTAGATGGTCATTGTCCTTTTTGGGGTCAAGGAATATTTTGGTTTAAATCTTGATGACCCTAATTTTGGTCTCATCCAACATAAGGTTTTGGACTTTAAGTCAAGATTTGAATATTGAAAGTTCAAATTGACTACCTAACCTTGGACTTTTGGAACTTGCTAATTATCATTTTTTGACATAGTTTTCGTATTGGGAAGAAAATCAAAGAATGGATTTGAATGATAGCGAAGAAGACATGGAATTACCTAGATAAGCACTAGCTATAGGGATCGTGATTTTATAATTTAAAATTAAACTTTGTACAGTTTATATTCATATTTATCTACATTTGTCTCAACAAGCCTCCGACATACATATTTATTTTTCTTATGAGTCAAACATATGATTTTTTTTTAATAATAGACACTGATAAACATGCGATGTAAATTTAACAATGAATCCATTACAGCAAAGGAATAATGTGGAATTTTGAATTGTCAATAATATTTTTTTATGAAAATGAAAAATCGATTTAAGAAAGTTTTGACACAAATATTCAATTAGTTCGTATTTGTTTAGTATTATTGTATTAAAATCAAGAGAAATAAAAGTTCTTCTAGCGAAGAAGTGCGTGCTTCTTTTGTTCAAATAAGCATAAAATAGTTTGATTCGACATTTTCTAATAATCAACTTTAGTAAATCCCCTATTTCGTACATAAAAAAAAAAAATGAATCGTCGAAGTCAAAATTGCTCTTTGATAATGAATCAGATTGTATCAATATCAACCCTTTTTTCCCCCATTATTTCTATTTATTGTGCCTCCACATTCTGCAGCCACTATTTTGATTTTTTATTTTCTTGTTTCATTAAGAGTATTAAGTGTTTACTAACGGTATAGAATATATTTACTCCCTCCGTCGCAAATTACCCATCTCAAATTGAGATAACACATTGATTAAGAAAAATAATTAATAACATGGTTACTTTACCATAGTGCCCCATTAAATGATTCTTTACATTTTCATTTGAAGAAAAAGTAATTAATGCAAAGGGTAAAATGTGGAAAAAAAAAAATTGTCTCCTCTTGATTAATGAAGAAGGACAAGTAAAATGAGAAATCAAATTAAGAAATTTGAGACGGAGGGAGTATATAATTAGGTCATTTAGAAAGTAATTGCATACAACTGTCACACCCCTGTTTTTCACCGCGTCCGACCTCGCTAGGGAGCCGATTTTAGAGAAAAATGGGTTTTTCCAATTAAAGTGACGTTTTAAAAGGGGATTACTTTACTTACAGAGTCGCCACTTGGAATTGAGTTTGGGTGTTCCAAGTCACCCTACTGAATCCCTATTCAAAAGGAAATGACTCTTCAATTTTTTTTCGTCTGCGAACTAGGAATCCGGATAAGGAATTCCGTTGACCGAGGGGAAGGTGTTAGGCACCCCTCGAGTCCCATGGTTCTAGCACGGTCGCTTTAATGACTTACGCTCGGCTTAAATTAAATTTTTTTAATTTAAGATTTATAATATTTTGCTAACCTAAAAGTTGTTTGCCTCCTGCCTTTAATTTATTTTGAAATTATTTATTATATTGACGTATGGCTTACCGATAGTAGTACTTTTCGGCCTCACCGCAAATTTTGGCACGTTTCCCGCGCCTTTAAGGCATTTATGAATCGTCCCCATTGTCGCAGTCTAAATGAGCACCTCATAGGTTTAAAATCTACCCACCCAATTCAATCGATTTCAAACGGTAGGTCAATTTATTATAACGAATGGTCGGTAGCAGGGCTTTCCAACTTCATCGTCAATTGTCACTTGTATATTAGAACTTAATTTTCTAAAGATCAAGAACCTAAATCTTTCTTTTCGAATTCCCTCCCTCGCAAATGAGTTTTTCCTCTCTTTTATTACGGCGGGGTTTGAGGTGAGTATATACCCCATATCACTCTTACCAATACTTTGTAAATCAACTCGGATCTCGAATGTCTTAAAACTTACTATCAGAACCTTGAAGAAATTTATTTAGAATTAGCCGCCAGCTTAATGCTTAATTAACTTGATTCACACCGGCCATTAACAATTTGTACTCACTAAATAATTGTCAAATACCCGATTTCAAGCTTAACGAAAGTATAAACTAACGTCATCAAATTCTAGCCGCTTAACTCCAATCAAATTCACGAATTTTCTTAAATGTAACAATAACTCATGCAAAATTAAAAAAAAAAAAATCTGCATTAATATCACATGGACATCATGCGTACAAATATAATACTATGTACACATAGGCTCAAGTTAAACCTTGCATGCTACCGTTTTCACTATCTATACATGGATAATTTTAATTTCCTTCAAATCCAAGCATTATAAATAGCGTTAATAGATTCCTACATCGCTAAAGACACTATTTACTAATATTTATATGGAAACTTAATTACTTGAGAGTAAATTTTGACTAAAAAAAAAAAACTAATTTCTTATGCTAAAGAAAATTGTTGGTCTATTTTAATGTGTTATCAATTACTTGCTACCTTAGAAGATTTCAACTTATCGACTCAACAGTTTAGATCTGAATTTTTCTACACTAAGAACATAGGCAGATGCCTCCGTCAGTAAAACACCCTTATCACTCCTCACTTTCAAGGTCCGTGTACAGCGAGAGCTTAATATATTAGATTGTCGCCCTAAGACTAACAAAGGTGTCCTTTTTTACTGTTTGCTAGATAGTGAAGCAACCGGCTAGACTTGCGCCAAAAATGGCCAACATCTAACCACTGCTCATCATTTTCTAATCTGACTAATACTTATACATAATCTTATTGAATTGTCTTAAGAAGATTTATCTCCGTTGTCCTTAGACATATGAGATTATCATGCATTAAAGATAAATGAACAGTGATTTCATTGAATGGGATCCAGACGTAGTGACAAAGTAAAAGTTTGATAAACAGATGTGGGATTAACTGAGCATCGACGAACATGAAACGTTCCATTCTAAGTTTACACCGACTGATTAGTAATTCAAAACTAAAGAAGTAGTATTAACCCCTTTTTTAAAAAAAAATTATTTCATCTTCTCGGACGAATATAACTAGTGACTATTTGAATTTTTGGAAAAGAAGAAAGAATGTATCAATATATACATATAGCCGAAGTCCATACATTCCTAAGCTATCCATATCTTGAAATCACCCGTCGCATACACATACATATAAATTTTTGAGCAAACTGGATACGATATACAAACTCTACATGAAATTATCTAACCAATGTTATTCATACTTTGATTCTCAATAAAATTTACAAAGAAAAAGTAATGGAGTGGGGTTGAATAAGAACCTGACTAATCAATGTAGAAACAAAGACGGTATCACCGGAATCTCGATTTGAAGTCCTAAACTCGTCTCCTTTTTGTTGTGTTTTCCCCTTTTTTTTTTTCTGATTTCTTTTCTTTTTCTTAATCCCTTTCTTGGTTTCCCGTGTAATCCCCCCTTTGCTGTTTTTTTCTTTTGCTTCTTTGTTGTTTTTTTTCTTCCTCCTTTGTTTGTTCCGTATGTGTGTGTATATATAATTGTAGAGTCCATGTGCATGTGTGCATGTAGTGTAGTGTCGTGTGTGTGTGTGGGAGAGTGGGGAAGGTTAATTAGGAGTGGGAATTGTGGGTGGTGTGGGTAGTTTAGGCTTCTTTATTTTATTTTATTTTATTTTATTTATTTATATATATATATATATATATATATATATATATATATATATATATTTTAATTATATTATTATTATTATTATTATTACTAATAAAATATAACATAAGCTAATAACTAGTCTCGGGAATATGATTTAGAAAAATTAATATTACACCATTCTTTATTAAAAATTGAAAGAAGAAACAAATATAACTTAAAAGAAAAAAAAAATTTATTATTATTATTTTTTTTAAAAAAAAAAAAAAGAAATAAATAAATAATAAAGTAAAAACTTATTTAAAATGTGACTCTATTTTTGTAATTTTCAAAATTTTTAACAAACTTCAAAAGTAAGATAAATTAAAAAAAAACTAATTAAACATTAAAATGATATAAAAATATTAGGTTTGGATCAAAATTAGGTGTTTACAACAACTCTATAAATTTTTTAGTTATGGTGTGAAAAAATGATTACTTGGACTAAAGTAGAAGGGACAAAGGTGGGGTTAAAAATCTTTTTACTTTGTGGTAAAGTTGGTGTTTTGATTTTCCAATGTTGTGTCACATGAGTTTTTGCACTAACCCAAAATTCAAGCAAATTAAAGTTTAATCTCCCCACTAATGACGATAATTATCCCGTTTTGCTACTAACTTTGTGGTAAAATTTCAACAGACAAAAAAGTGAGTAATATTTTCAATGATGGCCACTTTATGAGTGTCTGCTGGGAACTATAACACAAATTGCAAAAATATTACTATTATAAGGTCATTTCTTCTACTCAAATAATCAGTATAAGAGAGTTCGGCCATCGAGAAAATGAGTTCGGCCAAAATCAAATATAGAATGACCTACTTTATTCGCCTGATGAATGATCTTCGCTTTAAATTCGCATAAGGGAATTCGGTCACTGAAAAAATGTGTTCGATCAAAATCAAATAGAGAATGACCTACTTCGTTCGCCAGATGAATGATTTTCGCTTGGTGGGACTTGATCATTTTCGAATATAGGTAAAAAAATTGAATAGTTCCATCTTAGAAAGTACTATTATACATTGAAGAAAAAATTCAAGGAAGATCGATTTTATGATCAATTACTAATATTCTTTTAGTTACATAGACATTTTCGTAGGAGATCGATAAAAAAAAAAATAACACAATAAATTAATAAATAAAATAATAAATATCTATGTAAGATTGTTGTATTCAATTCTATTTGTAGCTAGACATAAGAGATCATGTCATCAAGAAATTCAAATAAATATAAGATAGTGACACATTTGAAAAGATATTATTTAGGAGTAACAATATTGGAGAAAGAAGCCCAAAATTTTGACATTGTTGAGCCCAGCATAAATGTTTGTTAAAGTTGGGTTTAGGAGCCCAAAATTCATGATAATCAAACATTAGAACTAATAATATTCCCCCTAAAGATAGTTAAACTTAAGTATAAGATGTAAAACATTTAATTTTACAAATCAATAATTTGAATCTGTTTACACTACCAGTATAATTTAAAGGATTAAAGATTTAAAAAAAGGTATAATTTAAAGGGTTATAGATACTAATTACAAACTCGAATTCGCTATAGACTGTGATTTGCCATTACTTGTTAACATGACCACTTACCTTTATTTTGAATAAAATTCTTCAACAGATATCGAGGCGGTTCAATGAAATTAATGGTCAAAATTATTCAAAATCTGTTAAAAGATCCATAAATTTATAAAATTCGTACAATATTAAGACACAACAGAATCTCTTAGTAATTTGGTAAAGTGATAAGAGCGCAACGCGTGATGTGTGAATTAGACACACGTCAACGTAACATGGAACTCTACCTCTACAGTAAACAAAAACATGATATTTGAGTGGAGAAAAGTAGAAGTCCGGATCCATTATCAATCAAGTTGTGTCATTTGCCCTCGAGGATTTCTCGATTAAAATGATAAACACATAGAAACTTGCTTGTTAATATATGAATCAATCAACCATGATTAAATGAAATAGCTAATTTTATATGTACTAAATTGAAATTAAAAAGTGAAATAGATAAGTAATATGAAAGAAGAAATGAGCGAACGAGTGTTATAACAATTATTCAATCATTGTACTTTTATTTATTTAGTTATTCATTTGGAGTTTTAACAACAAGCACATGCACACATTGCTTATAGATTATATGAATACGTTAAATGGTTTGATAATTAACGAGCTTCTTTTACGTCCTCATTAACCTAATCAAGTTTCCTTGTAGGTCACGTAAGGACAATCTATCGATATATTCAATGTCCAACCGATATTGTTTTTCTATCTTACAGAAAACATCGATAAAATATGCATGCATTCTATTCTCTCAAACCCTACTTGCAAATTTGACCAAATCTATGCTAAGGCTATGAAATACAATCACTTGATCACTTACAAACCCCCCATCAATATCAAGTGATCAAATCCCATTAAGGAACTGCTTAATATAAACTCAACACTGATGGTTCTTGCCTAGGTAATCCTGACCAGGGTGGGGTTGAAGGGGTTATCAGGAATAGAAGTGGTGGTTCGTTGATGGGGTTTGCCAAGGGCTCACTTGCCTTTGACTAACAATAACCACATAGAGCTATTAGCTCTCAATGAAGAGCTAAAAGTTTTGAACAGTGGAAATTAACATTGATTCAATGCCTTGGCTAAGTCTAGGGTGCAGTCATCAGACATGCTAGAGACAATCTTTTTTTGTAGTTTCATCAGTGTGTGTCTATGCATCAGTTTGGACAGATATAACATAAACTTATTTTAAAAAAAAAATAAAAATTAAGCTTTGTAATAAATTTCTTGATGGGAGACATCCCAACACTTCTGTTTTGAATCCTGACTAACTACAACCAGGAGTAACTTGTGAATAATTTTATTTTAATGTATGTCTGGTTTAAACCACCCCCACCCCTCCACCCCCCAAAAAATAGAAAAAGATTAATAAAAATATATCATAAAACTTAGTACTATTCCATTAATTTCCTGTTGTCACTCTCTTTGCTTTGCTTATCAAAGTAATCAATTTCATCCAACGATAAGAGTTAATTTGTGATTTATGAATTAGACGTATGTTATGTGTTAGAATTTAATCACAGACAAAAAGAATAGTATGAAGTTGAAGAAATATAACAAAATGATATATCGATTTTTGAACTGTGTTGATATTCGAAGATTTTTCATTTTTCGATCACGTGATTAATTATTTCTATAATTTGATCATTCTTATTATTTGACTATTTCTAATTTTAAGTAAGAAATTCATATTTTTGGTGAAAACTATCTTCGAACACACCCTAAATTATGATTGTCATCCATTATTCAAGTCAATAGTGGGAACAATCTAGAAAATAAGAGTATTTTAGATGGATGACCACTGTAAAAGTATATATATATATATTTTTTTAAGTGGAGTATTTTATCAAAAACAACATCTTTATTTTGTAAAAGTAGGAGTTCAAGTCTATACGTATACTATATTGTTTTCAAATACCACTTATAAATTTATACGGAATTTATTATTATTGCTATTATTATGTCTACATATATATTACATGACACAAGTTGCTAAAAGAGGGTCTTCATCAAGACCATGACAACATCAAGTACTCATCAACAAAAACAAAATCTCATTATGAAAAAAAATATTTTGCTTGATCCTTTTACTATAGTTGACTTGCCATTGTCATTTGTTTGCTTGTGTTTGGTTGGATTATAATGTATACAATCTTTTTCACTTTTTTCTTCTTCAACTAGATAGTCATTAATTGGTTCTATATTTAAGTCCTTTTCTTGGGTCAACTAATGTTATGGCTGAACCAACATGGATTGTGGTGTAGTGATGGGATTATTCCATTCTTAATCAGAGATTTTGGGTTCGAATAGTGGGTATGGACAAAATCTTGTTGGGAGTGCTACTCCAGAATAGGCCATGCAGTGCGCTATCCGAATTAATTGGGCTCCAATATAAATATCGAATACCGGATGAGAGACCAAAAAAAAAAAAGTTATGGCTGAAATTGTGATGAATGACCCTTTAATTGAACCTCACCGAAGGTCTTAGTCAAAATTAAATCTTGAAAATGACTGCCTATATAAACTAGATTTTGCAACTTGCTAGTCATTTTCTTGGACAAGTTTTTGGTTTTGACAATGAAAAGTAATGAATGGGTTGAGTGAAGAGAAAGGGAGTAAATTCATAAAGAGTTTTAATTAGTTATACTCTATAAAGGGCAGTTTAGTGTATTAAAACTATCGCTATGCGCAGTGTCCGGAAAATAATTTTTACATCATAACATATTAGTGGCAAATTTTATTCTAACAGCCACGCATATATTGGAACAAACTACGTCACTATAAATAATTTTTACATAATCAACAAATTAGTTGTAAATATTGTTCTAACGTCAGTGTAAATAATTTTTACATCAAAGTGGCAGATTTCGTTCACTAACTCAAAAGAACACCAAGTAGCATGTCATATATATAATTAAATTATGTTAATAGTGTAAAAATTAAATGCATTGCAATGTTGCAAGTTGGAGTTCCTTTTTGTACAATTATATAAAAATTAGGTGGGGTTTAAAAACTTTTTACTATACAGGTTTATATTTAGGGTGTTTAATTAAAGCTATAAAGCAAGCCTTATCTTTTCTAGTGCCAACAACCATAATCCCCTTTTTGGCTTTTTAATATCTTTTATGGTACAGAATTTCACATCAAAAAGTGAAAATTTTCGATGATTAATTCACTTTTAATCTTGTTTAGTGGGAGTTGAAAATGCATCAAAATTAATTCACTTCTTTATTTTTTTAATTAACTGAGCTGCACCGATATCAAAGAGAAACTGAGATGATGGGATGATTTGTCTAAATTTGGTTTTAAAGTGACAAAAAATTCCGTATGATATAAATTTTATAAAATAACTGCTATCAACACCCCCCTATATGACCCTCATGTTTAAACATGTGATCATAGCAACAAAATTAACCTTCTCAATTAGAAAAAAAGGCCCTTTTGAGCTCAGAGCCCAATGGGCCAGGAGCTGGGCCACAATTGACATTTTTGAGCCCATCAAAATGTTTATTAGAAAAATAACATAAACATAGTAATTTTACTTACCATATTTACATAAATTTTCACCCTTATAAAGTAACTACAAAAATTCAAACTAATTATGTGTCTTCATTGGATGTATCGGGACCTAATTATATATCTCAACAGACCCAAAATCAGAGAAAATATATCGGAAGCTAATTATGTATCTGGACAGACTCAAAATAGAGATTTTCAGTAATTATGCAAAAAACAGGATTTTTTTATAATTAAGCTCCAAACTGTCGGGATTTATGTTGTTTGCCCTTTATTATTATAGTTGGATTTGGCAGCCGGTTGTCATCTCTTGGATTTTTCTTTGAAAAATAGCTCTTTACAAAGAAAAAAAATGTATCTTCGTTGGATGTATCGGGAGAATAATATATCTCAACAGACTCTAAATCAGGATTTTCAGAAATTATGTGAATATCAAAATTTTCTGTAATTAAACTCCAAACTGTCGGGATTTATATTGTTTGCCCTTCATGATTATAGTAGGGTTTGGCAGCCCAGTTGTTATTTCTCGAGTTTGTGTTTGAAAAATATCTATTATTGTTAGGATTTTTGCCCTGATTTTCTTTACTATATTTAAGTTTTACTTTTTTTTAGAAGGAAAATAAAAGTTACCATAATTACTTTTACTTTTTCCTGAAAGAAAAATACAAAAAATTTCTATATTTGGCAAACCTCTTTCTTAGAGGAAAGGTTTTGGAACTCTATAAATAAATGACCCCCTTCTCATGCCATAACACAATAGCATCCAAAATGTAGTTATTAAAGAGTCTTTGTTTAGGGGGAGATTTCTCCAATAGGTTTTATGTTTTTTCAATATTAGTTTTTGATATGTAGGTCGTTTGACCAAACAATATTAATAATATATTTTTAGCATTGTTTTTTTTTGTCGTCTGATTTATCGTCTCATGATTTAAGAATTAAAAGCATCTGCATGACGCCCTCTCAATTTCGAACCCAACAATTATCATAGAGTTTCAAGTTAAAGAATTAAAAGAAGGAAAAATTTCAGAAATGACAACTATAGAGCCTTAATTGTAAGTTTTATAGCAACCCTTTCAAAATTACAAAACATAGCAATATGTATTTTGTATTTGATTAAACTGTTGCTAGTTAAATACATATACAACTAAAGATTTTGTTCCTAATTTAACTCCAATCTGTTTCAGTTTAATATGGGGAAAACGGTTCCTTAATTTAAGAAACATTTAATTTGACAGATTTCTTAACCTTTTACAGATATCTTTTCCTTTAATGACACTATTTTAACCACAATCATTATTTTACAGCAACATAATTCAAAATTCAAAAACGTTTTTCATAATCTGCAACTCATATCAATTTTTAAAAAAAAAACGACTGCTTCCAAAATTTATGTGCATCATCTAATGCTTTGAGATGAGTTTGATAAGACAACGCTGCAAATACAGGTATCAATAAACAAATATGATTTTGTTTGTGAATTTCGAACTATATTTGTGAAAATCGCAGAAAAATCGTAACAACAATGGTTTGATCAGTTCTCGAACAAAGTGGTTTGATCGATAATTTTTTTTTACAAATTAGAGTTTTCCATCACGTTATGTGGTTGAATATTGATGTACAATTGTTACAGTTTATTTTGTAGTTTTTTCCATTTCAATTAAACAATTTGTTTTTGTTGGATTTCGTTTCAAAGTTTTGTATATACAAATAAGTTATTGTTCAAAGGGTTTGAATATTGTAGACCTGTAATAATCGTTGATGCAAGTCATCTCAGAAAATTGTATACTGGTACTCTTGTAACTGCTTATATCATGGATGGAACCATAAGTCCTTCTTATATATGCATTTAACATTACATATACTGCCAGCTATATGTATTAAAATACATATGCAGTCTGTTTATGTGATCACTGGTAGTTACTTTTATGTATTTCAATTTACATATGCTACCAGCTATCTGTATTTAACAAATACATATGCACTCTGTTTTAAGTGTTTGACTGCATTTTTTTTTTTTAAATATGAAGGTCATATATTTCTAAAAATACATATTGAGACATGCAATATACATATGCAGAGTTGGTAAAATACAATTGCCAAACTGGAACAATTACAAATGTCAAATGAATAATTGTTATTTTAATTTTAATTTTATTTTAATAATTTCAAGTTATATCAGACTCAAAGTATGTCTATACAGTACACGACAAGGATAAATATTTTATTATTTGCCTAAAGAAAAAAAATTCTTGCCATGCATTCCAATAGTACGAGATACCGTGTGTGCATGCTTATGAAGTACTTGATAGCAAGAATTTTCGAAAGGGATCATATTACTCTGGCCTATACAAATAAAAAACTGTGTCAAGAACGTATGATCTTCCCATTTATCCTATACCACACAAAGATGATTGAGTGATTCCACAGGAGATATTGGAGGATATAGTTTTGCCCCTAAAATACAAGCGACCCCCTGGAAGATCTGCAAAGAAGGATCGTGGAAAGTCGAAAAGATATATGTTCGAGAAGAAAAATAAAAATTATTGTAGTTCATGTGGATTTAAAGGTCACAATTAGTGTTCATGTAGAAAATATAATAAATGATAAGTTTACAGATGTATTTAGTTCATAAGCAATTGTTTTTTTTCATTGATTATTTTATGATTCTAAATTTTGATACAAACTTTTGATGATGTTGACTTTTTTGTAGTTAAATTGTTGCAAATGTTATCATCATGAATATATTTTATAAAACATATATCATTATTTATTTATACGTAAAAGAGTGTACACCATACAAGTCAATTTTTTGGTATGAAAAATACATATGAGATTCTAATAAAAACGTATACCGATCTATAAAAATTAAAATAAGTTAACATATATTTATGTAATAAATAAAAATAATTAAAAATACATTTAATGATTTATCAATTACTTAATCAGAATTTAAAATTCATTTTTTTAAAAGAAAACATATGCAATAATCATAAATAAATATGCATTATTCATAGATATATACGAATAACTATGTATGTATAAATCATAAATATATATGCTTCATAAAAATACATAGACTTATGCAAAACAATACAATAACTTTGTATTATTCGAAAGTATATGTGCATAACTGAAAAAAATATATATGCATTACTAAAAATACATATGCATTACCAAAAAATACATATTCCTACAATGAAAAATATCGTATGCAACCTCAACTTACCTTATATGTATTACAAAAAAATACATATGCATACAATGAAAAATACAAATATACCATTAAAAAATACATATGATGACTGAAACATATATATTCATTACCGAAAATTATACTTAAAACTGAAATCACATATTCATACCAAAATATGCGTAACAATAACATAAAGTAAGATCGAACAATTCTATTTTAGTAGCATAACGATCAAAAATCTAACAACCACATAAGAAAATATTAAGATATCATCTTTCAACTATATCTTAGTCCTCCTAAAGTTCAATGTTGCCAAATACAACAAATACAAATAAACTTCAAATATCATGCACTTCAGTATCTTCTATTAGCCCAATATCCCTAAGAGGCCTCATTGGTGCTTCATCGTCACTTTCAGCCTTCTCATCTTCTTTCCTCGAAGCATAAATTCACAACATTAAAATATATCTCATGCGAAGAAGATCTAGATCAAAGTCAATATTTTAAACATAGTCACCATAAGTAAGACACTCAGCATATGTCACCATATATAAAAACTTAGAACAAACAAATACAAAATACATATCTAACCCGTAGCAAATGCATTACATATAATTACAACATACAAAATACATATGTTAAAAACAACAAATACATATCTCCACACTAAAATTCCATATCTTAACAATAACTCTCACATAAGCAGATAATTTATCAAATGTATATACAAAATACATTTATGACCATACAGTCCAAAAAAATTAAAATACAAATGCATAAAATTTTATGAATACATGAATAGTCCAAAATTAAAGTTACCAAGAAAAGAATACAACTGAACATCAACTACAAATCTTCTCAGTAACTAATACAAATATCCTACACATATCTTAAATACAAAATACATATTAAATATGTTATACATAACAAATACAAATCTTATCAGTACCAAACCTAAATACAAAATACATATCTTAAATATATAACAGATACATATCATCCCATTAGCAACTGCAATTTCATATCTTAACAAAACTCAAAACTACATACACACCTTATAAATTGTATAAATAAAATACATATATGAACATGTTGTTCAAAAATTATAAAATTTTACAAATAGAAAAATACCTCTTCCACTTTCTCTTCTTCAGATTCATAATCAAATAAAAAACAGGACTTGAAATTTGACTAGGTTCTCCTTTTTCATCCGACTTTCTCTTTTTCACCGATTTTTAAATTGTGGTGGATTTTGGGGATGAAGATTTTTTTAATGCATTCCGTTTCATGATTTCCACAATCTTTTTCAGATCGTTACGTTGATTCGATCTCACCTCTACTTTGCTAACACCTCTCTTAGACTGAAAATTAGTAGAAATCAAGTTAATTTCTTCATCTTGTGTTAAACCAAGACTAAACGATGGTAGTTCATCGGACCTAAAATTCATCGGTGGAATCCCACTAACTGAACTACTACGATTTGTATGTACTGACATTATCGCGTAACTCCAAAAATTTCAAACCGCAAAAAAAAATAAAAAAATCACAGAAGAAGATTGAAAAATGCCAAAATTATTTTACAAAAAAGAAGCTATATGATAAAAAAAATAACATGCATTAACTGTAAAATCATCTTCCCTTAATTATTGGGGAACAATTTTATCCAAAATTAGAGAGCAAATTGCGATTTTGAAAAAAAAAATGTTAGAATGGAGGAAACTAAAATAGGTAAATTATTTGAAAATAGGATAAATTGCTTGAAAATAGGTAAAGAAAAAGTAATTGGAGGAATCCAAAAATAGGTAAATTGCTTGAAAATAGGGTAAATTGCTTGAAAATAGGTAAAAGAAAAACAAGTGGTAGAATTCACGTGCTTTAACTCTAGAAAAGTCAAAATATTGCTGTTTTGACATAAGTTGTAATTTTGAGAAAGTGTTGTTATTAATTGTAATTAATATCTTAAAGGTTGCTGGTTTCTGTAATTTATCCTTAAAAGAAATAGCTCTCCGCACAACTGATTAAACTAAAATTAGCCGTTGCAGATGTATAGTTTGTGTATGATACATGTATGATCGTGTATAACTATAATCTACATATACCAGCTAGAAAAAGTAAACAGTAAATCTGGCCATATTCCACAGGTAAAATCCCATGACAATATTCTGAAGTTTCACAGATAGAAAATGTGCTATATGTACTAGATAAGATTTGTCTTTATATCAGTGAAAGTTTATCACAAAGTTTAAGCATACTCATCAATTTTACATAATTTGTAGAAAAATCTTCGGACCATTTGGTTCAGTTTGAGCTAATGTAAACAACAACAATATAGCCGGTGTAATCCCACAAGTGGGGTCTGAAGAGGGGATGTTTATATTGACAATATTACATTTCAGTAACAAGAATTAACAAGATTTGCTAATAACTATTGGGAGTAACCTCAGAAAAAAAAAAATTGGCTTCATCCCTTGCTAACTTTTAAGGTAATTCAACAGGTTCAATTCTCCATATGTCTCTGGCATATTGATGAATTGTTCGATCACTGCTAAACTTGGACGATCCAGCTGTGTTTAAGATCGACATTTTGGTCCATTTCTGCATTCATTTCAGAGAAATATAGATGCTTTAGAAACAATACCAAATGCTACACGAGTTTCTCTTCATGCTTGTATGAGTGATATAAAGGAATTTCCTTCCTCGTCATAGGCATAATGTCGCGAAAATATAAGCATGATTGTATCCTAATGCAATGCTAATCATATAATAGGATACTATTATGATTATAAGTTTGCTTGGCCAACTGTTCTGCGCGACTAATATGAAACAGAGAATTATGCAATGAGAATGTGTATACCTTCTGGTCTCGATATGCTTCATCAACCAGATCTTGGCACTCTATATAATCAGGGAAATCCTTTCCTACAAGAAAATAGTCAGCACGGCCATAACCTTCGTTCCCTTCCAAGGATCCCATGAGTTCTTCGTAGTTGTAGGGGCCAAAAACGCCTGTCCTAACAAATGCCTTTACTTCTTCAAATCTAGGGTCCGGGACAAACTACATGAAGAAAACATAAGGTAAAATGCACTTCGTCAATAAGGATACTTCAGCTTCACTTGAAAATATATATTGTGCAACATAATCTGTAGATAAAGAATGAAAAATTATGCTTAACCTCACCTTTCCCTCGGCTCTATCCTTACGTAGGCCAGCAATTTCATGAGCCTGAGCACCGAAAAGGAAAAAATTGTCCTCTCCAACTTCCTCTCTTATTTCAACATTGGCACCATCTAACGTCCCAATGAGGAGGCAGCCATTCATTGAAAATTTCATGTTGCTGGTTCCACTAGCCTCCATACCGGCAGTACTGTTGAAACAATATCAAGATATCAGACATTGCGTGGCATGTTAGCTCAACACAAAATAGTTACTTCATGCAAAGAATTGTACTATAAGTTAATAGGTATGTAGTGGTCAAGTTGTTATGAAACATAAGACCCAGATACATCAAACAAATTTAGATGTGCAATTGCAGCTTTTTTCGCTAAGTTCTTAAGTATTTAAACCATACTATTCTACAATGATATTAAATTGTATTCAAATTTGGAAGTGTAAAGCATGTATGCAAATTGTTGTATTTACCAAACCAAAAAAGTGTAGGTAAGTTAGTAACACACTGAGATATGCATCTGGTGCAATGCTCCTATATTTTCAGAAAAAGAAAAATGAAACGAAAATGCATCAGAATTCACAAAGCGAAATCTTCTGAAGGTATAGGAATGCTCATTATGAAGTATAGACGACAAATGTACGATTGGACAAAGAGTAACGAAAAGTTTAACATAGTCTCAAATCTTCAGTATATTCAAACTTTCGACCATTAAACTTGAGATGCAATGGAAATATACATATAGACTAGCGGAATTAAGTACCTAATATGCTGCGATAGCTCACTACCAGGAATTAGAACTTCTGCTACACTGACGTTGTAATCAGGCACAAAGACAACCTGACATGAGAGCCAATAA
The DNA here is from genome assembly GCF_002878395.1 of Capsicum annuum. NCBI lineage: Eukaryota > Viridiplantae > Streptophyta > Magnoliopsida > Solanales > Solanaceae > Capsicum > Capsicum annuum. Next base: position 15,265,680 of record NC_061121.1, read on the forward strand.
ATTCTCAAATCAAGTATTTCTAGAATTGCAGATGTACATAAGCATAGAAGTACTACAGCGGCATTCTATATTTTGCTAAAAGATTAGCACACTTAAATTAATTGAAAGGCTGCAAAATTTTATGGCATTTATAGTTAACTAATGTAAAATTGTTGGTAAGATCTTTGAAAAACTTTAAGCATTCATCGGTTTTGACCCGTTCAAATCATACCTTCAAAAGATCACCAATCTCAGAATCATGGTTCACTGTTGCCGCCACATCAGTGATAAATTTTACAATCCTCTTGGCCTGGACATATGTAGCAAATGCTTTCCCTCCGAATAAGCAAACTCGAGGGACAAAATTCTCTTTTCTCTCTTCAGGGCTCATTTCCTTCATCTTCTTATAGCGATAAACAATTCCGAATATATTTAATAGCTGCCGCTTATACTCATGGATACGCTTGATCTGGAAATAGAGAAGCATGGCCATATAAGAATAGAGGAAGAAAGTGCCACGGAGATTCAACATTTAGTCATGAAGGAATCAAAACAATGAAAGTAAAATTGTTGAGAAAGAAAACATATTGTTTTCACCTGCACATCGAACATTGCATCAGGACTGACCACGTATCCAGTTGTTTCTTTAATGAGAGAAACAATCTTCATTTTGTTATTTCTTTTTGCCTTCCTCCACTCAGACTGGAGTTCTTCATTATCAGCAAACTGTTGACAGTTAAAAGCCTGAAGTTAGTATATAGTTCTTTCATGTAAATTCAGCTTAAGTAAAAGGACAGCCCGGTGCACTAAGCTCCTGCTATGCGCATGGTCTGGGAAGAGCCGAATCACAAGGGTCTATTGTAGGAGCCTTACCCTGCATCTGCAAGAGGCTGTTTCTATAAATCGAACCCGTGACCTCCTGGTCACATGGCAGAAACTATACAAGTTGCACAAAGGCTCCTCTTCAAATTTAATATAAGTGGATACACAAATATAGGGTGTCATTTGTCAATTGTTTTGAGATAGATAATACTTCACTTGAGAGAAAAAAGAATAGAGTTAATTCTCATTTTAGTGGATCCACACTTACTTGCAATAATTGTGCCACAATCTAGGCATTTTTGTGGTCTTGACCATCATATGATACCTCCACAAAGGTAAGGGTTAGTCAACAGGTGCGTCTTGGATTCTCCAAAAGTAGTGTATTTTGAAGAATCTAACACAATTGCAACATCGAAAGTGAAGAGTCCCCACAACTTAGAGGGTAAGGTCTGCGCGCACCCTACCTCCCCAGACCCCACTGTGGGATGACATTGGGTCTGTTGTTGTTGACTGTCATATGATAGATACCAAATGTAGGCCTTATTACGTAAGTCCTGTTTGAACTGGGCAGAATTTAACTTTCTGCTGAATGATGTAGCATTTTGCGACTAAGTTCTTTCTCGTCTCTTTCCAGTTAGAAGAATCGACTTCTCACTGCTGTAGCATTTGACTAAAGGTTTAGCATTAGCTTAGGTAACTGGCTAGCTGCTAAACCTATGCTTACATTACGGAACTACAAAAAAAGATTCAATTGACTAGCTTTATAAGACAGCTTTTGTATTGATCAGTTCATGACCTTTACTTGCTCATACATTTCACATGTTCTTATGATGTTTACAACAATCTCTTTCCACAAAGAAGGACCAAAAGACAGAAGAAAACGAAAAATCCATGCTGAACATGATCATTCAAAAAGCTGTCGATGACTGTTACGAATAAATAAGATCACAAGTCAGATACAACTTCTTACCTTTCTAAGCTCTGCCAATTTTTCAGTGTTTACTAACCAAGCATCGGATCCCGTCCACTTGGTTATAATTTCACTCAACTCTGGGTTACAGAAACTTAGCCATCTTCGTGGTGTCACACCATTTGTCTTGTTTTGGAATTTCTCTGGCCATAACTGTCAAGAAACAAAGTGTTTCGATCAGTCAAACGATTCAAAACAGCATTGAAGAGGAGAACTGAAAATGATATCGGCAACTTCTAGCCGTGTGATACAGGAATATAGAAAGTGGCAAGTGCGAAATCTTTATAATCTTCATACCTCGTAAAATTCATTGAAAACTTCCTTTTTAACAATTTCACTATGAATCTCAGCAACACCGTTCACTGCATGCCCACTGACTACACAAAGATTTGCCATGTGAACAACCTGTGGTCTATTTGGATGTGGCCCAAATATCCGTTTTATTTTTGCTTGAGGATCCTCAACCTTCACCTTCTTAACCTTTGTTTCCTCCTCTTCCTTCGTAGTTTCTACTTTTACCGCCTCAGTTTCCTCATCCTTACCTTCTTCGTCTTGTTGTTCCTCTTCTTCTTGTTTTTCTGCTTTATCCACATCAACGGTATTTTCCGTGGATTTTATAAGCAACTCCAAAACAGAACTTGGTATTTCAACATTATCCAGAATCCTCATTTGGTTTAGCTTTTCTTGCAACAAGTCAAGATCTTCAGTACCGTATTCAGCAAGTATAGTATGCAAGAGCTGCAATAGCATCCACTTCAATTCAATTTAGAGATCAAGAATCTAGCTAAAGTAGTATGCCGAGCAGCAACAAATTCGCCCTTAAGAGGTGGTGTCATATATATAATATCTACGGTTCAAAATATAAAATCAACTCAATCCTAGAAGTGAAATAAAGTTTCAACTTTTACCTCCTCATCTATCATTGCAATGATCTCCACGTGCCGAGGAAGCAGTTCCCTAAGAAGTGTGAAGCTCCATTTCTCCAGAGCCTCGGGTAGAACAGTGTGGTTAGTGTATGCCACCGTTCTGGAAAAGATATAACAGTGTCACAGGAGTAAAGCTACTGAAATTACATGAATAAACAACGGCGAATCATCTATGCTCATATCTTAAAACTACTTGCTAGAAAAACCGGACATTGGCAGGGTGGAGTAGTACCAAATCGGTGAAGACAATATCAAACTGATTATTCGTATTAGGCCAAGTGCCGGTAATTGAAGCAAAGATGAAGCAATCTAACAACAATATCAAACTGATTATTCTGCTAAAAAGCATTTATCAGATGAAATAAGGAAAAAAAAGAACCTTTGAGTAATTTCCCATGCCTGCTTCCAGCTCAAACCTTTAACATCCATCAATATCCTTAAAAGTTCCGGTATGCAAAGTGTAGGATGAGTATCATTCATCTGTACTGCAACTTTTTCTGGGAACTGATCCCAGTTCACTGCATTCCCTGATCTCTTCTCGAACCGTGCAATAATGTCCTGAAGAGACGCAGAACATAGTGTGTATTGTTGCTTTAACCTAAGCGTCTTTCCCTCAAGTGACTCGTCACCTGGATATAAGATATAGCAAATCTGATCCAAAACACAACGAGACACAACGTTAGGGGATTCTCTTCTTGTGGTGAATAGCCTGAATTTTGCAGTAAATCCACAGCATTCATGCTTCGGAACAGTGTGGTATTAATACGACAAAAAACGCTAGTAAAGAAAGATATCATTTAGTAATTTCTCAATTAAGGTAAAGCAAAAAGTACACCTTTTCAGCCTTTTTCTGAGCCTCATATGCTTTAGCATGGTTTCCGTCATTAAAAGCACGTAGATCAAAAGCTTCTGCACCTAGCTTTGTTGACCACAGTCGAAGGTTGATCGTTGTTTTTGTTTTATATCCTGGTATTGGGACATCATAGGCAACAGCAGTTATATCTTCTCCGCCAACCCATTCCTTCCTCCTGTCAGCTCCTTCAATGACCTTCCCGTAGAATTTTACAGGATATGAAATATCATTCCTAACAATTTCCCATGGATTTCCCATCTGAGAATATAATAGTCTTTATCACTTCAGAGCATAGCAAAGAACATATAAAAAGCTATTGAAATATAAGAAAACCTGCAGTTAGTAGTATCAAGATCCCCGAACAATCTAAGTAAGTGTTTGAAATTTTCACAAGCACGAAAGATCACCATTTCATACCTCAAGCCAATTTTCAGCAACTTCCTCCTGTCCATCTTTTGTAATAAGCTGTTTGAAAAGGCCATATCGGTATCTAAGTCCATAACCCCATGCAGGGTAGTTTAACGTCGCCATTGAGTCTAGAAAGCAAGAAGCAAGTCTTCCTAAACCTCCATTCCCTAAAGCTGCATCTGGTTCCTGTCAGTCATTACACTAACCAGCTTAAGCTAATTACAATAGACTACTATACACATCAATGGTGATTTTTATATCGAACATCAAATGACATAATTACCATGAGATAGACCTAAGTGGAATGTACACATCCTCTATGTGACTATATGACAATGTCGGAACAGCGGTGATGAGAGTCGGATAGTTTGACTACGTTGATGTGTTATTAGATCATTTTGGAAAAGCATATCAATCACGTACTTGTGCAGTAAATGAAGCTACATTTCTCATTTTAAAGCAGATTTAAGTGTCGATAATAGTCAAATAGATCTGTACCAACACAGGAAAAATATTCAATTCAACAGAAACTACTTATAGTGGCTAACCGTCATTTCTGCAGACGCCATACCTGCCTGGCTACATCTTCTAAACTGTATCCAAGCTTAGTTAAAGCATCTGCATAAGGTCCTGTTAGTCCCAAGTTTCCAATTGCGTTAAGTAAAGCTCTTCCCTGCAAGCACCAAAAGCATATTAAAGCAACTCACTCCAGTGAACAAGAACAACCATTGTAGTTATACACCAAATAAACGGGAAGCCTAATCTAACCTGAAGGAACTCCATAGACAAGTAATACGCCTGCTTTACGTTCATCTTTTCATAAAAATCGTATGTGGTATTCCAATTCATAATGAGCATATCTCGAACACTCTCTGCCGTTGCATAGTATGCCTTGGGAAGTTCAAACTTCTCAGGAGAGAATGACGGAGTGAACTCTGCATGATACTTTATACTTGATAAAACAGACGTGGAGTCGGGCTGAAAAACATCCATTGTGAATCCTGAAAATACCGAAAACAACTCACTCAGCAATTCCAACTCAACACCTTACTATGTTAATAGCCACGAAATAGCGAGAACACCACTGTATTCGATTTTTTCAAATTCCACCATTCTAAACAAACACACAGTTCAGCTCACGAGAGAGTGAGATTCAACTTAGAGTGATTCAATTCAAGATTTTGACACATTGAGGAAAATAAACACATCAATTACCTGGATTTTGATGAAAATTATTCGAAAACCATATAAAGGGACAACAATTTATTCCCTTCACCAATGCACGACTCTAACACACCCATATGTCCAAGCTTGACATCTGGAGCGTGGACGATACAAGATGGGATCCAATACTAGTTAAACAAATTAGGAATGGAGGTCTTGAGCTAAGGGTCTAAACTCTAAACAACCTCTCTACCTTTATAAGATAGAAGTAAGGTCCACGTACACCAGTGGCAGACCCAGGATTTAGGAATTGTGGGTGCACAGAAGGTTGGAACACACATATTAGCGTCCAAAGCTTTAAGGTTCTGTCCGTAACTAAAGTTACCCAGCTATCTTCTTGGCTTATTGAGTGCTTTTGTAAATTTTATACCAGATTTTATACATTTTTAATAAAACTATACCTAATTTGCGTCGAATTTAATGGGTGTCGGAGCACCAAAAGTTTGGCTATAGATCCGCCTTTGACGTACACAAACCCTCCTCAGACACCACTTGTAAGATTATACTGGATATGTTGTTGTTATCTAGATCCTAATACCATGTTAAATAAATAGACCTAGCACTTAAGTCAATCTCAAAAGCTAGTTAACGAGGTTAACATTTCCCCAAAACCATATAAAAATCAACTCATTTTCTAAACCAATGAAAGATTCTAACACACACAAACCCAAAACTTCAAAATTTTTACCCTCCCACAACTTTTTGGGGAACTGTTTAATACATTTAACACCACAGGATTAAACGGAGATTTGGTACATTCAACATAATTTTAATTTAATACAGCAAGATTCAAAAGTCTTTTTTAAACATCGTGTCAAGTCGAAAACCAGACAAACAAATTAAAACGGAGGAAATACCTTCATCAGAGGAAGAATCCTTAGTCTTGTGCTTTTGATCACTAGCAACATTGCTAACATAGAAACCTCTTCTTCTCAAATTGAACACTAAAACTCTTCTCCTACCCAACAAAACATTTGTGTTTTTATTGTTTCTAAAGCTAGAAATGCATGAAAGTGAGTTCAATCCAGAGACAACTGAAGTTGCCATGTCTCTGAACTAAACTTTCACAACTTTTTCAGATGCAAAATTAACCAAAATAATAGTTGTACATGTTGAAAATGATTAGTTCAACATGTGATTTGTCATTTTCTTTAGAAACAAAACATGTAGTACTGATACAATAATCTATTGATTTTGATATTTTTTGGGGAATGTGAGGCTAGTAGCATTCAGAATAATTGGGCATGTAGATATTTTTGTACTAGTTCACCCCTTCCAAAATATTTGTTACAATTTCATTTTCGAGAATCAAATGATCAGAATTTTATATAGTTTTTCAGCATATTGATTTCAGAAAAATAAAATTGAATCTAATAGTAATTTTTATACATTTTTTTGAATATCAAAATTTTAATTTTAAAATATTAAAATAATATAATGTAATTTAATTTTAAAATTAGTGAAATTGACTTTCGACAACCGAAATATGACAACTATGTAGTAATTTTGGCCCCTTATTAACAAATTATAAAATATAGCTATATTATGTATTTTTACATGAGATATACAGAATATATGTATTTGTGTATTTATAATATTTTTTACTTTTTTCGGAGGTAGTGGTATGGACTGCGTACATCTTACCCACCCCGAACCTCACTATGTGGAAATAAATTGGATTTGTTGATGTTGCTGTTGTGTATCTATACTCAAAATGTGTCATGTTAAAGTTTGATTGTTACCCTCTATTTGCTGGTAAAACTGTTAAACAAATAACCAAAACATAACGTATTTCCTAAGAATAATATCTACGAAAATATCTGAACTTTGACCGAATTATTAGTTGAACATACTGAACTTTACGGGGGTCCTATTACCCCATACTTTTTTTTTCATATTTTAATGGCATATATCTGTCACTTGGTCCATTGCGTGTTAGTCACGCGCATTAAGTGCATGAAATTTTTTTAAAATGTTATAAAATCCTTTTTTTTTTTTTTGCCAAATAGCTCCTTAATTTTCTATTTTTTAAAAGTTTTATATTTTTTATTTATTTTTTTCATTATTTCTGTTCTCTCTTCTTTCTTTCTTCCTTCTTTCTTTCTTCTCTTCGACAATGGAGTCTTCAACAATGGTTACTCCATTGTTGAATTGAAATTGAACCAACTAACAGAAAAAAAACAAAAAAGAAAATTCACCAAGAGAGGGAAAAAATTGTTCGGTGAAACTAGAAACAAATTTGAATAATTCTTGAAGAAAGTTTTCAATTTGAAACTTTGAATAATTTCAAATTCAAATTCAATTTCATACTTCAATTCAAATTCAATTTCCAGTTTCCAATTTCCAGTTTCATTGCGTTCAATGTGCCACCGGTTGTATTCAATAGTCGAAAAGTGAAATTTCAATTTGAATTTTCAGTTTTTTGAATTTGGAATTTAAAATTGACTTAATGGAATCATTTGGATTTTGATTTGTAGGAGGAATTTGAGTTGTGGAATCTTTAATATGATTATAATGGTGAAAAATGTTGAAAAGTGATAAAATAGAGAAGAAACAGCGCGTGTATCACACTTTCCGAAGTCGAAACTGGGTATAACTTTGCGGGGGCAATTAATTCCACTTTAAAAAAGTCCGGGGAAATTAATTCCACTTTAAAAAGTATAGGTGTGTAATAGGACCCCGCAAAGTTCAATATGTTCAACTGAAAATTTGGTTAAAGTTCCGATATTTTCGTAGGTATTATTCCTATTTCCTATATACATGGCGTAAAATAGCAAAATTTAGTTGATCGAATATTTAATGTTCTTAAGAAGTACTCCCTCCGTCTCATTTTACCCGTCCCAAATTGGGATGACACAGCTATTAAGAAAACAATGATTAGTGATGTAACTTTATCATTTTGCCCCTCTTAATTGTGTCTTGTTATTAGTTCCAATATTGATGGATGACTAATACCAAAGCATCATTTATATTCTTAATGGTTGTACTCTTAATGGTAATCCTCTTAAATAACATTTTTCAAGAATGCTAATAACAAGTACTAATCAATTACACTAAAGGTATAATTGGAAAAAAAAAATTATTTTATCTTGATAAGTAAAAAAGAATAAGTAAAATTGGACATCAAATTAGGAAATTCGAGACGGATAAAATGGAATGGAGGGATTGCTAAAATTAGAATTTATCAAAATTGAAAGACCATCAAAGGTTTATTTGAGCGGGTGATAACTGATAAGTAGCACTCCGTCCTTAATCAGGATATTAAATTCGAGTCCTAGAAATATAATCATTTTTGATAGAGCGTCTACACAAATATGCTTAAATATTAATTTTAGTCGGTTTCAAAAAGAATAATACTTTTATTTTATTTTTTAGCAATTCTTTAATTTTTACTTTTCACACGATATATTTAACACCACAGATCAAATGTCATTTTGATATATTTCACATAGATGTCTTCTTTACTTTCTTAAATTTCGTGTCAAGTTAAAATAAGTCAAACAAATTGAAACGGGAGAATAACGCGGGATTTTAAATTAAAAGTGACAAATAAGTTTGTCAATTAAGCGGAGAGCCTTCAAATTTAAAAAATTTAAAAATTAGGTAAAAGTGACAAAAAAAATTCAACTTTTTATTTTAATATTTTCGCTCCAACAACTATAAAAGTTGTCTCAACGACTATAGAAGTTGTGCCAACTGTCAAAGTTGTTCGACAGCAACTATGCGAAGTTGTTGGACAACTTTAATAGTTGTTGGGACAATTAATATAGTTCTTAAATAATTATGTCCAATTGTTTGAGCGATTTTATCTTTTTAACTTATTAATAATATTGTGACACCAATTGACACTTTTATTTAATTGAAACTTGATAGGTACTCCCATAACTGATTGTTTAAAAAACGGGTAAAATTCTGAATAACGGTCAAGAAAGTATAGAAGCACCTGATTTTCTGGGGAACCTTACATTTGTTTAACTCCATAATATTTGATCCATTGAAAACACAAATCTTTGTGTCCATTGTTTCTTCATTGTAATTGTACCCTTTGAAGAAGAAGAAGAAATTTCTGTAGCATTCAGTATTTCTTCTTCTTCCATTCTTCAATCATTTTCAGGTAATTCATTATTGAGGTTGTTAGAGTACTTTTGACGTGGAACATAAATTTATATGCCGTCGTCAAGAACTTGCAGAAATGTTAAGTGCGGCCGCGTACAATAGATCCCTGTGATCGGGCCCTTCCCCGGACCCTACACATAGCGGGTGCTTAGTTCACCGGGTTACCCTTTTTATATTATGAATTCATAACTTTGAAAATATGATGGATTAAATGTTAATTAAGCTAGCGTTTAGCCATAAACTTTGGATCAAATTTTAAAAAATTATCTTCAAATATTTGTTTGACCGTAAATTTTGTTACCTGATCTTCAGATACTATCAAGTTCGTAAAAACTAGCTCAGATCAGCTTTGGCGGAAATTTCACTTCTACTCACAAAACGTCAAAACTTTTCGAGTAAAATGCATGTGCATGCAAACACAGCTTCAACTTCCAAAAGTCAGCACTTCAAAAATTCAAATTTTCAAGTTTCATAATCTGCGTGGCCAAACAAGATATAAGTACCTTAAAGGATGATCGAATAAAACTTAAATTTTAGATCCATCTATGTATCTTGTTATAAATTTTGATGGATATTCTCATATGAATTCATATTTTGATAATCATTTCTGCATCAGTATTAGTATGTGCATTTCTTCTCATATTGGTCACATTGTAATTAATCTATGGATTCTACATTTTTTGGATGAAATTTTCTTGAATTTTGGGGACAACCTTTTACTCTTTTTTTTTTTCATTGATGGTGGCTTTTCAATTTGTTAGTTATGATGCATCTCTTTCTTCTCAAATGAATTTATATTTTGGTGATCACTTCTGCATCACCATCGTTCAAGTAGGAAAATGAAACAATTCATAGTTGAAGTGTGTTTTGATAAATAGTTGGTGATAGTTTAGGTATGAAACTCGAAAAACGGGGATATGTTAGGTGTATGTTTGGCCCTTTGCTCTTTTTCTTTTGATCTTGGTCATTTTGTTAATGAATTTTGTAAATGGTTCTCCACAAAAAGCAAAAGTTATAGCACAAATAATTAATTTCCTTCTGGCAGAAAACTGTTTTTGCCAATGCTTTAAAATAACATGTTGAACTATCAGCTTTTCAAATTATTCATTTGGCCAAAAGGGGTTGAGTAATAGTTGTTATCTCAGAAAATCACTTTCCTTCTTGATTTCGATATTCCGCAACAACGAAAGTGATTTGTGAGATTGTAACTATTAGTTGAGTATCATCTGAGAAATCAACTCTGTCAGAAAGCTATTGTTTATAGCTTGAAATCGAATAAAATTGTCCTGTTGTTCATCCCATACTTGTAGTTGTATTACTTTTGTAGTTTCTTGTCCTTCGGTTTTTGTTGCTATATGTGTTTCTTGTACGTCGACTATCATATTGCATTATTTGTAGTACTTTTCCTGTTACTATCTGTTGTTTCTCGTACTTCTATTATTTCTTTTTCTGAACTTCTTTGATTTGTTTTTATTGAGCCAAGGGTCTATCAGAAACAGTCGCGCGATCACTGAGCAAGTGGTTGTGGTTGTAACCAAATGTGAGCCTTTTATATAATCTTGAACTTGTTTACATTTCAGGTGATCCTATTAAGTACAAAAACTGATCTTTTAGAAAAAAAATCCCTTTAGTTTTCGAACAATGTTTGGCTTCAGAAAAAGTAAACAAGACTCCGCTACTACGAATACAACCCCTTCACATTCCGATGGAAAAACTAAACCTGGTCGGAGAACTTCCTCCGAGCCAGTTCTTGTCACACCAGGCGATGATTTTGGAACATCGTCATCATCAGGGACAAGGAACAATCACAAAAGCAAGACAGAGGATTTCGATAACATGTCTATGCAAGAATTAGAGGGATATGCAGTAGACCAAGCTAAGGAGACCACGAGCTCCGTGAATAATTGCTTGAAGATAGCTGAGGATATTAGACAGGAAGGTGCTCAGACCCTCGATACCTTGCATAAGCAAGGCGAGCAAATTAATCGTACTCATATGATGGCTGTTGATATGGACCGCGATTTGAGCAAGGTATTGATCATTTCAATTACTATTGCACTTCATTTTTCTTCAAGTGTTCGATTAATAGTTTATACTTACTTTATACCATCAAGTACTCTTAAGTTTAACTACAACAACAGGTAACTAATTCATAACAAGACTAATGTGGTAACTTGGAAAATAGAGTAAATAACACGTTGTAACATTTGGAAAGTAGCTTTATCTTGTTCAACTTATAAGTCTTTTGCATTCGTTCATGTTTCTTTAGTCGCAACGACTTCCTTTTACTTTATCTTCTATTTCTATACAAGTTCAATTTCTCAGTTCCTGTTTCTTAAAGCTTAGGGGTGTGATTTAGTTTGCTAACTTGCTTTGCTCATTCGATATGTTTATTATTTGGTATAACCGGAAGAAATAGTCCGTATGACATGACATAAAGTTGATTATAATGAACGTGTTTTCTGCATTTTAGGGGGAGAAGTTATTGAACAATCTTGGTGGCATGTTCGCTATGCCTTGGAAGGCAAAAAAAGGTCACGAAATTAAAGGGCCTCGAACTTCAAAAGGTTTCGTGTTATCCTCCATATCATGTTCATTCTTCTTTCTGTAATTACAATCGCGACTATGCCTCAAAAGTGTAAGCCATTTTTACTGACTTTCATCTTCTGCCTGGCTTTTGTAGACGACAATTATAATAAAGGGAAAGGTAGTGCAAAGGACAGGGAAAAATTAGGTTTATCTAATGGTAAAAAGGTGAAGTCAGCTTCTAGTACACCTCCTCCTGAATCGATGAACGCTATGCAGCAAGTTGAGGTACATTTTGTATACACACAAAATTCGTCTAGCTATTCGCGGCTTTAACTTATGTTATGTTCTTCCTATGTTAAACAACTACGTTTATGTTTAACCAGTTTGAGAAGGCGAAGCAAGATGATGCACTTTCGGATTTGAGCAACATATTAGGTGATCTAAAAGGCATGGCTGTTGACATGGGATCTGAACTTGACAAGTAAGTTTCATCAAACTTAACTACCATTATTACATGATGTTCTTCTTCCTTATTACTCTGTTGTTTCGTTTCATTTCTGAATATTTTCGACAAAATGTTAAAGAGGAAATGTGACTTACTGCTAATTACTTATGATGAGGGATAGGGCTAGAAATGAGATTATTTGAGATAAGGTGGGCGTGGCTTTGGTGGAAGACAAGATGCGGGAATTGAGGTTGAGAGGGTTTGGATATGCGATGAGGCGGAACACGGATGCCCCAATATGGAGATATGAGAGGCTTGCTATGAATGGTTTCAGACGGGGTAGAGGTAGGTCGAAGAAATATAGAAGGGAAGTGATTAGGCATGACATGTAGCAGTTACAGCTTACAGAGGACATGACCCTTGATAGGAAGTTGTGGAGGATATGGATTAGGGTAAAGGGTTAGTGGGTAGGTGTGCGTACTTATTAGTAGGGAGGAATGCTTTGTTTGGCGATTTTACCTGTAGTCTAAGTGTTTGAATGTGTCTTGTAGTTTCTTATTCGTGGTGTTTTGGGGATATTTGTGATTTTGGATAGGTAGTTCATAGTATTTCTCTGTGAGTGTCTTGTTTCTTCTATTATCAAGTGGTATGTTGCCATATTTTTGTTGTTTGTTTTTATGTTCTCTGCTGGGTATACTGTTATTTGTCATGAGCCGAGGGTCTATCGAAAACAGTCTCTCTACTTCATCTGAGGTAGTGGTATGGACTGCGCACACTTTACCCTCTCCAGACTCCACTTTAGGGAATACATTGGGTATGTTGTTGTTGTTACAGTATTCTGAAGTTAAAATGTGTTCCAAAAGGGAAGCCATGAAGTGATTGTCAACTTTCATCTGTGATACTGAACTAAATTATAGCTATCATACATGAAAATATGATATCCGTCAAGCTTTTAACTTATATACACTGACAATACAAAGAACTTAAACACTATTCAAATTTAAAATGCATGTTGTGTGTTTATTTTTTCGCGTAATTAATTTCACTTATTATCGACAGAACTACTTGTATCGCGTCATTTGCTTCTTCTTCTTCTTCGTTTTTTACTTACTAACACATGTTATTGAAATGTGAAAAATGCAGGCAAAACACAGCTATTGATGATCTTGATAAAGATGTGGAGGAATTAAACTCTCGAGTTAAAGGTGCAAATAGACGCGCACGTAAAATAGTTGGGAAGTGAAAGAGGACTATTGCTTCCTATGTTGCTCGAACTCTACAAATCTTTTGCTACACCCGTGTGGGATCATCCAAAATGCACTACTTTTGGAGGATACGAGTAGATGCTAAACCAGAATTTGTAGCCTATGGGTTTGGGATTCCAATTCTTTCAAGTTACTAGGTTCTAAACTAATAAAATTATGCACATTTAATATAAAGTTTGGACTAAAGCTACTGGGTTCAGCCGAACTCGCAAACTCTACACTAGCTCCGCCCCTGGATCTCACTCACCCGACTACATTTTTGAAGAGTCTGAGCATCATAACTTGCTTCAACCTCAGATTTATTTGAAACTTTTTCGCATTTGGCTTCAAGGTCTATTGGAAGTTTTGGTTGCTTTTTTTTTTTTTTTTTTTTTAACTTTTTTCAATTTTTTATCCTTAAGGTTACCTTTCTTTTTTTTTCTTTTAATTCCAAGTTTATTGAACAGTTCATTTGTGATAAAATAATCAAATAGGCCTTTTTGTGATTAATTTACTGATCATCAATCGATTCATTTTTATATGTTATTGATTCGATTTATCGATTATCAAATTGTAAATATGCTAAATAAGATAGCTGAATCAATATATTAGTTATCGACTATTGATAAATTGATTGACGGTTCTTAACAGTTCAATTATCGATATAACTGATAACGTTTTAGTTCTTGTTGGTTCCAAGATCTTGTTGGTTATCAGCTTAACACCAATAACCGAAATGATAAATCAGTATAAAAAGACATAAAATTGTTTGAAAATCATTCAATTGATAACTTAATACCAATAAGCTAATAATATTTTCTTCAATTTATTCCATCGATTAATCGAAATTCGGATACTTTCACCATCAAGGATTTTGATTATGCAAAAAGCTATATATCTTTCTCAGAAAAAGAAAATTATCAACAAATACATTTTAAAATAAAACAATTATAAACTATCATTATTTTACTAATTTCATATCTAAATTATTGAAAATTCACAATCGATTACATGGGAGTGTATCTAGCTGATGTTCCAAAATCTGTATCTATAATCTATAATCTATATCTATAATTTATATCTATATCTATAATCCATATCTATAATATATTAAAAGTGTGAAGACCCTCGGAAAAGTGATTTGAACTTTTTGCCCTTCATTAAAATTCTTCGCTTTAGACAAAATCGTCTTTTCACCATTTTAAAAAAAATTATATTTGTGTATATTTATTAAATTTTAATTAGACATTTAATTATTTACCTAAAGTTTAAGACTTAATTTCATACTAGGAGTTTCACAAATGTTATTGATGGAAAAAAAAAAACTGTCGTCTATACTATACAAGGTTCAGAATTCTTTTGTTTGAATTCTTTGGTTTTTTTCCTTATTTGACATTCTTACCTCATATCAAATATGGGGTAAAGTCAATTTCAAATTTTATCCTAATATTATTATTCTTATCCCACCTAACAAATTAATATTAGTAACATCAAACACATTATATTTTTAAAATTATGAGTTCATAAACTATCTATTATAATTTAATAAAATTTTTATACATGTGTCTTTATTTGTGACTAAAGTATGGATTCATATGAGTCATGACAGGTACCAAGCGCCAACAAGCTATGTCTGCCCCTAAATCGGTCAACTGATAGTACCAATCATATATATACACAATAATTATAGGTTGATCAAATATTAAGAAAACGACATATAAGAAGTCATATCTAATATCTTTGAATACATAACATGTTTCTAATTTTTAGTTATCTCTTTTGTAATATTTCAACTTAAAAAAGCTTAGTAGTTTAATTTCGTTTTATCACATAAATGTTTATACTAAAATCTTCACAATTTTAGACTTATTTTTTTTAATTATACATGAAAGTGAAAAATGTTATCTAAAAATAAATTAGAAGAGTTATTTATTGATTCCAACATATTTGTGATTTGTAATGATAGAAGGAGATGAGAGTAAGGAAAGACGTGCCTATTTCTATGGACCAGTTTGGTTTCATGTTGAGACGCTTGACTACGTAAGTCATTTACCTTATAAGGAGACTATTGAAACAATGCAAGAAGAGGAAGAAGGACCTACATATGATGTTCATTGACCTGGAAAAGCCTTACGACAAAATTACTAGGGAGATTATATGAAGAATAGCTTGGAGACTAAAGATTTATGTGTGGCATATATTAAGGTAATCCCGAATATATAATAGAGCTAAGATTCGAGCGAGGCCATTACAGATTCAACTATATGAAGGTACGAGAGGTTGGCAATAGATGATTTTAAAAGGGGTAGAGATAGGCCAAAAAGTACTAGAGAGAGGCTATTAGACAGGATATGACACAACTTGACCTTACCGAGGACACTGCCTTAGATAGGAAGTTATGGAGGGCACGGATTAGAGTAGAAGGTTAGTTAGATAACTGGGTGTTATGTCACTTTATTCTTCTTTACTATTAGTCATACTATGAGTCGTATTTCTCTTATAATTTCTTGTATTTGAGTTTGGTCATTAGTTGTGCCTTTTAAACTTTGATTATTATGGTATCTTATGACGACTACTATTTAGGATGATTTGTCAAATTGTCTATGGTACTTGTCATGGTTGTCTTTAAGTTTGTTATTTCTTTCTCTATATTACTTTGACATGTTTTTTGTTCGAGCCGACGGTCTATCAAAAATAGCCTTTCTACCTCTAAGATAATGGTACGGTGTACACTATACCCTCCCAGACCCTACTTTGTGGGATTAATGTATGTTGTTGTTGTTCGTATATTTTGCTATATTTGGATATCAAAACATATATTATCATTATTTTAATTATTTAACGTTTGATACACGTGCAACACACGTAACCTAAACCAGTTAACAAAACATGTGCCGACACTATACGGGGCAATTGAATTATCCTAATACTAAATACCAATTTAATTTGTGATTTTAAATAAGAACAACAATAATAATATATCGAGTAAAATTTCACACGTGAGATGTGCGGAAAATTTCAAAAGGTCCTCGGCTCAAATGTGACAAATCCAGGTATAAAGAAGAGAAAAATAGTAAAGAAAATATGATGATGATAATAATAATAATAATAATAATAATAATAATAATAATAATAATAATAAGTCACAAAGTAGTGCGATAATTGAAATACAATAAACAACAACAATAACATATATTTACGACTAAACCCTATGCTACCATAAATCAAATGGTAAAGTATGTAACCTCCTTCGTTATTGAGGCTAATGTGAATAATTAAAAGAGGTAGCATATTTTAAAGAATTAACTTATTTATATAATGAGCGTTCGAGAACATCGCTTTTTAGTGATATTTTTAACTTAGAGCATATATTAACTCGTGTATTTCCAAAATTTAAAATAAAAATGTTTACGAATAATGTGTTATCATGTGTTCAAGTGTTCAACTGAGATAAATCATAACTTAGTATCTAAAATAAAATACACTGATTAATTTAAGTAGTTGTCAAAATATATTTTGTACAATTGGTATTTTTTTTAAAACGCTTTGACAACAAAAGCTATCACAATAAATACCATTTCTAAATTTGAATATCCCTAGTGTGAATTCCCACCTCATATTAATCATTTTAAGGGAAAGAAACTAGGAGAAATATTACATCCAATTTCATTAGAAAACATTAAAAATAATCTTTAGTTTCTATCATTAGGCTTCGACAACTCTCATGTTAACCCCACATCTTTAAATACAAGTCATTTTTAAGTCACTATAAATATAAATAAGAGGGTATTTTTCGTCGTCTTATAAAGTGTATTAAATGAGGTTACATCACAAATACAAAGAAATGATACCTTGGGTTATTTATAAATAAGAAAATGGTCAAAAAAAACCCTCAACCTTTATCCCAAATCTCAACTAAACACTCAATCTTTAAAGGTGACCTATTACCTCCTGAACTATTTTAAAGTAGAATTATTATCCCCCTAAACTATTTTAAAGTGGAATTATTAACCCCCTGAAAACTGGCAACCAGTCATTTGGAATGTGGTGTGATGCACGTGCTACCACGTCATGCCAAGTCATTGTCACATCATTTTTTTCTTACACTAAAAAAACTAATTATTTAATTTTATTATTTTCTTTTTTCTTTTCCATTTTCCATTTTGTTCCATTTTTTTTTTCAACCAATTTCATCTTTTTGGGTCAAATATAGAATTCTTGGGGGAAAAAATGGCGGATTAATGAAGTTCTTGAATGACGGGTTAATGAAGTTCTTGAATGGCGTTTTAACAAAGTTCTTGAACCCAATTTCATCTCTTTTTGCTCAAGATCGTCAATGGCGAATTCTTCCCCATTATGAAAATTCAAAGCTTTGAGCTCGTCATTAATAGCGAATTTTGAGCAAAAATAGAGAAAATAAAAAAAATGGGTTGAAAATTATACGTGGATTATGTTGGAAATTATATATGGCATTGTGGAAATTCGAAGCTTTGAGCTCGCCATTAATGACGATATTGAGCAAATAGAGAGGAAATCGAAGTTGTTGAATTTTTTCAAGTTTTTTGAATCGGAGTTTCCCAACTTCTTCATTCAAGAATTCATTAATCGGAGAAATCTTATTGTTTTCTTAGTTCAAGTGTTTCTTGATTTCGGTTTCAGAGCAAAAAGTATTTCTTGGTTTCGAAGAAATCCATTAATGAGAAAGATGAGGAACTCCATTAATGAGTTCTTGAATTTTTGTTTTGAAAAAAAAAAAAGAAGGCATGACATGGCAAGTAAAATTCATTAAGAAAAAGTAATAATTAAAATATTTATTATTATTAAAAATAATGACGTGACAGTAAAAAAATAAAGAATTTAAAGTGAAATGAGGTCAACTGGCGCGCCCATGGGCGAGTGTAGTCACGTCCAGTGTCAGGTCAGCAATTGAGGAGTAATAAATTCGGTAAAAATAAGTTTAGGGGGTAATAGATCACTTTTAAAGGTTGAGTGTGTAGTTGAAATTTCGACTAAAGGTTGGGTGGGTAATAGACCATTTTCTCTTTATAAATTCAATAGAAGAAAATAACTCTTTTGGATCTTTTCTATGTAAAATAAAAATCTCTTATAAAATGTCATAAAACTTTTTTGGAAAAAATTTAAGTAACCTATTAGCTGACTTATAATTCCTTCGTTCCCTTTTGTCATCCACTTTGAATTTTAGACGTCTCTTAAGAAATAATTGTTGATATGAGAATTTTATTATAAAACCCATATTGATTGATATTTAGTATTAGATCTTTAAAAAATGATTAGGGAGTAGGGACTAAGTAATTAACACTAAGAATGATAAAATATGAAAAAAATTATTTTTTCTTAATATGTTAACATGGACAAGTACAAAGTGAAGGAATGGAGTAATAATTAGAGGTGATATCATAAAATTATCATTTTATTTATTGTTTCTTAAATAAAAACAAGTCTAGAATCCAATCTTTATGAGTTCAATCTCTAAGATTTTTAGCGTTGAAACTTGAAAGCATTATATTTTAAAGAGGTACGACACAAGTATTCCACAGAAAAAAGAAAAAAAACATACAAGAAGTTGCTACGACAGACCTAAGCTTTACGGGGGCCTATTTCTCCCTAATTTTTTATTTTTTTTTATATTTTTGTACTCCTTTTGTGTTGACATGATATCCATGTCACCAAAATGAGCACAAAAATAATCTGCCACTTGGTAGCCATGTTAGCAAAAAGGAGCACGAAAATTTAAAAAAAATGAATTTAGAGAGTAATACGATTCCGATAAAGTTTAGGTGTGTCATAGTAATTTCAGATACAGTTTGAGAGTAGTTGTACGTTTGTTATCTTTATTTTAAAAGTTATCATACCTACTATTTATTGTAAATTTTATGAATTTTTATGCATAAATTTATACTCCATATAAAAAATATTAGATTCCAATGAACCATTCGCCTATTTTAAAAAAAATGTTTCAAATCAAATATGAACAAAAGGAGCAATATATAAGCAAACATTAAACTCAAATTTAATGTTATTCTGCAAAATAATTTTCTTTTCATATATAAAACTTATCCACAGTATACAAAGTTTCCTCTCCCTCTGTTTCTTTGTTTTGACTCTAAGAAAATTAAGAAATCACAATGAAGACACCTCTTTTTTCTCCTTCTTCAAGTTCAAGAATAGTGTATAAGTGTATATTTCTTGATTCTTTCATCATTTTTTTTCGCTTCTCTGCAGAGGCTTTCAAACAAACACAAAAATTTCAAATTGTTCAAGATCAGCTTCATTCTTCTTTGGTTATCTATCATCAACTTCAAGGGCGGCTCAGTAAAATTAGTGATCCATAGTCAAATCTTAATAAGAGATCTCAGATATACTTAATAAAATAGCTTATATATGCATCTCACATGCATATTGTGCACCACACGTGCATCTTACGTACCGTATGTGCAACTTGTGTGCCATACGTGCATCAAACAATTATATTGTGTGTAAAGATTGTGTGCATGTAATAATTTGTTAATGTAGTTTGTCCCCTTGTTGAAGTCAAATTTTATGTAAATTAGTATATAGGTTTTCAGAACACATTAGGACATGAACTATATATACCGAGCATAGTAGCATACTAATTTTACTTAAACAAAACAGAGAGTTAAAAGGAATAAATATTAAAAAAAGTTTAAGCTATATTATTTTATTTTTCATCCTCTTTTGCAGAACATTATGACTAAGAAGGAAAGATAATATCAAGGATATCTTCCCTTTATTCTTTCTAATTTTGCAGTCTTTTAGATCTTCTATATAATGTTAATACCCCATATTTTCTATAATGTTCTGATTCTTTTGATTTAGATTCCTTTGTATTATTAAGCAATCTCTGCTCTTTCTTATGTATTTGTTAATATCCCATATAATATTATAGCACGTATATATCCGTTTATCTGAATATATTGAGGGATAATATATAATTTATTTAAAATAGTGAGAGAACAAATAAATATAGTAAGAATATTTAAGGATTTTTAATTTTTTCATGAAGAATAATATTGCTAATTCTAATTACTTTAATCAATTATCATTAACATAGCTCTGATACCATGTTCATATAAAGAGATTGACAATTACAAATTGCAGTTAAAAAAAAAAAGTGACTTGGAGTAGTAGCAAATATTGAGAAAAATATTTTTGTCATTCAACTCAATTAAAAGAATCTTGTTAGTTGCTAGCTGGTGTATTTACTCTTAACATTCATGATGAACGTTTTCTTTTTTAATAGAGATAAAATCTGAATGTGGACATTAAAAAAGATATTATTTGCACAATTAGATTTGTAAATTTGCCTTTAACTATGTGTTAGTTTTCAGGACTCTATCTTTTCTAGTTACAAATAATTCAATTGGCGTTAACTTACATATTTAATCTAAGAATTTATGACAATTTTTTTAATTAGAGACAAAATTTGAAAGTTGGCCTAATGGGAGATATTTACGCAAAATACTCTTTCAGATTTTGTCTTTGTTCACATCTTAGTTTCCAAAACTCTGTCCCTTTTAATCACAAATGGTGCAGCTGATTGTTAGTTGTCGCTCACCATTTATGAAAGCTTCCTTTTTCAAATATGACAAAAATAAATGTCGGATTCAAAAAGAAATATTTATGTAAATTAGCCTATTAAATTTGTCCTTAGTTAAGTGTTAGTTCTCAAAACTTTGTTCTTTTTAGCTCTAAATAATTCAACTAGTTGTTAGCTGGCGCTTCACTCTACACCTTTATAGAAGTTTCTTTATTTAAATAGGGGCAAAATTTACATGTTGGCCTAAAAACGAATATTTGCATAAATTAGCCTTTTAAACTCTGTCTTCGAGTATGTATTAGTGCTGAAAAATCTATCTATTTAAGTT
The DNA here is from genome assembly GCF_002878395.1 of Capsicum annuum. Taxonomy (NCBI): domain Eukaryota; kingdom Viridiplantae; phylum Streptophyta; class Magnoliopsida; order Solanales; family Solanaceae; genus Capsicum; species Capsicum annuum. The sequence continues at coordinate 15,287,103 of NC_061121.1, forward strand.
ATAAATACTTTAATTGGTTATTAGCTAGTGCATTCACTCTAAATATTTATGAAAGTTCTATTCTTCAAATAGGTACAAGATCTGAATATCAATGTAAAAAAAAACTTTGCATAAATTAGCCTTATAAACTCTCCTTCTGCTATTTATTAGTTTGCCAAATTTTCTCCCTTTAAGTTAAAGTAATTTAGTTGATAGTTAACTAGTGTATTCATTCTCAACATTTATATGAAAGTTCCTGTATCAAATAGGTAAAAAAAAAAAAAAAAATCTAATTGTTGACCTGAAAACGAATATTTGCATGAATTTGCCTTTAGCTATAGTCAATTCTCAAAACTCGATTTTTTTAAATTATAAATAATTCAGCTGATTGTTAACCGATACATTCACTCGCAATATTTATCGAAGTTTCTTTTTAAAATAGGGACAAAAATCTAAATATAAGCCTCAAAAAGATATTTGTGTAAATTTGCCTTTTTAAATTTTGTTTTAGCTACGGTCAAATCTAAAAACTGATTTTTTTTAAGAAGAAAGTTCAAGAAGTAGCAAATTTAAGTTCATAATTAAGTTAAATAGTAATGTTTTAAAAAAATTATTGTGGAATAGCAAAAACAACAATAATTTAGTGATTCCTTATCCTCCCTTGTTTTTCTCTCTTTGTCTCTCTTATATCTCTAACCTCTTTTTTTTTTGTCAGTTTTTTCATCTTCTTTTTTTATTATTGTTTTTTTATTTTTTTCTTTTTCATTTTTGTCTTTTTACTTTTTTTCTTTCTTCTATTTCTTTTTTTTTTGTTCCTTTTTCATTTTTTAAATTTTTTTCTTTTTCTTTTTCTATTTTTGTATTCTTCATCTTTGTTTTGTATTTTTTTTTCTTGCCATTTTTATTTTTACTCGTGTATTTCTCTTTCTTCCTTTTTACTTTTGCACTTCTTTTTCTTTGCTTTTTTTTCTTCTTCTTTTTTTTTTTTTTTTCTTTTTTTTTGTTTTTGTTTTTTTTTTTTTATCTTTTTACTCTTCTATTTCTAGTTTTTATTTTATTATTTTATTTTTTCTTTTCTCATTTTCTTTTAGGTTTTATTTTATATTTGTTTTGAATTTTTAAAAAATATGACTGCGTCGAGCAAAAGTTATGGATGATAATGAAAACAACACAATTATTTATTGCATTCGTACCCTATTATTTATATTTTATATTCGTGGATACAATTGTATTTGTATTTTATAATTTATATTTGTATTTGTATATATTTTATAGTTTGCACTTGTATTTATATTTTATAGTTTGTACTTGTATATATATTTTATAGTTCTCACTTGTATTTGTATTTTAACTGAAATATTTTTTATCTTTTTAAACTTTCGGGTGATTATGAAATGAATTAAGTCTGTTAGACAATCTAAACATTGATTGTTAACCGATCTTTATTAATTAGGGCCTAAAATACCCTTCAACCCAATACAATGGGGTAAAAACGTCCTCTGTCTACCTATTGGGCCTAAAATGTCCTTTCCGTCTACCTATTAAGCCAAAAATGTCCTTCTCACCTACCCATTGGAACTAAAATGCTCTTTCCGTCTACCTACTGAGCCAATTTTGCCCTTTTATTTAGGCAAATTACATAGAATGGTCATCCTTAAAACTTAATTACATAAATAATAGTATTTTTTCAATATTACAAAAATAATTTTTTTTTTTATATAAACAACCATTTAAAAAAATTTAAAAAGATAATTATAGCTCCTAATTTAACGCTATAACTAATTATCAATTCACCTTAATTTACGAGACATATTTTCAATCTTCAAATTAAAAGTGGAGAAGATGATCCCTGCTTTCAAATATTTCTCTCTTATATTCTAAACTTAAATATTTTTAAATAAACTAAGTATTCCATTATTTGCTCGTGTATGTTTCATTATTTTCTTTCATATAAGTTAATCATCTAGTATTATTTCATTATCATGTAATTTAAATTCTAATGTAATGGATTAATTATAATTTTTTATGAATAAATATTTATGAAATAAAAATCATTATGTTGGAAGTACAAATATACCATGTATTTTTATTGTATAAATATAATTTATGTCAAAGTCAGATTATTATTATATTTTTGATATAATTTGTGGGATAAATATTCATGGTATATCTCATTATGTCGGAAGTACTTTTTTTTGTTAAAAAATTATTTATTAAATATAAATATATGCATGATATAATTATAATATACAAATATACATATTATAATAATAATTTTATTTTTAATATTCAGTATTACATGGTATAAACTTTTTATATCTAAAATATATCATGTATGTGTTTATGGTATAAATATAATTTTTATGATATAAATATAATTTGTATGTTATAAATATATCATGCATTTTTATGATATAAATATAATTTGTATAATATATAAATATACCATGAATTTTTATGATATAAATATACCATATATTTTTGTGGAGTCATCGAGAAAGCAGACAACAGAAATGAAAACCATAAAATTTGATATAGTAAATAAAAATGTCTTTCAATGTAATTTTTTTAAATAAAAAAATAAAATAGTCCCAATAGGTAGACGTAAAGGGCATTTTAAGCTCAATAGGTAGACATGAAGGACATTTTAGACCAATAGATAGATGAATGACATTTTTTCACTATTTCACATAATTAAAGAACATTTTAAACCCTTTTCCGTTATTAATTAAGTAAACGTGATTTAAGGAAAATGAAATATTTTTTTATCTTTTTAAACTTTCGGGTAATTATGAAATGAATTAAGGCCGTTATATAAAATCTAAACATTGACTGTTAATCGATCCTTATTAATTAAGTGAACGTGATTTAAGGAAAATTAAATATTTTTTATCTTTTTAAACTTGTGGATAATTGTGAAATGAATTAAATCTGTTAGACAAATTCTAAACATTGACCGTTAACCGTTAGCTTATGCATTCACTAAACATTTATGAAAGTTTACTTTATAGGGACAAAATCAAAATATTCACTTAAAAATAGATATTTAATTTGCACTAATTACCCTTTAAATTCTACCTTCGGCCACGTGTATTTTCTTAAAACCGTGTCTCTTTTTCTCCTCATGTACTCCCCCAGTTTCAGTTTTTGTAGCTTACTTTTTTCTTTTTTTGTCTGTTTAAATTTTTTTTTTTCGTTATTTGTAATTATTTAATAACATGATTTTCATTTTATTTTCATCAGGCTCTATTACTTAACAAGAAAAGTCAATCAAAAAGTGTTTTTTTTGTCACATTTTGATTGGGCACATTTTATTTTGTATGGTGATTAAGAAATCATAAATTAAATGATGAATCTTACTATTTTATCCTTTATTCATATTAATGATATTCATTGGGCAAAGGAATAAATATTGAAAGTTTCTTTATTTACATTTAACGTATGCTATTAATTATGCGAAAAAAATCAAAAAATTAATTAATTTAATTCTGATTTAATAAATAATTAATTAATATAAAATATTTATTTTTAATAAGATAATCCACTAAGATAGGATGTGATACTTTAGCCAAAAACTCTTTAATAATTTAACCACGTGTAAACTCTTGTCCTTTTTTTTTTTTTTCATAATATAAAAACTTGTCTACCATATACAAAATCCCCTCTCAATATTTACACACTCTATTTTTCTCTCTTTCTTTCTTGATTTCTGCCTCCATCAATTTCACCAAAATCACCATGAAAGCAGCACATTTTCCTTCTTCAAGTTCAAAAATGGCATGTAAGTGTATGCTTCTTGCTTATTTGATCTTCTTTTCCTTCTCTACAGTGGCTTCATCAACAAAATCCCAAGAATTCCCACTTAATCAAGATCATCCTCATTCTACTTCTTCTTCTTCTTCTTCTTCTTCTGTTATCTGTTATCAACTCCATAGAATCCGCCATTGTCCACCATTTCCACCACCACCATCACCATCGTCATCGTCTTCATCACTAGATGAAATTGATCCAAGATATGGTGTTGAAAAAAGATTAGTCCCTTCTGGTCCAAATCCTCTACACAACTGAAAAAAACTCCAAGAAAGTTCAATTCTTGGTTATTTACTTGAATTTTTACAGAAGAAAAAAGTTGAAGAAGAAGAACCTGGTTTTCTTATGCCGTCATATTTCTTTTAGTATTATATATTAAGCTATGGGTGTCCGTTGGATTCGTCAAAAGTAATTTTTTTTTTGAAGAATTCAATATGAGTACAACATCGAAAAAGTTTATAAGTTATTGGTTTTCTTGTTTTTGTGTGTATTCAGAGAATTACTATTTCCTTTTTTGTTTTTGGACCTGCATTTTATTAATGGCAAAAGAAAAAAAAAAGCAGCAAAAACAAGTCTGGAAATAGTTATTCCAGAATGATGGATAATAGTGGAGCTCGAGAATTGATGTGTATTCGAGTCGTAAGAGTTAGCTAGCAATGGTCGATATGTTCATATTGGTGACGTTATCATTGATGTGATCAATTTGAAGTTATTTCATAATTGAATTGTATTTGAATGTAGTGGATCATATCGGGGCTCGAGAATTGATGTATATTCGAGTAGTAAGAGTTAGCTAGCAATGGCCGATATGCTTCTATTGGTGACGGTATTATTGATGTGATTAATTTGAAGTTATTTCAGAATTGAATTGTATTCGAATGTAGCGGATCTTATTGGGGCTCGAGAGTTGATGTGTATTCAAATAAGAAATAGATAGCAATGGTCGATATGGTCATATTGGTGACGTTACTGTCTATGGGATCAATTCAAAATTATATCAGAATTGAATTGTATTCGAATGTAGAAGATCATATCGGGGCTCAAGAATTGATGTGTATTCGAGTCGTAAGAGTTAGCTATCAGCTGATCGTTGATATGCTCATACTGGCCAAGAAACCAAGAAAGAAAAAAAGAATTATTTCAGAATTGATGTGTATTTGAATGTTGCGGATAATAGTGGGGTTCGAGAATTGATGTGTATTCGAGTCGTAAGAGTTGGCTAGCAATGGTCGATATGCTCGTATTGGTGATGTTATTATTGATGTGATCAATTTGAAGTTATTCAAGAGAAGTCCATGAGTTACATTAAATTTTGAGGTGTAGTACTAGCTGTTTGAAAGTGGTGTGTGCTGAATTTAATGGAATTAGTAGTTAGTAGTAGTACTAGCTAGCTACATTAAATATAGTCATGTAAATATAGTTTCTTCATGACTTGTATTAATCAACTTGAATTTTTAATCTACTAAGTTTTCACATTACTATGTATTGATGATCTTTCGATGACTAATTATAGATTAGATGGATATGTTGTTGTCACGTATGTACTTTCATTTCTCTATTTTCTTATGATGTATGAATGGTTGTTATTGGTTATTCATTTATTCTTATGGTTTATGTGGCATGAAAAAGAAACATAAAATAACAAAATGTGTAGAGAAATTAATCAATGTGTCAGTGAAAGCAAGTCATGCACTGCATGAGATTCCTTGGTACTGGCATTTATGGACTGGTTTTTATGTAGACATATATACTTTTATAGATATAAATTTAGGATTTGAACTTTAAGACCTTAGCTTCATATATTAGTGACTTTAATAAAATTATACATACATATATATTTAGATAAAGTTATTTGCATAGTCAAATAAATAATTCAAATTTCATATATGAATTATTACGTGTGTGATTTTCTTATCTGAATTATCATCAATTATTTATTAAAATATACGTCAACTATGAATGTGGTAACAGTTGGGGGTTGGGGGTTGTGGAGGTGGATGATTTTGAGAGGTAAATTTCATCCATGATCACTTAACTTTGTATCTATTACTCAAAAGTCATTTTTCTTTTATTCATTTCATACATGGTCACTTAATTTTGAATCTATTATGCAAAAGTTACTTTTTCTTTTATTCATTTCATCCATGGTCATTTAACTTTACTTTGACCATCACAAAAGTCACTATGACCGAATTTTTACCATAATTTCATCGAAAAAAATGATGTGGTAAGTTTAATTAGTTCTTCATTTTAATTTAAGTGAATATAAAATATATTACTCATATCTTGACCCTTTTTATATGTGCACAACCCAATTTTCCTTATAGATTATTTAATGAAAGAATACCAATTTCTTAATAGATTAGATTACCTAATGAAGACTAATTTCATAAAAAAAAAATTGGTTGATATTTTTATGAAGCATTTCATAATATTGCATTCATCTGCCAAAAAGGTGTATCGAAAAAGAGTGTTAAACAAGATAAATTCTTCAAAATACATAAAATAGAAATACATGTATGATATTATTTTAAAAAAAAATTAGTTTAATTCTTTGAAGATAAATCAACATGCTAAAGATAGTTTTAAAACAAAATCTTTTTAATTGTGTTATTAAATAAGTATTGTCAAAATTTTTACAAATAATGTTATATTAACGTACAGTTTTGTTAATAAAAGTTATAAAATACAAGTACTTTAATAGATAAAGAAATTATAGGATATCTAATTTTTATATTTATCAATTAAATTAATTAAATAATATATAATTTATCAGAAATTGAATATTATAATATAAGCTTTTAAGAGAATTAATCGATTAGTCAAACAATTAAAAATACAAAGACAAACTCAATAAATAGAGTAGCTTATCATATTATTATGATATACCGAATGCAAAGACTCAAGCGGCAAGAAAAAGAATGTATGAAAAAAAATAATTTTATCAACTACATGTCACAATTTTAGAGGGAGAAAAATAATTTTATCAACTACATGCCATAATATTAGAGAAAAAATAATTTACCAGCACATATCCCAACTTTAGAGGATTTAAAGAATATATAAGTATAATTTTATTTCATAAAAATATCGGTCAATTTTTTTTTTTTTGAAAATAGTCTTCATTAGGTAATCTAATCTATTAAGAAATTGATATTCTTTCATTAAATAATCCATAAGGAAAATTGGGTTGTGCACATATAAAAAGAGTCAAGATATAAGTTATATATTGGATATTCACTTAAATTAAAATTAAGAACTAATTAAGCTTACCACATCATTATTTCAATGGAATTATTGTAAAATTCGGTCATAGTGACTTTTGTGATGGTCAGAGTAAAGTTAAATGACCACAGATGAAATGAATCAAAGAAAAGTGACTTTTGCGTAATAGATTAAAAGTTAAGTGACCATGGATAAAATGAATGAAAAAAAAGTGACTTTTACACAATAGATACAAAGTTAAGTGACCATGGATGAAATTTATCCTGATTTTGAGGGAGAAAATGAAAGAGGGGAGGTGGAAAGAGAGATAAAAAAAGTCAAAAAAAAAAAAAAACTAGCTTACAAATAATTAAGTGTGATTAGTTATACAATATTTAATTAAAAATAACATTATACTAGTATTCAATTTTTTTTTTTTAATTTGTTTTGGGTTTTCACTTACATTTATTAAGAAGGTGAAAATAGTTTCTCTACATGTCATTTAGTTCTAGTTTTCACTGGGTTAGGACTTATGTAAAGGACGACCCCAAAGTGGATATTTTTGGACCATCACCTATTTTAGATTTTGGGAGAAGCATAAAAATAACCGCTCCGTATATCAAAATGGTCATGAATTCAAAATTTCCCTTCGCCGTTTTCTTTGACTTTGACTTTTTTTTTTTAATTTTTTTTTTTTGCTGATTTTTCTTTTTTGCTTTACTTTTATTGTTTGTTGCTCCTTTTACTTCTTTTATTATTGTTATATAAAGTATAAAATTATATTTGTTTTTTGCTGTTTTTCGTTGTTTTTTTTTTTTTTGGTTTCCTAGTAGTTGTGTTTTCTTCCTTTTTCCTTTTATTTTGGTTGTGCTTATTTTTTTTACTGATGTTTCTGTATATTTTTTTAATACTATCAATAAAAAAAAAATAATCAAATAAAATTTTGTAGTTTTCTTTTAAAATAATCAAGTACTATTTTATAATGTCGTAATCAAATAAAATTTTGTATTTTTTTGAAACATAATTTTTTTAAAATAGCATATTTTAATGACTCACATACATGTTTTAAAACTATTTTCGTGTCTTTATTTTTGCCAAGAGGTTATACTCATTCTGTACACTATTTAGGTAAAATAATTATTTAGATACAAACTCTATACAATATTTATGTAGTTTATATACATCCTATCGATATACATATTCTATACAATAATGATACAAATTCTATACAGATCTTATATAGAAATATATTCTATATAATACAGTTTTTATACACATCATATACAAACCTTAAATATACAATTTTTATACAGTTTTATACACATCATGTACAAACCTTAAATATGCAGTTTTTATATAGTTTTTATACACATCATATACAAACCTTAAATATACAGTTTTTATACAGTTTTTATACACATCATTTACAAACCTTAAATATATAGTTTTTATACAATTTTTATACATATCATATACAAACCTTAAATATACAGTTTTTATACACATCATATACTAATCTTAATTATACAATTTTTATACACATCATATACAAACTTTCATTTCTCTGAAATCTCCATAGATAATCAATCCTATGCAATCTCGAATCATAAAACACATTTTTTTTTTCAAAAACAATCCATTTCCTTCAAATTTCTTCGTCACATACCTATCCACTATTACTTTAGCTTCAACACAATAGCCCTTTTCTTCCATCCCGATCAGCCTCTAGATTTTGCATATTTTTCTTCTTTCATTCCTCTATCTCGTTTTTCATCCACCCACATAAATCACAAACTCAATTCAATTTAGATAACTTAAATAGAAAAAATTAAGAATTAGAAGAAAAAAGATATAAGTTTTGTTGGGTTCTTAATAGAAAAAATTAAAAACTAGAAGAAAAGAGATACAAGTTTTGTTGGGTTCTTAATTATCACAAATTGGAGAAAGTAGAGAAAGAAGAGAAAGAAGAAAGAAAAATGGTTTTGTAAAGAAGAAACTCAATTCAATTTAGATAACCTAAATAGAAAAAATTAAGAATTAGAAGAAAAAAGAAAATGGTTATGGAAAGAAGAATGATTATGGAAAGAAGAAAGAAGAATGGTTATGGAAAGAATGAAGAGTCACAAAATCCTATTCCTTTAGCATGTGGCTCCTTTTTCCTTTAGCGTGTGACTTATTAAAATAAAGGGCTAATAAATGACATTTAAAATAGCTGAAGTGTTAGTTTTGTCCAAAAAGTAAAACGTAGGCCATTATTGTCCATTATTTTTCAAAAGAGTTACTTGGTGTCCTTTTTCCTTAGATTTTAGACAAGGTTTCTTTCATTTTTGGCCCATTGGCCAAAATTAACCAAGAAATTATGGCTAGTGTCTTTTAAAGTGGTCGATTTTGATTTTTTATCTCACAAATATTCAGTTTAATATGTGCTCTTGAATTTTTATTTCGCTAAATAAGTTCTAACATTTATTAGACAAAACTTCTGGTCAGTGATGCAGATTCGTTGTCTTGAAATGTCAAGAACGTCTGTCTTAGGCAAGAGTTAGAACGTCCACCTTATGGACAACAAATGTAAGTTCTAACTTTTGCCTAAAAGAAAGAATTTCTGGTCGATTATACGAGTACATTGTCTTGAAATGTCATGAATGTCTCTATTATGGACAACAATTAAAATATCTTCCTTATTGATAAACTTTATTAAGCAGGATAAAAAAGTTAACGCCCACCCTTTATGGCGATCAATTTTTGTATGGCTTTTAGGCCTCGTTTGTTTGCACTTAATGGAAGTCTGAATCTGAATGATTCAGACTTTAGACCACTAAGTGCATTTATTTTTCATTAAGATTTTGGTTCTTACTAGGTCTTAATCATTCAGATATGGAACTAAGGGCTCATTTGTTTGCACTTCATGAAGGTATGAATCTGAATGGTTCAAACTTCATATTGGGTTCGACGTAAATGTGAGTGAATAGAAAATGGAGGAAAAAATAGTGGAAGGAAAGTGACTCCACACTAAAATGGAAAGTGTGCTCCAATGATAAAAGTCTACTAAATTTTCCCACATTGGTGGGAGAAAGAAGCTTTCATGTGTTTATATTGAGAAACACATCTCTACTTGGATAGTGAGACAAAGAACAAAGAGGTACCTCGCGCCGTCGTCGTTGCCGCTCGGCTTGGCATCGGTATCGGATTTGGCAAATGATCGATCGATGAGATCTATCTTTTTAGACAAATTTTATTTGAAACTTGAAGAACAAGTGAAATTTAATCCAAAGAATCCGACAGAAATGTTTTACTCCTTATGTGGGCACATTTCGGACACTATGCAAACGCATGCACAACGCACCTTGAAGGGATGAGACCTTTCGAGGTAAAGGGCACACTGTTTTGCGCAAATAAGTGAACTGCGCAAACACCTGGTGACCTGCGGCTGCAGGTGCAGCGTAGGAAGCCACTGGAATTTGGACAGTGTCACCTGTGGTCGCAGATCGAGCGCAGTTCCAGTACAAACTGGGCACAGGTGACATGAATGTACTAAAAAGGCGCCTTTTTCCAGAATCAATGCTTCCATTCAGCAGAGGCACATTTTAAAGCTATAAATTCCTGACATATTCCTTAGGTATAAACATTATTTTTGACAGCAAAAAAAATCTTCTTCAATTCAAAAACTCATTATGGTCATTAACTATTGAGTGAGTTAGACGAATCCAATAATATGAGGTATCGCTATTGTTGGATTGAAAGTCATTTTATCTTGGGAGGAAAATTCCATAATCTTGGGTACTTGAGGGAAATTATTTCCTTAAGGACACTCCGTGAATTCGGGAAACTTCACTTTAACTTGCTATTTCACCTTATTTCTTAAATTATAACACACTTCTTGGATAGATTATTTTTTTATCTTGTGTTGAAAGTGTTGAAGCTTCAAGTTGCTCTTGACAAGTTTGGTCTTGAGCTTAGTTGAAATGTATACTACATAACAATCCGATAGAAATGTTTTAGTCCATATGCAGGCACTTTTTGAACTCTATGTAAATGTATGCACAACGCACTTCTAAAGGATGCGACTTTTCGAGGTAAAGGGCATACTATTTTGAGCAAATAAGTGATCTGCGTGCGCACTTGGCGACCTGTGGCCGCATGTGCATTGCAGGAAGCCTCTGTAATTTAGATAGTGTCACCTGTGGCAGCAGATTGGGCGCAGTTCCAGCACAGACTGGAGCAAGTGACGTGACTGTATTGAAAAAATGCCTTTTTCCAGAACCAATGCTTCCTTTTCGAAGAGTCACATTAAGGCTATAAATACCTGACATATTCCTCAGGTATAGACATGGTTTTTGACAACAAAAATAATCTTCTTCTCTTCAAAAACTCATTGTGATCAATAACTGTTGAATGAGTTCGACGAATCCAATAATTTGAGGTACTTCTATTGTTGGATTGAAACCCATTTTATCCAGAGAGAAAAATTCCATAACATTGGGTACTTGAGGGAAATTATTTCCTAAAGAACACTCCATGAATTCGGGGAAATTGGTTTTAACTTTCTGTTTCATCTTATTTCTGAAATTATAACACAGTTCTTGGATAGATCATTTTTGATCTTATGTTGAAGGTGTTAAAAATTCAAGTTGCTCTTGACAAGTTTGGTATACTACATAAGAATTCGATACAAATATTTTACTCCATATATAGGCACATTTTGTACGCCATGCAAATGCATGGATAACGCACCTTGAAGGGATGCAACCCTTCGAGTAAAAGGCATACTGTTTCACGAAAATAAGTGATCTGCGCGAGCACCTGGCGACCTACGGCCTCAAGCCACTGGAATTCGGACAGTGTCACCTGTGGCTGCAAATCGAGCGCAGTTCCAGCATAGACTGGGCGCAGGTGACGTGATGCTATAAATACCTGACATATTCCTCAGATATAGATATAATTTTTTTACAGCAAAAAAAATATTCTTCTCTTTAAAAACTTATTGTGATCATTAACTGTTGAGAGAGTTCGACGAATCCAATAATTTGAGGTACCACTATTGTTGGATTAAAAACCATTTTATCCTAGGAGGAAAATTCCATAACCTCAAATACTTGAGGAGAATTATTTCCTTAAGGACACTCCGTGAATTCAGGGGATTTGGCTTTAACTTTCTGTTTCATCTTATTTTTGAAATTATAACACACTTCTTGGATAGATCATTTTTAATCTTGTATTGAAAGTATTGAAACTTCCAGTTACTCTTGACAAGTTTGGTCTTGAGCTTAGTTGAAGTGTATACTATATAAGAATCTGATAGAAATATTTTACTCCATATGCAAGCGCATTTTGGATGCCATGAAATGCATGCTCAACACACCTCTAAGGGGTGTGACCCTTCGAGGTAAAGCGCATACTATTTTGCGCGACCTGAAGTCGTTGTACAGCGTAGGAAGCTACTGGAATTTAGACAGTGTCACCTGCAACCAAAAATCGAGCGTAATTCCAGCACAGACTGGGCGTAGGTGATGTGATTATACGAAATATGTGCCTTTTTCAGAACCAATGCTTCATTTTCAAAGGGGCACATTAAGGCTATAAATACCTGACATATTCCTTAGGTATAGACATGTTTTTTAACAGCAAAAAAAATCTTCTTCTCTTCAAAAACTCATTATGATCATTAACTGTTGAGTGAGTTCGACAAATCCAATAATTTGAGGTACCGCTATAGTTGGATTGAAAGTAATTTTATCCTGGGAGAAAAATTTCATAACCTTGGGTACTTGAGGGGAATTATTTTCTTAAGGACACTCCGTGAATTCGAGGGACTTGGCTTTAACTTTCTGTTTCACCTTATTTCTGAAATTATAACACACTTTTGGATAGATCATTTTTTATCTTGTGCTGAAGGTGTTGAAACTTCAAGTTGCTCTTGATAAGTTTGGTCTTGAGCTTAGTTGAAGTGTATACTACATAAGAATCTTATAAAAATTTTTTACTCCATATGCGGGCACATTTCAGACGCCATGCAAACGCATACATAACGCACCTCAAAGGGATGCGATCCTTCGAGGTAAAAGGCACACTATTTCGCGCAAATAAGTGATCGATGTGCACACCTGGCGACCTGTGGACGCTGGTACAATGCAGGAAGCCACTGGAATTTGGAAAGTATCACCTGCGGCTGCATATCAGGCACAGTTCTAGCATAGATTAGGTGCAGGTGACGTGACTATACTAAATGTGCCTTCTTCCAGAACCAATGCTTCCTTTCCAAAGGGGCACAGTAAGGCTATAAATACTTGACATATTCGTCAGGTATAGATATGATTTTTGACATCAAAAATAATTTTCTTCTCTTCAATAACTCATTGTGATCATTAACTGTTGAGTGAGTTCGACAAATCTAATAATTTGAGGTACCGTTATTGTTGGATCTAAAGCCATTTTATCCTGGGAGAAAAATTCCATAACCTCAGGTACTTAAGGAGAATTATTTCCTTAAGGACACTTCGTGAATTCGGGGGACTTAGGTTTAACTTTCTGTCTCATATTATTTCAGAAATTATAACACACTTCTTGGATAGACCATTTTTTATCTTGTGTTGAAGGTGTTGAAACTTCAAGTTTCTCTTGACAAGTTTAGTCTTGAGCTTAGTTGAAGTTTATACTACATAAGAATCCAACAGAAAAGCTTTAATCCATATGCAGACGCATTTTGAACGCCATACAAACACATGTACAACGTACCTTGAAGGGATGCAACACTTCGAGGTAAAGGGCATACTGTTTCGCGCAAATAAGTAATCTGTGTGTGCACCTGGCAACCTACGACCACAGGTCTAGCGCAGGTACAATGCAGAAAGCCACTAGAATTTGACAGTGTCACCTGCGGCCTCAAATCGGGCCCAGTTCTAGAACAGACTGGGCGCATGTGACATGACTGTACTGAAAATGTGCCTTTTTCCATAACCAATGCTTTCTTTTCAAAAGGGCATATTAAGGCTATAAATACCTGACATATTCCTCAGGTATAGACATAATTTTTGACAGCAAAAACAATCTTTCTTTCTTTAAAAACTTATTGTGATCGTTAATTGTTGAGTGAGTTCGACAAATCTAATAATTTGAGGTATCGCTATTGTTGGATTGAAAGTTATTTTATCCTGGGAGGAAAATTTTATAACCTCGGGTACTTGAGGAAAATTATTTCCTTAAGAACACTCCATGAATTGGTGGTACTTGTCTTTAACTTTCTGTTTTATCTTATTTCTGAAATTATAACACACTTCTTGGATAGATCATTTTTTATCTTGTGTTGAAGGTGTTGAAACTTCAAGTTTCCCTTGACAATTTTGGTATTGAGCTTAGTTGAAGTATATACTACATAAGAATCAGATAGAAATATTTTACTCCATATGCAGGCGCATTTTGGACTCCATGCAAATGCATGGACAACGCACCTCAAAGGGATACGACCCTTCGAGGTAAAGGGCATAATGTTTAGTGCAAATAAGTGATCTACGCGCACACCTGGTGACCTGTGGCCATAAGTTCAGCATAGGAGCAGCGCAGGAAACCACTAGAATTTGGACAATGTCACCTACGACTGTAGATCGGACGCAGTCCCAGCACAGACTGGTGAAAGTGACATGATTGTATTGAAAATGTGCCATTTTCCAGAACCAATTCTTCCTTTCTGAAGGGTCACATTAAGGCTATAAATATGTAACGACCTAAGACTACCCCCTAGTCGTCACACGGTACTTGGAATCACAAGTGATCCTAAGCTAACCCATGAATTGGTATACTGTTAAACAGCTGAATTATAACATAATAAATAGCTGTTCTACTGTGCGAAAACATAATCATACTAAAAATCTAAAATAGATACAATACTGATAAAGCTTTACAATTTGATAAATATGAAGGATGAAACTGGAATTATATGACTGATTCTCACTGACATCTATGAAGCTTCTACTATACTGACTATTAATAGCTGGGACATGCCTCTAACTACCACTAATCAATACACATAAAAGTAAATAAATTGTACATGAACTAAAACTGTCTGGAGTTCTTGAAGTAGGAGAACTCATCACCTGCTGGCTAGAATCTGAAACTGTTTGATCATGATGTGTGGGCTACAACTGGTACCTACATTATGAAATATTATAGCCACATAGACGTATACTGGACTGAGACTGTGACTAAGAATGTAACTAAGATGGTAACTGATATTGTACTGAAACTGAATACTGAGTTCTGATAACTGAGTAACTGATAACTGAGTTATTGATAACTAGGTGACTATTTCTGATAGTACTGATTCTGTAGAACTAAACTGAGTTCTATATTGAGCTAGTTGACTGTTTTTAATAGTCCTGATTTTGTAGAACTGAACTAAGTTCCATACTGAGTCTGAAGCTAAAACTGTAACTATGGGAGGTATCATCTAATTGACATATCCTAATTTGAGCTAATTAGGGTCCAACCTATAACTCCAGTTGGAAGGGTGTCAGTACCGTGCCACGGGTAATAATACTGGCTGTGTGGATCCACTAAACTGGTGTCCCGAAGGACTAAGGAGTAACTCTATACTGGCAGAAAGATATCTCAAACCTATGATGGCTACGTAGTTCTGTAATTTAGGGATTGCTACTAAAGGTAAAACCCCCTGCGGGAAAGAATGCCCCCATCCCTGGGTTCTCTTGGTATAGAATCCTACTCCCAACTGAATGACACGGGAATACTAACTGGTGCATGCACTGATAACTGATAGACTTAGGTCGTGGTATTCTTAAAATAATAGTGCATACAGATCCTGAGGTAATTATTAATGATTAAAATGATACTGGGACTGAAACTGAATTGTACTAGGCTTGATTGAACCAACACTAATTCTGTTGACTGGCCGAACTGGACTGAGTTTACTGAGTTCTGTAACTGATTTGGTACAACTGTTTGTGACATTACTGAGACTATTCTGTAGCTACTATAATTCTAGGTACACTGCTATATTTTGGGTATTGAATACCCCCAAGAATCGATTGCATTGAAAGTAAAATATGGCATAATCATATAGCATAACAATAGTATCTTGTTAACAATGCTTTCATTTAGATATTTTGTCAAATACTTGAGAGGCATGAACTTATACATGAATGGGACCGCATTATAACATGTCATGATCATGAATTTGATCATGGAGATATCTTAAACATGGGAGCATAGCATGTAATTCGCTTGAAATAGGACATGAGTGTTTCATCAAATCATGTAAAGCTCATAGCTTGAATATAAGAATGTCTTCAACATAAGGGAACAATAGAGTTACATGGCAAAGTTCGTAGCTTGGGGATTCATCTTGAAATTGTCTTAACATGATATGAGAATTTCATCAAACACATGGAAGACATGAATTTAAACATGAGAATATTGCTAAACATCATGAATTTAGGATATATCATGGTATTTACTTGAATAATGCATGGAAAACTCAAATTCATGGCACGAGGAATTCTAAATCTTGCATGAAATCATACATGGGCTAAATTGAATTAAAAACACCATGAAAACACGAAATTCAATCTTTCTTGAACATACAAAATACTATAATAATGAAAAATTCATTCTTTATTTAAGTAAAAAGGGTTTTGGGGCTCCATAGGTGAAAGAGGACCCATGGATGAACTCCCACATACCTTAAAACTTTAATCTTGAAGGAGAAACACAATCTTGAAAGCATTCTTAAATCAGGAAACTTGAGTTCTTACTTTTTTTGAAGAAAAATTGATGAAGTTCTTGGTGTTCTTGAGGGGGCTAGGGTTTTTCTTTGAGAGAAAAGATGAATAATTGAGTGTATATTGCTTTTGGGGGCTGAAATTAAGTGTTATGTACGGATTTGGGTGAGGAGAAGTGACCAAAGTGCCCCTAGACCCTTTAGAAACTGAAATAGCGTGTGAAACAGTTCTGTAACGTGCTGGCCAATGTATCGCGTTGCTATCACATCGTCTTACTGCATCACACGAAAAATGCCATAACTTTTTGCTTGGGTATCGTTAAGGCAAAATTGATATCGTTAGAAAGTTAATTCAATTATCTAGAATTTGGTGGGTCTTGAGATGCAAAATTATATGTATATAAAAATTTATACACATTTAAAGTAGACCCTTGTAGAATCAAAATACCAAAATTTAGATGAATCATAGGCTCTAAGCTAAACTTTGTTCTAAGTGATTCTTATGAGCATTTTTCACCTCAAAAGCAAATCAAACATGAGGATAAAGATCATAAAACTCATATTTGCATGAGAATTATTTAGATTATAGCTTATACGCGTAGGAACGATCAAATTATCCTTAAGGACACCAAATTAGGCTATAAAATCGGGTACTTGAGGGGAATTATTTTCTTAAGGACACTCCGTGAATTCAGGGGACTTGTCTTTAACTTTCTGTTTCATAGTATTTCTGAAATTATAACACACTTTTTGGATAGATCATTTTTGATCTTTTGTTGAAGGTGTTGAAACTTCAAGTTGCTCTTGACAAGTTTGGTATTGAGCTTAGTTGAAGTGTATTCTACATAACATACAAATTTTGTGTACCCAAAAACATTGAAAACAACAATCTTAAGGAAATAAGTTACTTTACAAAATCTGTATTCTTTTGGTTTCTGGAGATTAAATCTTTAAGTTTTCTACTCCGTTTGAACTTAACTAGTGGTTTGAAGAAATAAAATCTGCATCACAAGTAAAAGATCACTCGGTTGACGATTGGAGGTCATAAAAACTTCATCATTAAACTAGAAACAAGGGGTGTTTAAAGTTGCTACAACTTTATAAGTAGTATTTTGATATACTAAAGTTATTGTCTTGCTGTGATAGGAAAATGAATACTGACAGTTAAGTGCATGATACTGCCATGACTGCGGCAGCAATTAGTGTTGTCACAATGAGTTGTACTAATGCTCCACACGCAATGGCTCCAGTAGAGAAACCGAAAAAATTTGCGGGTATTGATTTCAAAAGGTGGTAGTAGCAGATCTTTTTCTACCTTACAACTATATGTCTTCAAAGATGCACATCCGAAGAAGCTCTAGAGGTGCCCGAGGGAACTTCTAACTAAGAGATATTTGTCGTTAGAAGGCTTGAAAATATTCTGATTTCCTTTGCAGAAATTACATTTTAAGTGGCCTCCAAGATAACCTATACAATGTGTATAGTGGAACAAAGATGACAAAAGAGTTGTGGGGTGCGCTAGAAAGAAAGTACAAGACTGAGGATGCTGGAACCAAAAACTTACTTCATTGCAAGATTCCTGGAGTATAAAATGATTGACAACAACTCTGTTGTATCCCAATTGCAGGAACTGCAAGTGATCATCCACTATCTCCTTACGGAAGGTATGATTTTGACAAATGCCTTTGTTAAACATTTTAAAAATATTCTTAATATTCACATAAAATTTATTGTAGGTTTGGTTGTGAATGAGGCATTTCAAGTCGCGACAATAATATAGAAGTTACAACCTATGTGGAAGGACCTCAAGAACTACTTGAAATATAAACATAAGGAGATGTCAGTCGAAGATTTAATAGTGAGACTGTACATTAAAGAAAACAATAAAGCTGCAGAAAGAAGTCTGAGAGGAAATTTTGTAATGAATAGAGAAAATTTTGTAGAAGACAACGACAATAACTCCAAAAAGCGAAAGAAAGCTGAAAATAAAATAAATTAACCCAAGAAGAAATTCAAGGTAAAATGCTTTAACTATGGTAAGATTGGCCACAAATCAGTAGATTGTCGTGCCCCAAAGAAAGACAAGAAGAAGGACCAAGCAAATATGGCTGAATCTAAGAAAGAAGTGGACAATTTGTGTACCATGCTATCTGAATGCAAATTGGTGGGAAATCCTCAAAAATGGTGGATGGATTCCGGTGCCACCCGCTATGTTTATGCTAATAAAGAGTTATTTGCAATATTTTCTCTGGCTCAAGGTGAAGAAAAGATTTACATGGCAAACTCCGCTACTGCAAAAATAGAAGGAACGGGAAAAGTATGCTTGAAAATGACTTCAGGCAAAATGTTGACTCTCGACAATGTCTTGTATGTATCAGATTTAAGAATAAACTTGATTTATGTATCTCTTCTAGACAAAGATGGATTCAAATGTGTAACTGTTTCAGGAAAAGTTGTAATTAGCAAAGGAGAAGTGAATGTAGGAAAAGGATATCTCACTGAGGGCCTATATAAGATGAATGTAATGACTGTCAAAATCAATAAAAGTTCTGGTTCTTCTTGCTGCCTTAAGTGTAATGAATTGTGGCATGAACATTTAGGACATGTCAATTATAAAACTTTGCGAAAACTGATTAACTTAGAAGTTTTGCTAAACTTTGAGTGCAATAATTCAAAATATCAAATGTGTGTAGAATCAAAGTATGCTAGGCATCCGTATAAGTTCGTTGAAAGGAATTCCAATCCCTTAGACTTAATACACACTGACATTTATGATATAAAGTCAACACCAACTCTGGTGGGAAAAAGTATTTTATAACTTTTATTGACGATTGCACTAGATATTATTGTGTATTTGCTAAACAGTAAGGATAAAGCAATAGATGCATTTAGACAATATAAAATAGAAGTTAAAAATCAATTAGAGAAAAAGATCAAAACGATAAGAAGTGATAGGGGTGGAGAATATGAATCTCCTTTTGTGGAAATATGTGTAGAGAATAGAATGGTCCATCAAACTACGGCACCGTATTTACCTCAATCTAATGGAATTGCAGAAATGAAAAACCGAACCTTGAAGGAAATAATGAACGTCTTACTTATAAGTTCAGGTTTACCGCAAAACTTCTGGGGGGAGTCTATCCTTACAGCCAGCCGAATACTCAATAGAGTTCCCCATAGTAAGACACAATCAATTCCATATGAAAAATGGAAAGGAAGGAAACCTAACTTGAAATATTTCAAAGTGTGGGGGTGTCTAGCGAAGGTCTAAGTTCCTAATCCTAAAAGGGTAATGATAAGACCTAAGACGGTGGACTGCGTGTTCATAGGATATGTTAAAAGTAGTAAAGCATGTCAATTTTTAGTTCACAAATCTGAGTATTCGAATATCAATGAAAATAGGGTAATTGAATCAAATAATGCTGAATTCTTTGATCACATTTATTCGTATAAAACTAGACATGAACAGTCTAGTGGGGGGTCTAAATGACCTCGAGATGAACTAAGTGAGGATGTACATATAGATGAGAATACAGGACGTAGTACACATTAAAGAACGTCAACTTCGTTTAGATTGGATTTTGTAACATTTCACTTAGAAAACGAGCCTCAAACATTTAAAGAAGCGATGACGTCTTCAGACTCATTCTTTGGAAAGAGAAAGTCAATAGTGAGATTAATTCAATCTTATGCAACCATACGTAGGAATTGGTTGATATTTCTCAAGAAAATAAATCTTTAGGTTCTAAATGGACCTTCAAAAGAAAAATAAAAGTGGATGGTACAATTGACACATACAAGGAAAGACTTGTAGTAAAAAGATTCAAACAGAAAGAAGGCCTTGATTACTTTGATACATACTCGTCAATAACAAGGATAACGTCAATTCAAAAGTTAATTGCCTTGGCGGGGGTATATGGTCTTGAAATCCATCAAATAGATGTAAAATAGCATTCTAAAATGGAGAATTGGAGGAAGAAATTTACATAAAACAGCCTGAGAATTTTGTGTTTTCAGGAAAAGAAAATAAGGTGTGTAAACTTGTTAAATTACTTTATGGACTAAAACAAGCACCTAAACAGTGGCATGCGAAGTTTGACCAAACCATGTTGGAAAATTGTTCAAGAAAAATGAATATCATAAATGTATTTAAATTAAAGACACTCCAAATTACCAAGTCATTATTTGTTTGTATGTGGATGACATGTTGATCATCAGTAAAGACCTTTCGGACATAAATGATACAAAATGAATACTCGAGAGCAAGTTTCATATGAAAGACCTTGGAGTTGTGGATATGATCTTAGGTATAAGAATCCATAGAACTCCACAAGGGTTGGCATTGTCATAGTCTCATTACATCGCAAAGGTACTTGGTAAATTCAAGTATTTGGAATTTGGTATTGCCAAGACTCCATTGAACGTGAGCTTTGCACTTCAAAAAAATAAAAGGTGAAAGTGACTCACAGTTGGAGTACGCAAGAGTGTTGGGTTGTTTAATGTATATCATGAATTGTACACGACTAGACATAACATGTATTATTAGTAAATTGAGTCAGTACATGAGTAATTCCAATAAAACTCATTGGATGACAATGAAAAGAGTTTTAAGGTATCTTAAATACACTCAAGACTGTGCGTTGCATTATAATAAATATCCCGCGGTACTTGAAGGATATAGTGATGCAAATTGGATCACCGGATTGGACGAAGTAAAATCCACAGGTGGATATGTATTTACTATCGGTGGAGGAGTGATCTCTTAAAAATCATCCAAACATACATGTACTGCTCGCTCCACAATGGAAGCTGATTTTATTGCATTGGATAAAGCCAGTGAAGAAGCATAATGGATTTGAAATTTCTTGGAAGATATTCCTTATTGGACCAAACCAGTGACACCTGTATGTATACACTGTGATATCCAAGCGGCTATATGTAGGGCAGAGAACATGATGTACAATGGTAAATCTCATCATATAAGACGGAGACATAATATCGTTAGAGAACTTCACTCTAGTGGAATTATCACTGTTGACTATGTGAAGTCAAAGGATAATGTGTCGGATTCACTTACAAAAGACCCATCTAGAGAAGGAGTTGAGAGGACATCCAAGGGAATGGGTTTACGACCTAGGACAAGTCAACATAGCTGTAACTCTACCTAGAAGATTGGAGATCCCAAGAGCTAGGTTCAAGGAGATCAAACTAAGTTGTGTTTGACAGGTTCAACATTGTCAAATACCCAACCCATTCTCATGATGTAGACAATGTTTAGAAAATAACGATCAGACTTATGGTGTGAAGTCTTTTAATGATTATCTAAATTTGACACATTTGACCAAATAGTTTAATCTAACGGATTAAACATTTAGAAATCACTTATGTGAGGGCGAAGTGGAAGCCGCTTCAAGAAGAATGTTAGTAAAGGCCTATTCTCTAAGCTCTCATAAAACTGAGACGTGTTCATGGCTGAAAAGAACAAAACCGTGAGAACCATTAATGGTAAAAGGATGGTTGTGTGACATGTGTTGTCTAGGTGTACATTAAAGCTCGACGGTTTAAAGATATCAAATCTACCGATTGATCGAGTGCATCTGATACAGGTTTACTACGAAAATTTCAAAAGAAAACCAACTTATCCAAATACAATCAGTCTTTTCTCAATGATCACATGATTGTCCATAAATTCTTCATAAGATAGCCATTCTCCATTTATATGGGGGATTTTTGGGTACAAAGTATATGTGTGTGAATGAAAAATGCCAGAAAAAGTAGTGGAGGAAAAGTGAGTTCACACTAAAATAGAAAGTGTGCTCCAATGAGGAAAGTCTACTAAATTCTCCCACATTGGTAGGAGAAAGAAACTTTTATGTATTTATATTGAGAAACGTATCTCCACTTGGATAGTGAGGTAAAGAACAAAGAGATGCCTCGCGTCGTTGTCGTTGTTGCTCATTCGGCTTCGAAGTTGGATTTGAATGGATGCATTTCGGATGCCATACAAATGCATGCACAATGCACCTCAAAGAGATACGATCCTTCAAGGTAAAGGGCACACTGTTTCGCTCAAATAAGTGATCTGCACGCGCACCTGGCGACCTGCGGCTACAGGTGCAGTGCAGGAAGCCACTGGAATTTGGACAGTGTCACCTGTGGTCGCAGATCGGGTGCAGTTCCAGCACAGACTGGGAGCAGGTGACGTGATTGGACTGAAAATATGCCTTTTTCTAGAACTAATGCTTCCTTCCGAAGTGGAACATTAAGACTTTAAATACCTGACATATTCCTTAGGTATAGACATGATGTTTGACAGCAAAAACAATCTTCTTTTCTTCAAAAACTCATTGTGATAATTAACTGTTGAGTGAGTTCGGTGAATCCAATAATTTGAAGAACAACCATTGATGGATTAAATGCCATTTTATCCTGGGAGGAAAATTCCATAATCTTGGGTACTTAAGGGAAATTATTTCATTAAGAACACTCCGTGAATTCGGGGGACTTGGCTTTAACTTTCTGTTTCATCTTATTTCTGAAATTATAACACACTTCTTGGATAAATCATTTTTGATCTTGTGTTGAAGGTGTTGAAACTTCAAGTTGCTCTTGACAAGTTTGGTCTTGATCTTAGTTGAAGTGTATACTATATAACGTATAGATTTTATGTACCCGAAAACATTGAAAACAACACTTCAGACAATTAAGTGCATTTGTTTTTTATTAAAGTTTTAGCTCTTAATAGGTCTGAATATGTCTTAATCATTTGGATCTAGAATCAAGTCTTAATAGGCCTGAAGAGGTATTCTGAAGTTGGATAATATTCACTGCCACTCTATTCATAATCATCAATCACTACATCTACCACCGCCATCATTATCAACCACCACCCGCCACCACTAACCACCTCCACCATCACAATCACCATTAATAACAAATATCACTATCAACCGCTATTCTCAAACGCTACCACACCTACTATCTCGATTATTCTAATTATGTTTACCGCCACCACCACCGTCAACAGTGCCACCATCATCAACCACTACTGACCAATCCCTACTATCTACTAACTCATATATCACAACTAGCTCCACCTCTAACTACCATTAATACATCATAACCTTCACACATTCTTTGGTGGCCACCTTCATTGTCACTAGTAACGCCACCTCTACCATTACTTCAATCATTATCATCACTATAATTTATCTCTACTAACAACCATCTCCACCATCACAACTAACAACATCTCCAAATAACAGTAACACATCGTCAACCATCATGCATTCATTTTCCAGCCATCACAATCAACCTTACTACTGGACTTGTACTTCACCTTGAACACCCATTTACATCCAATGGGAACATGACCAGAAGAAACATCTACTATAAACCAAGTCTTGTTTTCCTCAAGAGCAATAATTTCTGAATGCATAGCAACAACCCATTGAGGATCCTTGCTAGCTTTAGCAAATAATGTGGGCTCAACAGTAAAAGAAAAAAAATCAAGTAAAGCTCTTTAAGCAGGAGCAAGATGATCATAACACACATAATATGTCACAAGATAAAGACAAGACTTTTTTGATGAGATAAAATTATTTAACCACATAGGTGATTTGGTAGGTTTATGAGATCTTCTCAACTTAGCAGGTGAAGGCTGAGGTTGAGACCTGCTAAGTTGAGAGGATGAAGTGGAAGAAACATGTGATAGAACATGGTACATTGAAAAGGATAATTAAGAAAATAAGAGAATAGTAATTGGAGTAGAGCAAGTAGGATCATCACTAGGCAAACGGAGCACAGGGAAAAGAGGTAAGATTCGTTGTGATGATGAAAGGGAAATATTTGTTCCCTGAATTGAACATCTCTGCTAACCAGAAAGATCTTAGAGCTAAGATCATGAGATGAGAAATAACCAAAAAGAACAACTGGTATGGCTCTTGGACTAAACTTGTCACTTTCTTTGACAACGTTTGCAAAGCCAAGGCACCCAAATACTCTAATATGATGTAGAGAGGGAGCTCTATGATGAAACTTCTCAAAGGGAGATTCACCTTGTAGAATAACAGATGGTAATCTATTGAGAATCTACACTGCAGTAGTAACACATTCACCCCAAAATTTTAAAAGAACAAAGCCTTGGAATCTCAAAGCTCTTGTCATATCCAGAATGTACCTGTGTATCCTCTCAACTACTCCATTTTGTTGAGGAGTTTACACACAAGAAATTTGATATAGATACCTAAATCTCTCAGTAAGATAGAGATACAAGTATTAAAAAACTCAGTACCATTGTCCGTTCTGAGATATTTAACTGAACATACAAACTAATTTCTGATCATTAGTAGAAAATCTTTTAGGTATAACACCACCTCAGACTTGGAATGCATCAAGAATATCTAATTAAACCTAATATGTTCATCTACTACCTCTTACCATCATGAGTAGGAACTCTATAAGGACCCCACACATCAGCATAAACAATAGCAAAAACAGTAGGAGCATAGGAGTGACTTACAGAAAAAGGAAGTCTTTTTTGCTTTGCAATAGAACAAACAGTACATACATGTTCCTTAAGCTGAGAAGATTTCAAGCCACTAACATTCTTAATAACTTTCAAAGGTGCATGCTCTAGTTTTCTATGCCATAGTAGGGTAAAATCAGCACTAACAATAGTATTACTACTACAAACAACTAATGTTATAGACTGCTGCTTTGAGATTTCACATATGTCTATTTTCTTTTATTGTTGTGTTGTGGTGTGTCCCTGTAGTATGTATAATCCATCCTCATCTTTACCAATCCCTACCACCTTCCCAGTGAAGAGCTTCTAAAATATACAAAAATTAGGATAGAAGCCAACCATACATTTGAGCTCTTTAGTGATCTTTGAGACTGAGAGAAGATTATATTTGAAATCAGGTATATGTAACACATATTTCCTTGTCAAGATATTGAACACTGGAGCATTTCCTGAAGTTTTAATACAAACTTGCTCTCCAGTAGGGAGATGGACTTTATTATTAGGCAGACCAGATATGCCTTTTTATTTTGTTAGCATATGCATATTCTGAACCATGTGGTTTGTAGAACCTATGTACACTATCGAATTACAACCACTTAAGCAAGTCATAAGGGCAGTGACAGTATCTGCTCCAGTAGAAGTGCCATCACTTGAACCAACCTGAGCAACATTGGCTACGTGTTCCGGTGCTTTACCTTTATCCAATATCTGTGCAACTTGAGAGTATTATTAAGCTATAAATATTGGTAATGCAACTGGATACTGGGAAGTAGGAACATGATATTGACACCCTATAGTAAAGTGAGGTCCATGAGGCAAGTTTCCATAGAACATACCAGTATAAGGATAAGAAATTGGAAGAGAATCCTGAGAAGTGTTATAACTATGATGTGATTGACATGAGAGTGTTGAGGTCTGACACTCTTCAGTATGAAAACAACTACTTTTAATCACATTGTTAGCTTGCATTCCTCCTTTCTTCTTGAACGTATAATCTGATGGATAGCAATGAAGCTTATAACACACATCTTGTGTATGACCTTTAAGATGACAATAGTCACAATTTAGCATTGATCTTTCAAAAAAATTCTGACCTGCCACTCTTATGTATTATTCTGTTGCTCAGTAAAGCAGTAGATCCACCATAACCACCTGAACTACTATTAGTTTCCATATTATGATTTATTCTTGGAATTTCCACATTCAAAATCATAGAATATGCTTGATTGACATTAGGTAGAGGCACAAACATTAAGATCTGACTTTTAGTGTAACACCTCATATTTTAGTCTAAAACAAAAACCATCTTTCCTACGCGTAGATGTTTCAAAAGCCATAAATTCTATGTAAATTTGGCATATTAATCAATTATGTAGTGTGGAAACCTATTTCAGCATGAGTCGAGATCTAGAGGTCCCTTAACTCAAGGACTAGTTGGAAGCTTTCCTATTGTTCAAATTTTAGTGAGCGTCAAAACTTGGATCAACTTCAATCGACCATAAATCCTTGAATATTACTAATTGGGTGGCCTACTATATATATATATATCAAATTAAAGGTCTTTGAGTCCTCTTTCTAACTCGACCAATTTTTCCAAAATCCGATATCAGATCAAAAAATTATGCCCATTTTACTCCAGTATATCAGTCTGGCAACTGAGTGACGACAATTCTGATGGCTTGTCACAAATCTGACGACTTGTCAGAATATGTCATTGGACTTAGGCAAAAACCCATCAATTTCAGCTCCCAGGTAATGACAAAAGTTGATGGCTTATCACAGATCTGACGACTTGTTAGCCTTGGTCATCAGCTGAGAATTTCAGCAACTGAAAGTGATTTCGTAGGGGTATTTTGGTCTTTCATTCACTCTAAAATACTTTCACACGAATTAAATCACCCTTTAAGTGTTATTAATCAATCATTATCAGTTTTACAACATCAAAAACTTCCTCTTCACTCTCAAAATAAGATCAAATTAGAATTTTCTCCAAGAACAAGAAATTCAAGAAAATCAAGCTTTAGGTTCAAGATCTCTAAGAAACAAATCAAGATCCGGGTTTTATCTATCAAGATCTAGGTTCCATCTTTCGGATCTTATAATTTAAGGTACGTGGGGTTTTCCTAAAATTTCATGGGCATAGAAATCTTCTTTAAATTATGAAAAGAGCTTTGGATTTATGATTTTAATCATGTTTTTAGAAGCCTTGATGATATTGTTTTGGTGTTTAGGCCTTCCCCCAAAGTGATTTGAAATCCTATGTATATGTATGTATGTGTTTTAATGTGATGTTTAAATTGAGAGCATGACTCACATGAAATCCCTCTTTTGATATGATTTATCCCATTTTTCATATGATATGGATTGTTTTGAAATGCATCTTGAAAAGCATGATACGAAATGTATTGATTTATACTATGACATGAATATGATTTTTGAATCAAAAGAGAGGGTTGTTTGTATTGATAAATATTGAATGTAAATATCTAATGGAAAGAGTTGCATGATTTGACAAAGATTTCAGGACCACCACATTGTTATTAAAAGAATGATAATCCTTGCATAGTTTTGACTTGTGCTTTTTGAACATGAAATCTCTTATACTATTTATGTGTTTGGGGGGTCCAAATTGAGTTTTTGATGAAAAATCATGCATGATGCATTATGTCTCAGAAATAGGACTTGCAAGTCTTGGTGTGACGACATCAACTCAGATAATGTCATGTTAATTCAGGACAAAATAGAATACATGTTTGAAATCAGATTTTCAGATTTTGAAACTAGAATGGTGCATGTTTCAGAATAGACTAAAATTGAGCATAAAGAGAGCTTAGGTGGATCCCCAAATAAGGCAAAAGTTCAGACAACTCATTTTCCAAAACTGTGATTTGCCGATCCGGGTATATATACACTGGCCTAGTGCCCTGTGGCGTATCAGACTCAGACACTCCAACCCTTATGACACACTTGGGTTGGGGGCTTCCTTGTCGATTCAATGACAGATTTCATATAGCCCGTAGAATATCAGACTTGTAGGGGAGTGCCACCTAACTCAGAAGTAATACAAAGATCAGAAATTGCATTGACAGAAAAATTTTATGATTATAAAAAATGCCATGTGTTTTGAATTGATAACTTTCATGATGATTATGACAATCTCTCAACTATTTTATTTATATACAATCTTTATTTTGGATTTCTTCACGTACCAGTATATTTGTATTGACCCCTTTTTCTCCCAGGGTCTAAAGCTCAGTTCAGAGGTCCTGCTAGGCCGTAGAGTTTTTAGATAGTAGTGATGTGTGCTATTGGTGAGCCTTTTTTATTCTAGAATGCCTATGTCTTTCAGATTATGTTATTTATTTTGGTTTAGGTCCACTGGGGGACTTGTCCCAGTTTTCAGATAGTTGTCAGATTTTCATGTAGTAGAGATTTCGCAAACTATTCCAGATGTTGTTTAGTTGAATTTGGATTTCATTCCTTATTGTTAAACTTAATCCATAGTATGACTATGTTTTTTGTATTAGATTAAAATTCCGTATTTTATTTTATTAGATGAATGTTGTGCATGACTACCATATAGAGTAGGACGTCCGGGACTTCATGGTTTGGGATGTCCTTCATGGCTAGGACTTAGTTTGGGTCGTGAAAAACTTGGTATCAGAGCACAGTTCATGGTCCCAGGGTATCTGCAAAATCGAGTCGAGTATAGTCTTATTTATGGGTGTGTAGCACGCCACACTTATAAGTAGGAGGCTACTAGACATTTAGGAATGTTTTCCTTTCTTCATGTTCTAGTTTATGCTATGGAGTCAGGATGTTCCTCCTTCATACTCTAATTTGTGCTATGTTATTTCCCATATGAAAGAAAAGTTATCCTAATTCTTTTCCTTACTATGATGTTCTCAGATAATGCTCTCAGATTTACTATCAGAAATTTTAGAAGATACACAAAGGGCTTGAAAGGAGCTCCCTGATGTATCATAAGTCCCTCAAGTTTAAAATTATGTCCTCGTTCTTTAGAGTCATTTAGTTAAGACAAGAGTAAGATGTGTATTCTTGTGTCATTAAATATTATATGTCAAGTTTCTATCTCTTGTAATCTTGATATCATTGTGTTGTTGAAACAAAAAGTCTAGTGAAGCTGTATGGGGTTTTTTTGATTCACTAGCATGGTTGCTTTGTTATT
This sequence comes from Capsicum annuum, assembly GCF_002878395.1. Taxonomy (NCBI): domain Eukaryota; kingdom Viridiplantae; phylum Streptophyta; class Magnoliopsida; order Solanales; family Solanaceae; genus Capsicum; species Capsicum annuum. The sequence continues at coordinate 15,316,539 of NC_061121.1, forward strand.
TATTCCATTTTCTTGTTCAAAACACAAAAATCAAAGTCTAGTGAAGCCGTGTGAGGCCTATTTCGATTCACTAGCAACTTGTTGTTCATCTTGTTGTTCTTGTGTTTGTTGGAATTATATTTCTGCCTGAGTAGTAGTATAAGTTAAAGTGTCGGTGTCATAACCTATTGGTGGTGAGATTAGATCAAGAAGTTGATAATATGAAGTCATAAGGTTAGAAGTCAGAGTAAGGGTGACTTTTGTGTAGATAAGATTGTATTGAAGTATAATATAAGGTTAAGGTTGATCATGTCCATTATGTGACTTTACCCCCTTGACCTTCCGTTCTTTGGTAGTTGTAAACTAGTACTACTTGTGAGAAGGTATATAGTAGATTTGGAGGTATAGTAGTAATGCCATAAAGGTCTATTGGTTATGGGTAGTATCTAGATAAAATAAGGTATTTGGGTAGAATTTCCCAATTTAATGGACTAGTATATCATGTTGCATTCTTCATTGGTGGTAGATGATTGATGCTAAACTATAGGCTTGAATTTAAATGTAGAATTTGGTGGTAAGAATAGTGGCATGAGATTAATGATGTATGTTTTATGGGAATAAATTAGTAGGCTTGATGTGTTGAAATAGTATGTGTTAATGAGTTATGATAAGGAAAACCGTAAGGTCATGATCGATTATTGTTGTTAAGAAGTTCTAGTGTACTAGTATTTCTTTTTATTTATTTCATGGTTTCCAAGTGAGAATTGTGCGTATGGTTGGGTTGTAAATCATGTTTAGCACTAGACATTAAGTTTGATCAGTTGATGGCCATGGAGGTGGATGTGATGATTTCTTGGTTAATGATACTAGTTATATGGAAGTGATTTAATAGGCTTGAACAGTGTATGCAAGAGCTTAAGTTTATTTGATTCATAATGAAGTATGATGTAGAAGTATGCCCAAGGTGATATGAGGTTGCGGTATTTTTCTAAGGTTATTACATATTGTGTGTGGCTAGTGGTACCGTTGAGTTTCTAGGTGGAGAAAGACTAGTTAGATGGTATATGGTGTTCTAAATAGCCAAGTTGAGGAATTTTGATTGATAGTGTTGAGCCTTTTGATATGATCTTGATTCTCATGGTGGAGCGATATAAGTTTAGAGTCGCGATATTGGTGTGCTATGGCGGAAGTAGTATTGTTCATCAAAGGCTTGGTGATATCCATGTTAAGTGTTAGAAGCTAAGATTGAGTTCTTGAAGGTTGAGCTCATAGAAATAAGAGTTAAAGTGTTAGAGGGTGTGCACTACGACTATGGGGATACTTGTGAAGATTCGAAGTAAGTAAGTGTTCCAGTATTATGTGATGACTATTGGCGCTATAGAATGATAGAGTGTGATAGCAGTGGGTTTTCCACTTCCAGGTGTAATCATTCGGGTTAAGTTCTATTAATTATGTGTATTGTCGTATTCTAGACCCCAGAGTGCAGTGAGTGTAGTTCAGTTTAGAGTCTAGTAAGGGATCTCTCAAACTTAAGATGATGACTTAGAGATAAGGGGTAGATGATAGAACATGTAATCAAGTCAGGATCTCAGATTCTAGTAGTGATGCCAGTATGATATGGAACACCAGAAAATGAGGATAAGGCTCAACCCATTCTCATCTTAGTATTTTTCAATTATCCCAATACCTACTCATGCCTTATGTTTCAGTTTCATGATCATGGTTCATGTTCATGCATATGATAGACAATCATGTGCTCTTCTAGTTCCTAAATGAGGAATTCTAGTTCATTCAGCAGTAGGAATCACATTTCATAAGTTATGAACTCCAAATTAAGGTCATGCAGCTCATGACTCATGTACTCATGCTTTATAGTGTGCTCAGTTCCCATAACTCATGCTACATGCCAAATGATTGGCGAGATTTAGCTTATAGCCACGTATTCCCTTAATTCAAATCACTTTGATGAATCTCTGATATTGATTCACTGTTCCTCAGGCCTCAGTTAAGTGTCGAGTCTCGTATAATATCCTTCCATGATTCAAGGTCTTATGTTTTAACCTCTTAGTGACTCCTCCTTATGTAATGACAGTGGTGATGAGTAAATATTTCTTGTTGATGAAAGATCATTGCATGCTTGTCTTAGATAAGACCATAAGTGTGAAGTAAGATTTGGGGACAAGTCTTTGATACATGTGATGGTAAGTGGAAATTTGTGTATGTATGTTCTTAGGATAGTGCATGGGAGTTATATTGACAATGGTTTAGAGACTATGTGAAGTATGTATTTACGGGTGTTTACCTTGAAGTTCATATGTGGTTATAAAGATAGGCTTGAATGACATGTTGGGATTTAAGTGGAGAAACATAATATGTGCTAGTAAATCCATGGTAAGAGTTCAGAGTTAGTCATCATTGAAGTGGTAAGGCACGTTATGTTTAGGGTGTGATCTCTAAAAAGATATAGAAGACTGAATCATATGGTTTAGACTAGTATCGTTGTGCGGTATGTTGTATTTTGTGGTTTGGAGTTAGGCTTGATCGCGGTGAGAGGATTTAAGTCACTTTAGACATTAGTAGAAAGATTTATCAATGACCATATGAAAATTTTAAGTTGAATCGATTGAGCATGGTATTTAAGGGGAATAGTATAGTTAAGGGAGTATTCGGGAAGTGTACTAAGCTGGAAAGTAAGAAGTTGCATTGCCTAAGGCCTGGTAATTCTACCCTAGTTTATGAGTTATATGTCTATATTCCATGCTATAGAGTGGTGTTAATGTTGTGATTCCTTAGTCAGATGTCTGGTGTAGATTATGCCCAAAATTTTTTTGCTCCATAATGTTACTAGAACTTTCTTAGAGAGAGTGTTAAAGATATACTCCAGTTAAGCATAAGTTTCCAAGTATAATTCAGTTTATATAGCCAGCAATTTAGTTTAACAGTCAGGCAGACAAGTTACTGTGGTTTTCCACCTTTTCGCCCAGCCCTACTATCCGAAGTCTCATGCGTATGACCATCCCCAAGAGATAATCTATTCCATCCATATAAATTGTGAATTCAGTTTATTCCAAGCATCATGTTTCAGATTCAACTATCTATTCATGACTCGGTGCATAAGAGTTTAACGCCTAATCTAAAAAATTTCCAAGTATTTCAGCTCAGACAGTGTAATACCCATGTACGATCTAAGTGTTGTTGTCTCATGGTTCGTACTTGAAAAACTATCACTTCCAAATTCAATATATATGATTTGATCACGAACATTTCAAGGGAATCCTAAATTCTCAGCATGAATCAACTCCTTGAAGCAAGTAAAGTCAAATCAGCACAGAATTCAGTTTCATGATAGAAGTTTAAATATTTCAGATCAGTTATATCCTTTCTTAGAAGACACATCATGTCTGCGTTATTTCATACCTTTAAGCTTCAACATTCCTACCCATCATTCGGGGATGAATGATCCCAAGGGGGAGATAATGTAACACCCCGCATTTCGGGCTAGAACGAAAATCGTCTTTCCTACGCGTAGATGTTCCAAAATCCATAAATCCTATGCAAATTTGGCATGTTAATCAATTATGTAGTGTGGTAACCTATTTGAGCATGAGTCAAGATCATAGAGGTCCCTTAACTCAAGGACTCGTTGAAAGCTTTCCTATCATTCAAGTTTTAGTGAGCGTCAAAACTTAGAACAACTTCAATTGACCATAACTACTTTTATATGACAAACTAGCTGGCCTACTATATATCAAATTAAAGGTCTTTGAGTCCTGTTTCCAACGCCACCAATTTTGCCAAAATAAGATATCAGAGCAAAAAGTTATGCCCATTTTACTCCAGCATATCAGTCTAGCAACGGAGTGACAACAATTTTGACGGCTTTTCATAAATCTGACGACTTGTCAGAATATGTCGTCAGCCTTAGGCAGAAACCTATCAATTTCAGCTCCCAGGTGACGACAAAAACTGACGGCTTATCACAGATCTGAAGGCTTTTCAGCCTTGGTCGTCAGCTGATAATTCAGCAACTGGAAAGTGATTTCGTAGGGGTATTTTGGTCTTTTCTTCACTCCCAAAAGCTTTCACACGAACTAAATCATCCCTTAAGTGTTATTAATCAATCATTATTAGTTTTACAACATCAAAAACTTCCTCTTCACTCTCAAAATAAGATCAAATTAGGGTTTTCTCCAAGAACAAGAAATTCAAGAAAATCAAGCCTTAAGTTCAAGATCTCCAAGAATCAAATCAAGATCCGGGTTTCATCTATCAAGATCTAGGTTCCATCTTTCAGTTCTTATAATTTAAGGTATGTGGGGGGTTTTCCTAAAATTTCATGGGCATAGAAATCTTCTTTAAATTATGAAAAGGGTTTTGAATTTACTATTTTAATCATGTTTTTAAAAGCCTTGATGATATTGTTTTGGTCTTTAGGCCTTCCCCAAAGTGATTTGAAATCCTATGTATATGTATGTATGTATGTGTTTTAATGTGATGTTTGAATTGAGAGCATGACTCACATGAAATCCCTCTTTTGATATGATTTATTCCATTTTTCATATGATATGGATTGTTTTGAAATGCATCTTGAAAAACATGATACGAAATGTATTGATTTATACTATGACATGAATATGATTTTTGAATCAAAAGAGAGGGTTGTTTGTATTGATAAATATTGAATATAAATATCTAATGGAAAGAGTTGCATGGTTTGACAAAGATTTCAGGACCACCACATTGATATTGAAAGAATGATAATCCTTGCATAGTTTTGACTTGTGCTTTTGGAATATGAAATCTCTTATGCTATTTGCGTGTTTGGGTGGTCCGAATTGAGTTTTTGATGAAAAATCATGCATGATGCATTATGTCTCAGAAATAGGACTTGCAAGTCTTGGTGTAACGACACCAACTCAGATAATGCCATGTTAATTCAGAACAGAATAGAATGCATGTTTGAAATCAGATTTTCAGATTTTGAAACTAGAATGGTGCATGTTTTAGAACAGACTAAAATTTGGTATAAAGAGAGCTTAGGTGGTTCCCTGAAGAAGTCACGAGTTCAGATAACTCATTGTCCAAAACCATGATTTGCCGATCCGGGTATATTATTATATGCTAGCCTAGTGCCCTGTGGCGTATTAGACTCAAACACTCCAACCCTTGCGGCACACTTGGGTTGGGGGCTTCCCCGCTAAGTCAATGGTGGATTTCATATAGTCCGTGGAATATCATACTTGTAGAGGAGTGTCACCTAACTCAGAAGTAATATAAAGATCAGAAATTGCATTGACAAAATTTTTTTTTGATTATAAAAAATGCCCATGTGTTTTGAAATGATATCTTTCATGATGATTATGACAATCTCTCAACTATTTTAT
>NC_061121.1:15324901-15403341 GCF_002878395.1 Capsicum annuum
TACAAAAGATTTTGCTAAGTGTTACTTATTTTGGAATGGAGGGAGTAATAAATTCAATATTTGTACTGTACTTCCTCTTTTACATTGTGTGATGCCATTTCAAATTATTAAAATTGTATTATGAAGGTATCTGATTGACAATGTGTTTAAGATGTTAATTAGGACTTATATTCTATCTTACTGATAATATGAGAAAACTTAAAGGAATGATTGTAGCTCAATGAATTTGAAATCTTAAGAAGTTAAAATTTATGGCATGTCGTATAAATTGGGAGAGAGAGTGTACTAATTAGCACTTCTACGGAAAACTTTATTATGTGGAGTATTTTTGTTACAAAGAAGTGGAACTACTTATTGTTTTGGGGAGACGTGATTAGGTAGGATATGACACAACTTCGGCTCACCAATGACATGACCTTTGATAGGAGGCTGTGGAGGTCAAAAATAGATAATCTGATGTATTGCTTTCCTATTCCTTGAGTATTAGTTTTCATTCATGTTTTTTCGTATTGGTAGATTTTTATTTTTACTTGTTGTTTCTATAGCATCACTTATTGTACTATCTTCTTCTTGTTGTTTCTGCTTTATTTGTGCTGAGTGTCTATCGAAAATAATATCTCTACCTTCTTAAAGTACAGATAAGATCTATATACTCTCTACCTCACATACCCCACTTGTGAAATTACACTGAGATTGTTGTTGATTTATTCAAGCATGATTTTCTTTCACAGTTTGACTAATGTTTTTCATTACATTCATGAAAGAAAAGTTTGTGCTTGTAAATCTAATAGTACGTATTTTTAATACTGTAGTGAAAGCAGCAGCAACAATAACATACCTAGTGTATCCCCACGAGTGGGGTCTAGGAAGGATAAAGTGTATGCAGTTCACACCACTATCTCAGACGAAGTAGAGAGGCTGTTTCCAATAGACCCCCGATTCAGGACAAATAACACTATAAAAATATAAAAACAACGAATAAAATGGTATAACACATCAATAGATAGTAAAAGAAACAAGAAACTCACAGAGTAATACTATACACTATCTATTCAAAAATAACAAAAATCACCAAATTAAAGCACCATGAACAAGTTACTACAAGACATATGCATAACACTATGACAACAGACAGAACTACAGGCAACACACTCCTTCCTACTAACAAAAAATTTGGTGATAATCCTTGTGCAAAATGTGGCTTAACCCGATGGTCTGCTGTTACATGTACCACACATGGTGATTAGAGAGGATTTGACAAAATGCCCACTTTGAAAACTTAATTTGGAGAAAACCCACCAAATTTCTTTTTCATTTATTTTTTAGGGGTTAGCGTTCGAAAAATTCAAAAAGTGAGGTAGGGTTGTGGGGTGGGCCTCTTTAACATTTTTAAAAGTTGGGGATAAAATATAACTTTGTAAAAAGTACAATATGGTCCCTTTTTATATTTATTAAATTTTCAAACATTTTTTAAATTCATTTAATAAATTCAACTCTCTCCTCACATACTCTTCTTCTCTCGATTTTTCTTTATATTTTTCGAAAAAAATATGTTTTGCTCAATTCTTGCTCCCTAAGTCAAAATTTTTTAGTTTTTCTTGCTTAGGTAAGTTTAATCTTCTTCTTCGATCAGTTTTAGATCCATTTTAATTTTTTTTGTTCCGTTTTGTGTTTGGGTTCTTTGATTTTATCAAAAATTACACTATTCTTCATTGAATTAGTCAAAATCTGAGTGTTTTTAGTTAATATTGTTGATTCCGCATGTTTAATCGTGTTTTGCTTTGGATAATGACTAGAAAATTTTTGAATTTTCGTATTTATATTGCGTATGATTTTGATTCTTTTGTACTGAATTGGACCCATTTTAATGATGTTCTTGTAATTGTGAATTGCACTGCCAATATCTGGAGAAGTTGAAAATTGATGTGTATATTTGATCTGAGGTGTTTTTCATTTTTCTTAATGGATCAGTGGTCGATAGATTGACCACTATAGATTTATTTTAGATACATTTTTTATTTTTTTAATAGATCAGTGGTCGATAAATCAATCACTACGGATTCATTTTTGGTTGTAGATCATAGATGCTGAAAGTTCATAGAGCAGTTAAAAGGCCTGCTTCCACTGCTTCTAGAAGTAGGAAGCGAAGAATCGAAGAAGTTTTCAAAACTTCGAAAAGGAAAAAAACTGTAATCGATGAATTCGAGTCGGAAATTGAATAAAAAAATCGTTGTCGAGATTGACGAATTTGACGAAAGTAGTGCACATGAAAGTGATGATGTTGAGGATAGTGAAGGGAAAAGTGAAGAAAAAAGTGAAAGTTATAGCGTTGAAGATGAGGACAGGAGAGATAGTGGAGACTGGAAGGAGGATGATCCCCTATCCTTGCTAATTTATTTGACAGATATCTCCATTGAGTCGTACGACCTAACAACTTGGATGAATGAGCTAGGTTATTTTCCTGTAGAGCAAGAGTGACGGTCTATTGAGAGTTTAGAAGGATTCTAGTTAAACAAAAGTTGTATGCTGATTTTAAGAAGACTTGTTTCGGACACTTGAAACATATGTCGGATCATTTTAAGTTTAATGGACAGATGATCCATTATGTGTTGCTGCGACATATAAAAACTAATAAAAAACTTCTTGAAATTTGGTTCTATGTGAACGGTAAACCAACTTATTTCGAATTAAAGGAATTTGCTCTGATATGAAGCTGAATTGTTCAGCATATCCTCAATTTATTATAGACTCATACCTATTTATGTACCAATACATAGACCCTATAGATTTATTTATGCTTCTATTAATTACAGGTTTGGATATATGAGGTCTTTCTTTATCTGAGAAGTTACACCAGAAAATCGTTGAATTCTCCTTTGCCCATTCCCCATCTACTTAGATGAAACACGTCGAAGTGCGACAATATAATGGAAGGAGATCCATTTAAGTTCAAAGAAAATAGCACAAAGGTAAACTTATACTTATTATAATATGATAATAATAATGTAGTTTATATTTATTTTTATTATAGATTGTGCACCCGTACCTTACCCCTACTGTTCGTGAGATGGGCCAGAGATACATGAAAATATTTAAGCCATATACAAACAAAGTTAAGGATACATCCATCGATGCCTTGAAGGTGCAGTTAAAAGGCGTGATCGTCCTTACTTCCTCAGCAGAGGTCGCGGACGAAGACAGAGATTTGGGTAGTCACAATTATGTTTCAAGTCCAACACGTGTTTGTGATAATGCTGGTTCAAGTAGACTCAAAATTGCACTAGACGCTTCTAATGATGAAGACCTGCATGAGCGTGTTGCTTTGGTCAAAAAAAGTGTTATGGATATTGCTTCTTTTGTTAGAGATGAGAGGCTGAGGAGAATCGAGAATAATAAGAAGAAACAACAAGATGAAGGTAAACTAATTTATCTTTTGTTCTTCCAATTTAATTTTTTGGCATAATTTTACAATTCTTTTAAAATAATGCAGTGCACCTCGATAGCGCCCCTATAGCCGACATCAAGTAAACCTCGAAGAACTTGCAGTCATAGTAACTGACATTGCTACAGCAAATGAAAAAATTGAAAAAGGGAAGAAAGAAGAAGAAATGAAAGAGGAGAAGGCAACAAATGAACAAGATAAGAAAGAAGAAGAAGAAAAAGATAAAGAGATGACATCTGAAGAAGAAACAGAAAATGAGGAGAAAACAGAAAAAGATAGTGAAAAGAAATCAAAAGAAGAAGAAGAGAAAAACGAGAAGGCAGTTGATGAAGAAGTAGTGGCTGAACAGGAGGTTGAAAATATTGAAGAAGAGAAGAAATCATCAAAAGAAGAAGAGAAGGAAAATAAGAAGAAAGAAGTAGAAGAAGAGCAAAAAAAAATAAAGAAAATGAAGTGGAATTGATGGGCATTGTTAAGGAACTCAATGATGATAACATATAGTTTGTTGGTTTGGAACAAACAATTTTCTTAATAATTTGTTGTTTTAAATAATTTTATTTTTATGGATAATTGAATTAATATATTTGGCATCTCAATGACGACATTTACTAATGAATTTATGTTCAGTTATTCCATTGCCTTGTTAGATTAAACAGTTGATTGCATTATGTTCAGTTACTGTCATGGTTTATAGAGGTCGATGATAAGCGTCACAGAAGTGATTCTCTAATAAGTATATATTACACCCACGGTTAATTTAAGAAAACATACATCTATTTATTCAGTTTCCTACATCCCTATTACACCTTTTCAAAGAGCCAACACCAACAACAAACCATACAATAATTTTTTTAGGTCATTCTCTTTTTCTTCGGACAAAATCAACCTACGCTTTAGTTGATCCCTCTCTATTTCGATTTCTTTTAGTGATACTTTCAAGTAATCCCTTTACTCTTCGGCTTCTTTTAACAATGTCATGAGTAGATCTCTATTTTCTTTAGATTTTCGAAGCCTTTGTATTATTTGAAACTTGGAAACACCTTGAAAATTTGATGTTGATGGGCTGCTCATCGGTGAGTCTTCCACAAGCCACTTAAAAAAAGAGCATCTGTCAGTATCCTTGACAAAAAAAAAGAAGTTATTACATGAATTTGCTTACTTAAATAAAGAAAAGATAAATCACATGTTCATGTACGCACTTACCTTTCCAACCGCACAATTACAAAATTTTCGACCTGAATTCGAATCGATGCGTGATGTTCTCAAACAAATGAATTACCACAATGATATATGTAGGACACTTTTGCATTTGATGTTTGGGATGTTTGAGACATTGTAGTTGTTTAAAAATGAACAAAAAAAATAAAAAAAATGAGAGCGTTAAAATAAAAATAGACTTCATTTTATACAAAAAAAAAGTAAGATATTGTTGTTGGATATGATTTGACATGTAATTTATTACCGTTGTAAAAATATAATATTTAAATTTTGATACTGTTGGACCTCTTTCATAGACCTTAAATATAATCTATGCCTTCTCATGCATTGGGTAGATGATGAAACGTATAGATCGACAGTTGGTCAATGGTAGGGTATTTATGGGTTCGTGAAATGGTAAATAAATATTAGTACATAGTCAAAAATATAAATAATTAAATAAATAAAATTGATTTGAGGGTCATCGATGGTGTCCAGTGTAAATCATAGACTTAAAGCCTTGTCAAAAATATGTCGTATAGGTTTATCACCCTTATTATCATATTTGAATAATAATAATAATTAATTAATAAAATAATAAATAGTTGAATTTTATGCAATTAAATGAGCTTAAACAAGTCATGTGATCGTATGAGAGTCCACATAAATTGTAGAAGGTGATCAAAGATGTGTGAGGACGGGTAGTGATTGTACAACTAATATCCTTAGGGTAATGTTTACCCAAAGCACACCTATGTTGTGGGGAATTCATTTATTCAACCACAACTCATCACCTCACATTTTTTTATCACTACTTTCTATTTACGTGGACTCTCATACGATCACATGACTTGGTTAAGATCATTTAATTGCATAGAATCCAATTATTTATTATTTTATTAATTAAATAATCCTTTTCAAAATATGTTCTAGTCATGGTTTATAAATAAATATCATCGTCTAGTTATTCAATTGTGGAAGTAGTTCACAGTCTATATCAGACCGAGTAAATAACAAAGCATAGTCTAGCATAAACGATGGACTACTTCATTAATAAAAGAACTAGACTAGGATACATATGTATAGACCATAACTAGCACATATTTTGAAAATGATTATTTAATTAATAAAATAATAAGTAATTGAATTTTATGCAATTAAATGATCCTAAACAAGTCATGTGATCATATGAGAGTCCACGTAAATTGAAAGTGGTGATCAAAGATGTGTGAGGTGATGAGTTGTGGTTGAACAACCAACAACCTTAGGGCAATATTTACCAAAGCACAGGTATGTTGTGAAGAATTCATTTGTTCACCCACTACCCATCCTCACACATCTTTGATCACCTTCTCCAATTTATGTGGACTCTTATACGATCACATGATTTGTTTAAACTCCTTTTATTGTATAAAATCCAATTATTAATTTTTAATTAATTAATTATTCCTATTTTTATAATATGCTACTAAGGGCAATAAACCAATACGGTATATTATTGACAAGGCTTTACATCTAAAAATTACATTGTACACAATTGATGACCCTCAAATCAATTTTATTTATTTTAATTATTTATATTTTTGACTATGTACTAATGTTTGTTTACCATTTTCACCAACCTGTATAGTGGAATTCATCGATTACGTAGACGTTCACTCATAGATATTGATCTCGATAAATCGTAAACTCTATCGACTTTGTGATTAATTTTGTATAAATCAGCATAATTGCGGATAGAACAGATTCATTATCCATTATCATATATAAATTAATTTTGACATCTGAAAACTGTTTCATTTATCTTCTTATAAGGAAAATTGCAAAATTTCAAACAAGAACAAAATTGTAAAATTAAAGTAGAGACAAATGTAGAAAAAAAATATTTCATTTCATAAGTTCATTGCAATGGTTTAACACCATATGTACAACAAAATACCATAAAAAAGGGCAAAATAAAGAATCTTTCATCTAATAAATTCCCTGACCATGAAAACTTCTTTGCAATGAACTTAAAACTACAACTACAGCAGAAATTAAAACCTAAACTAATGGGATGGTGAGGGGGTGATCAACTCTCGGGCTCCATGTTCATCCTTTCCACGATGGACCATAAAAATGGGCAATACGCCAGAGTTCATGATGGAGATTCTCCTTGTCCTGACCTAGACTGTAGAAGAGATAGTCTAGGTTATTTCGAAGGAGGAGAAAGTCATGGCAACGCTGGAAACGAACCCTTCTTCATGGTGTGAGTGGAATTCTCGGCATTTGGTCTTATTTATCAATTTTTTAGGTTGAAGAAGATAATATTATGTATAGTTGATGGTTATTTATATAGACCAAAATAAAAGCCTTTGGTCTTCCCGCCTAGTCGTAGGTAGATGCATGGATCAATGAAAGTCGAAGAGGTAGCGTATACCCAATCGACGCAGGGTGTGTGTGGACGTGCAATAGCTTTTTTGATGTGTCATAAATGCTCGACTGTTCATCTGTTCGTTTGAATAATTAGGGTTTTTCAATAGACTTGAAATATGATCGATAATAAACTATGTGGTATATAAATACTACTCCTAATAGACTTGACACACAATATATGCAATAACTTAAAAGATTGATAACAGGCAAGGAGTAAAATATATAAAACTGGCATTAGTCAGACCACTGCAGGGTTGTCAAAATGCATACACTGCCATGACTTACAAAAACACAAATTCATAAAAGTCTATCTATGATTTTTTGTTATTACAAGTGGTTCTCTTGTGACCGAGTCTCTTGCACAGTGAATATTTGTTTCTCCTCTTCGACTTGAAAGACTTTCCTACACCCTTAAACATTTCCTTTTCTTCCTTCCGAGCTTGGTGTCAACAAGGGGTGGAATAATATTTACATCTAGCAATTCTTGTGGCACGCGCCATTCGTACTCTAAAGAGACAACACTAATTGATTTCGAATATGCAAGGAGGCACTCTTTCACTTTATACACGTGTGAAAAGTACTGGTAAATTCTCAAACCATAATCATCGTCGTACTTCAATAAAAAAGTGGTCATCACGTGAATGCGTGATATTTTGAACAAGTCAAACTTCTTGCAAGGACACGACTTTTCCAATAGGTTGACTTAGGTCGTTGGACCCCTGCCAAATAGTGGGAATTGGTTCTCATCCCCACTTAAGTTCTCTACATAGAAGGAGTTTCCCTAGCACATATTATCCCTTATAATTTTTTTGGCGACAAGCACGAATTCGGTATCTTTATAGTTGGGGACATATGCACGTCTCTCCCTAAATATCGTACCAAACCTCTTAGAAATCTAATTGAATATGAATGCCACGAGGTACGCCCTTTTAGAAATCAACATAGAGTTGACCGACTCGGCAATATTTGTGGTCATCACATCATACCTGTTGTCAGAGAAATGTGCCCTGCTCCACTTCTCAAAACCAAGGTCATACTTGAGGAAAGAGGTTGCCTCGGGGCAATAGTTCTTAAGTTCCTCAAAATGATCCCTAAACTCCTCAAAAGAGTATGACTTTGCCCTGTTTTATTATAGATAGAGGTGATCTCTATAGTGGTGATTTACCTGAAGATTTTCACCTAGGTTCCTTATGCAGTACCTGTGATGATCATAGTTGTAACCCCTCTCAATGTCGTTGGCGATGCACTTATGCCTATTACAGATAAAGCACAAATCTGGTCCATTGACCACTATAGACTTTATCTTCTCAAAGAAGAACGTCCAAGATGCGTCATTCTCCTTGTTAATGACGCAAAAGGCAATGGGATAAACATGATTCTCCGTATCCCATGCAACCATATTTAGCAGCATGTCCTCGTACTTACCGTGTAAATGAGTGTGGTCAATCTTAACAAACTTTCTCAGATGGTCGAATCCCCTAATGGAAGGTCTCAAGGCTAAAAAGTAGTACATAAACCTACAATCCTCCTTGTTCACCATGATGGAATAGGTAGAGCCAACATTAAGAGCATCGATAATGTATGAAAAAGCTGGCAGGCAGGAATACCAGTGCTCCGGTGTCCCTCGAACCATTTCCTTGGCCATCACACCCCCATCCAACATTTCCAATAGGTTGGTCTACTGGTAAAGTACTTGAAAACAATTCTCCAAATCTCACTAGTGTCCGAACCCTTTCCTTCACGATACATATTCACACAGAGTGATGCAATGACTTTAGTCGTGATTTTTTAATGGTTGTGCATGGCATATTTGACACTGCAAGTGTGATCGTCGACGTATTTATAAATGAGAAATATGTTCGTCCATTCATACCTCCTCGCCCGCAACATCCACGTACATCTAGGACAAATGGATTTTTACCGATCTACGGCCAACAATAATATCATCTCTTTTTTGGTGCTAAATGTTTAATTGACGTCAAAATTAGTTTCATCAAAGATGGTGTGGTTGGTTTGTGATCCCAATCCGCGATCTCCTCTATCTTCTTGAAAGAAATTAGGATGTACAGATTTCGGTGAACGATCTTCCATATCCCTTGAATGAACATCCAAACTCTCATCTTCAAATGAATCATATTCATCAATTTTATGGTATGGTGGAGGGATTGTCGGAGACCCAGGACGGCATTTATCCTCAGTAATGGTCTAGAGCCACCGACAACAACATCTAACATGTATAAGGACACGTGCCGATCATTCTTTATAAATATGGGGTATAATCTCCCACGCCCATTCATTAGATAGCTAATCACAACGTTCTTTGGCTTGCAATCTAATTCTCCACTCTCAATTATGATTTGAACCATGTCGTTGTACGAACGGCTGTGACGCAGCGGGTTGGACACTGTCTCCTTGCCAGATAATTTCCACTTCCAATAGTTGGGTACCTCCTTCTACACACCCACATAATCACCACCCGTTATAATTACTTCAGCTAATGCCATTATATACCATACTAATAAATAATATATTAAGGTATCGATCTATAACTGATCAATTACTGTTATGAAAACCTCCATACAAAAACACAAATGAACGGATTTGAATATAATCGATGCCCTCCTAGCACTGGGATGGACAAATGTATTTGTAGGGCTTATAAAATATTGAAATATATCTAATGACGAGGTATTGAGTGGATTTGGAAGCTTTTCAAGCTAGTAAAATGGTGAAAAAAATATTTTTTGAATTTTTTTTCAAAAAAGATGAAAAAACAATAGAGACTATGACCAAGAATGGAGATTTTCAGTTGTGATGAGCAAGATTTCATTGGAAAAGTGGCCAAAAAATTCGCCAAAATAAAAAAATATAGGTGAAAAAGGGCAGCTCCTTTTGGTGGCTTGTTGGACATTTTTTTTAATTAAAATAGGGAAATATGAAAAATGGTGAAAATATGAAAAATGGTGGAAAATATTAAATATTAAATGGATGAGGTGGTGAGACTAAAGTGTAAATTTTAAACTTGTGTGCTAGAGTTGTATATTAGAAGTGATGATGTCATCCTAGTGACTAAATACTTAATTTTTCAAGACTTGTGTCTAAATACTTAAATAAATTTTTAAAGTGGGTATTTTACAAACTATCTCGGGTGATTATAAGTGTTGCATTTCAATTTCTAAATAGTCACTTATGTCTTTTGTATATACTATCCGCCAATTGTTCAAACTACATGTATTAATAATAGTATGACTTTTTCCACACTTTTTATGAACTTGCAGGATAGTTTTTGGAGAGGATTTGGTAAAATGTCCACTTTGAAAACTTAATTTGAAGAATATCCACCTAATTTTTTTTTCATTTATCTTTCAGGGTTAGGATTTAGAAAAAGTAAAAAGTGGGGTAGGGTTGTGGGGTCGTGGGTCTCTTTAACATTTTTAAAAGTTGGAGATAAAATATAACTCTCTACAAAATACAATATGGTCACTTTTTATATTTATGAAAATTTTCAAATATTTTTTAAATTCATTTAATAAATTCAACAACTTTTCTCTCTCCTCACATATTCTTCTTCTCTCAAATTTTCTTCATAGTTGCTGAAAAAAATAATTTTGCTCGATTCCTGCTCCCGAGTCGAAATTTTTATGCTTCATTTGCTCAGGTAAGTTTAATCTTCCTTCCCGATCAGTTTTAGATCCATTTTAGTATATTTTTTGTTTTCGTTTTGTGTTGGGGTTCTTTGATTTTAACAAAAATTGCACTGTTCTTCATTGAATTAGTCAAAATCTGATTGTTTTTAGTTAATATTATCGATTCTGCATGTTTAATCGTGTTTGCTTTGGATAATGGCTAGAAAATTTTTGAATTTATATTGCATATTGATTTTGAATTTTTTTACTGAATTAGACCCATTTTAATGGTGTTCTTGTTGTTGTGAATTGCACTGCCAATATCTGGAGAAGTTGAAACTTGATTTGCATATTTGATCTGAGGTGTTTTCCCATTTTTCTTATTAGATCAGTGTTCGATAGATCGACCACTACAGATTTCTTTTTTATTGCATTTTCCCATTTATTTTAATAGATCAGTGGTCGATAAATCAACCAGTACGGATTCATTTTTTGTTGTGGATCATAAATGGTGAAAGTTCATATAGTAGTTAAAAGTCCTGCTTCTACTGCTTCTAGGAGAAGAAAGCGAAAAACCGAAGAAGTTTTTAAAACTTCAATGAGAAAAAAAGATGTAATCGATGAATTTGAGTCAAAAAGTGAATAAAAAATCCTTGCTGAGATTTACAAATTTGATGAAAGTAGTGCACATGAGAGTGATGATATTGAGGACAGTTAAGGAAAAAGTGAAGAGGAAAGTGAAGTAGAAAGTGAAAGTGATAGCGTTGAAGATAAGGACAAGAGAGATGGTGGAAATGGGGAGGAGTATGATCCTCTATCCTTGCCAATTTGTGCAAGAGACATCTCTGTTGAGTTGTACGACCTAACAACTTAGATGGATGAGTTAAGTTCTTTTCCTGCAAAGATTTTCGTAAGAGTAAGAATGACAGTTTATCAAGAGTTTAGAAGGATTCTAGTTGAAAAAATAGTGTATGCTAATTTTCAGAAGACCTGTTTCGGACACTTGAGACATATGTCGGATCATTTTAAGTTTAATGGACAAATGGTCCATTATGTGTTGTTACGACGTATCAAAAATAATAAAAAAACTACATGAAATTTAGTTCTATGCGAATGGTAAGCCAGCTTATTTTGACTGAACGGAATTTGATTTGATTAATTAGCTGAATTATTCAGCATATCCCTGTGAATCAAAAACGAACAAAGTCCTCCAAAATGGTGAAAGCTTTCATTTTAAGGTGACGAAGAATAAAAGCATTACTATTGCAAGGCTGATTATCCTGATCAAAGGTAATAGGTTGACTAACCAACAAAATTTTAAGTGCGCTTTGGTTTGATTCGTGCACACAATGTTGCTGGCAAAGGACCTGTAAAAGAAGGTGGATTCAGACCATGTCAATATAGCGGTTGATTTAGATTTCTTCGTTAGGTATACATAGGAAAAAGAGTCATTTGGGCTAACATTGAACTATTTGAAAAAGAAAATTGATTTGAGCAAGTAGAAAGAAGCCTTTGTGAAGAAGAATAATGCATCGTACGCTTTATACAGCTTTCCCTGGGCATGTCTGGTACTTATAATATACTATTTTATTGATTTATTATAGACTTTTACCTATTTATGTACCAATATGTAGACCCTGTAGATCTACTTATGCTTCTATTGATTGCAGGTTTGGATAAATGAGGTCTTTCCTCATCTTGGAAGGTACGCCGGTAAGTCATTGGATTCTCATTTTACCATTTCCCTTCTTCTTAGTGGAACACGTCGAAGTGTGACAACATAATAGAAGGCAACCCATTTAAGCCCAAAGAAATAACACAAAGGTAAAAGTGTACTTATTATAATATGATAATAATAATATTGTTCAATTAGTGAATATCATGTAATTTATATTATCTTTTTATAGATTGTGCATCCATACCTTACACCTAATGTTCATTAGATGGAACAAACTTACATGAAAATATTTAAGTCATACACAAATTAAGTTAAGGACACGTCCATCAATACCTTGAAGGCGCAGTTGAAAGGCGTGATTGTCCTCACTTCATCAGTGGAGGTCGCGAATGAAGACGAAGATTTGGGTGGTCATAATTACATCCTAAGTCCAGTACGTGCTTGTGATCATGCTGGTTCAAGTGGACTCAAAACTACATGAAATACTTCTAATAATGAAGAGCTATGTAAGCATGTTGCTTTGCTTAAGAAAACTATTTTTGATATTACTTCTTTTGTTAGCGATGAGAGGCTTAGGAGAATAAAAAAAAACATGAAGAAGCAACGACATCAAGGTAAACTAATTTATATTTTTTTATTCTCATTTAATTTACTTGTATAATTTTGCTAATCCTTTCAAAATAATGCAGCACACCTCAACAGTCTCCCTTGTAGCTGACATCAAGTAAACCTCTAAGAACTAGCAGTCTTAGTGACCGGCCTTGTAATAACAGATAAAAAAAATTGAATAAGAGAAAAAATAAATAGATGAGGAGAAGGAAGTAGATAAATAAGATAAGAAAGAAGAATAAGAAACGATGAGGAGATGACAATTGAAGAAGAAGCAGAAAATAAGGAGAAAATAGAAGATGGTGAAAACAAATCATCATCATAAGAAGAAGAAGAGAAAAATGAGAAGTCAATTGATAAAGAAGGAGTGGCTAAACAGGAAGATGAAAATGTTGAAGAAGAGAAGAAATCAGAAGAAGAAGAAGAGAAAGAAAATAAGAAGAAAATGGAAGAAGGTGAGAAAAACATAAAGAAAATAAAGTGGATATGATGGGCATTGTTAAGGAACTCAATGATGATAACATGTAACTTAGTAGTTTGGAACAAACAATTTTCTTAATAATTTGTTGTTTTTAATGATTTTTTTATAGACAATTCAAGTTTTTCGAAGAAGGAGGAATACCTTATTACATTTTGTAATTCAGTGGCCAAGACTTAGATAGACATTTTGCTTCTTAGGAAAAGGGATAGAGCTCTATGTAAGGACTGTAAAGTCATACCTACCAACAATATTTCGACTCAGCATAGGTTGTTAGTGATGAACTTGGTTATCAATAAGGGCAAAAAAAAGTGTGGAGGCTCAGCCCAGGATTAAGTAGGGTATCTTGACTTTGGCTAGTACTTTTGAAATAGAGGAGAAGTTGAAGAGTAGGGGGCTTGGAAGAGTATAGGAGGTGTGATAGTATGTGGAGACGACTTTCAGTTATATTAAGAAAGCCGCTAGAAAGGTGTTGGGTGTATCGAGAGGTCAATCTGGCAAGCATCGAGGAGACTGGTGGTGGAACGAAGAGGTTAAGAGAAATATAGAGTCTAAGAATATGGCTTATGCTAAGTTGGTTGAGAGCAAGGATGATTAGGAAAGGTAGATGAATAAGGAGGAGCATAAGGTAGCTAGAGGAAAGGCTAAGTTAGTGGTTACAACAGCTAAGATTGTAGCTTTTGAGAGCTTATACACGGCTTTAGAGGAGAAAAGTGGAGATAAGAAGATGTATAGGCTTGCCAAGGCCAGAGAGCGGAGGGTTCATGACCTTGACCAAGTGAAGTGCATTAAAGAAAAGGATAGTACAGTGTTGGTTGAGTATGCCCTCATTAGGGAGAGGTGGCAGTCCTATTTTTATGAACTTTTGAACTACAAAGGGGACAAAGGTTTCGTGTTCGGAGACTTGGAGAAATCTGAGGAGTGTTGCAATTATAGTTATTGTAGGCGTATCAATGCTGAGAAGGTCAAGAGAGCTATTCGTAGGATGTGGAAGGGTAGGGTAATGGGGCCAGATGAGATTTTAGTGGATTTTTAGATGACCATTAGCGGGACAGGTTTAGAGTGGTTGACAAGGTTGTTTAACATTATTTTTAGGGCGACGAAGATGCCTGAAGCCTGGTGTTAGAGTATGATGATTCCAGTGTATAAGAATAAGAGAGACATCCAGAGTTGCAACAACTATAGAGGTATTAAGTTGTTAAGTCATACTATGAAGGTTTGAGAAAGGGTGGTAGAGTTGAGGTGAGAAGGATAACGATCAAGAATCAATTCGATTTAATGCCAGGTCACTCAACCACTGAGGCCATTCACCTTGTAAGGAGATTAGTAGAGCAGTTTTGGTATAGAAAGAAGGACTTACATATGGTGTTTATTGATCTTGAGAAGGCATATGACAGAGTTCCTAGGAATATTCTGTGGAGGTACTTGGAGGCTAGAGGGGCGCTTGTGGTGTACACTAGGTCGGTTTAGGATATATATGATGGTGCGAAGACACGTGTGAGGACCGTTGGTGGAGATTTGGAGCACTTCCCAGTTTTGATAGGGTTGCACCAGGATCGACTCTTAGCCCATTTTTATTTGCCTTGGTGATGGATTTTTAACGCGACTTATTCAAGGGGGTGATGGATTTTTAACGCGACTTATTCAAGGGGAGGTGTCTTGGTGTATGTTATTATAGATGACGTGGTACTGATTGACGAGACTCGCGGTAGAGTTAATCATAAGTTAGAGATTTAGAAATAGACGCTTGAGTCTAAAGGATTTTGGTTAAGTAGAACCAAGATGGATTACTTGAAGTGTAAGTTTAGTGATGTATAACAGGAGGATGGAGTGGTTATGAAGCTGAACTCTTAGGACATTCAAAAAAAAGAGAGTTTCAAGTATCTGGGGTCTATAATTTAGGGAAATGATAAGATTGACGAGGATGTAACACAGTGTATTGGGGCAGGGTGGTTGAAATGGAGGCTCGCTTCAGTAGTTCTATGCGATAAGAAGGTGCCCCTGAAGCTTAAAGGTAAGTTTTATAGAGTGGTAATCCGGCTGGCTATGTTGTATGGAGCGGAGTATTGGCCAAATAACAACTCCAACATCCAAAAGTTGAAGGTGGCAGAGATAAAAATATTGTGATGGATGTGTGGATATACCAGGAAAGATAGGGTAAGGAATGAGATTATTCATGAAAAGATGGGAGTTGCCTCGGTGGAAGACAAGATGCGAGAAGTGAGGTTACATTAGTTCGGGCATGTGATGAGGAGGGGCTCTGATGCTCCAGTTCGGAGGTGTGAGACACTAGCTATGGATGGTTTTAGGCAGGGTAGAGGCAGACCAAAGAAATATTGGAGGGACATGATTAGGCATGACATGGAGCAGTTATAGTATACAGAGGACATAACCCTTGATAGGAAGGTGTGGAGGATGCGGATTAGGGTGGAGGTTTAGGGGTAGGAGTGAGTTGGTAATAATGGGGGAGCGTTCTTTTGTGTCTGGAGTTTCTTGTTCGTGGTGTTGTGGCTGTAGTTTTATCGTGTGGCTATTTTGCATAACATACTAGTTTATATGCACTTATGTTTTGTGTTTGTTATACTGTTAGTTTATTTTGCATACCGTACGTATATGCACTTATCTTTTAAGTTTGGTATACAATTATCGGTCCTAAGACGAGAGTCTATCGGAAACAGCCTCTCTTCTTCACATGAGGTAGTGGTATGGTCTGCGTATACTCTACCCTCCCCAGACCCCATTATGTGAGAATACACTGGGTATGTTGTTGTTGTTGTTTTAATGGATAATTGAATTACATATATATGACATGTCTATGATGACATTTACTGATGAAATTGTGTTTAGTTATTCTATTGTGTTGTTAGCTGTAACGACCTAAAAATTTGATGAAATATGTGAAATTTGTGTCATTTAACTATTTTACCCCTCCCTGTAGTTGCATTATGATATTTCTGGGGTGTGGGAGTGATTGACATGATTTCTGATGCATTTGGTATCATTTATGTTATATTGTGGTTTTTGATGACTTCGGTAGTCTTATTTTAGACTTATGGGGATATCATTTGATCCCTGTGATGGATGGCCAAACGGACTGTGCCAGCAGCTCCATAATTTTGATTTTAGGCTAGGTAGACCTTTGGTTCGGGTCCCAATGCACCCAAGCTCATTTCAACCTATTGATCGAAAAGTTGAAAAATTTTAAATATGGGTTTGGGATCCATATTTGATTGAAACAACCTCGGATGGAAAATCTGATTTTTCCAAAAGATCCAGAATGTTGATTTTAGGGTGTTAGCATATTTGGTATGATTTAACGACTTTTAAATCTCATTTCAACCCTTAATTAGAAAAATTATAATTTTGGATTTCGGGGGTCAACTTTGTGAAAATAATATTTTTTTTAAAAATCTGACTTTGCCAATGCGTTCAGAACATCGAATTTAGAATGGTTTCATATTTAGTTTGCGTATATCAGACTCCAAACGAATTCTGAACATCCCGTCGAAGTCCAGGTCGGACTTTAAAAAGAAAAAATTGTTGTCATAGCAGATTTTCCGCTATATATTAATGATTTTCTCCTCTTTTTGCCCATTTTGCTCATTTTTCATCTTGTCTATTGAGAGTTAAACCCTAAAATAGTATGAAAGTTTAAAAGTGAAGCTTGTGGGAGCTTGGAAAATATATTAACACCTATTTCTTGATTTTATTACGAATTTAAGGTAAAAATTTACCATTTTCTTAGTAATTTCTTGATAAATTTCTGAAAACCCCAAAAATCTTAGGGCTTGATTTTAAACTTCAATTTAACTCATTTTCACTTGAATAAAGTTTTTATCTTATAATTAATAGTTTTCATCAATTTAACCATCAAAACAATTTTAATTCTTGATTTTAACCCGAATTTCAAAGATTTTACCCTGTAAAGGTCAAAAATAATTTTTCTTCAATTTGAACCTCATTTTTTACTTGATTTAACTTGGGTTTTAAGCTGTAGGTTCCTAAAAATATAAGAAACATGTTTTTGAAGTAAAGTTTTGAATTTGCCCTTTTTTTTTGAAAACTCGTTACGGGGGTCCGTTTTGACACTGAGCCAATAGTCAATATGAGTGTCATTGATTTTGTTTTGACGTGTAGATTTCATATTTGATATTTTTAGTGGCGTTCGAGATTGTCCGTGAAAAGTAAGGTCGTGGGTTTGAAGTGTACCGGATCGATTTCAGTTTTTGAGGTAGGTTATGACTTTAACTCTTTCAGACTAGGCTGGGTAGTAAATGATGATATAAAATATATGTTAAGGGTGAGAACTAATCATGAAAAATGTCTATTTATGTGTTGTCCCTGTGTGGGGGCCTGTATGTGATGTAATTGTCAAAGTTGAGTTATTATCTGATATGTGTGACCATGTGGGGTCCTACATGATATTAATAGCCTTGAATACATGTGAATAATTATATTGTGCCGTTAAGATGTAGTGTATTGTGATTATATTCATACTTTATTTGGAATATGAGACATGTGAAAATTCATGGATGAAACTAAAATAATAAGTGGATATTGGCTCACATGATTGTGGAAATATATCATTGTGGTTGGTTGTGAAAATACTCATTGTAATTAGTTGTGAGCATTATATCCTCATAGCATACTCATTCATTAAACATTGGTGCCACCGCGGCAACATCTGATAAATACTGGCAATACCTTTTTAAAACCCTCTCGAAGGGATGTGTCGGGGAGGAGATATTGTAACACCTTATAAAATCCTTTTTAAGGAATGTGCTGGAAAGGAAATATGAGATATATAAATTGCATATGGGTTGACGAATCGCCCATGGGTCCTGCGTTGGGAGGCTTACCTCTTTAGATATATACGAGGATTATGTGATAATTTGGGAGGTTATGCAACAACCTCGTACATCATCATCATCATCATCATATACATTGTACTTACTTTATTGTATTATGTTGTATTGTATTGCCATATTGACTTGTCATCTATGTATTTATCGTATCTTCTTTTACTTGTATTTTATGATCTTGTAAATGCATGTTCCCCCTTATTCTTTTTAAATGTGGTATAATACATATTTTTGTAATCTTGGTGTAATGTTGCAATTTATGAGATATATTATAACT
Organism: Capsicum annuum; assembly: GCF_002878395.1. Lineage (NCBI taxonomy): Eukaryota > Viridiplantae > Streptophyta > Magnoliopsida > Solanales > Solanaceae > Capsicum > Capsicum annuum. The sequence continues at coordinate 15,343,486 of NC_061121.1, forward strand.
ATTAGTGCAAGCGGTGTGGGCTACCATTGTGGGACATTTTCTGATTGCAGGTGACGCGCCCTTAGTGTATATTTTGTATGTTTTATTTACTACTTTGCTTGGTCGGCCTATGATACCTACTGAATACAAGTGGACCATACTCATGCCTACTACTCCCTTTCAATGAAGGTCCTAGCTCGAGTGCGCCTCAGGTTGATTAACTCAGGCGATTGCTGAAGCTTTCAAGGTAGCGGTTGGATATTCATATGTTTGAAGTTCACCTCTATCATTCTACAGTAGTTTTGTCTTTATTAGTATTCGGAGACGAATATTATTCCTTTGTGGTTATTTTTCTGATGTATTTGACTCTTGGATTGTATTAGTAGTTCTTATACTATTGGCACCTGATTTTGGGCGGATTGGTATTTTGGATAAGTTCTTTTCGCATTGTTATGATTACTTATGTGGTTCAACTTTGTTCTAGAAGCCTTATGTTGGGATATTTCTATCTTTTACTCTTTTTATATTAGTTTAGGTGATAGACTTACTTATCAAGGTGCTCCATGACAAGTGCCATCATGACCCTCATTTTTGGGTCATGACAAATTGGTATCAGAGTAGCCAGATTTCATTGGTCTCAACGGTGTAAGAACAGGATGTCTAATTGAGTCTCCCATATCGGTAATTAGATGTTCGTATCTATCTTTAAGAGGCTATAGGACGTCTTTAGGAAATTTCCCTTATTTTATTCTTTATCGTGCAAAGTTCTTTCATACCTTGTGTTCTGAGTTGTGTTTCCCTTTTTCTACGTGAATAGTATGGCTTATACTACTATCAGTTGAGAGATGTTGTAAGGATTGGTGGAGATTATTTGTCGATTGTAGGCCTATTAATGCTTTTGAGTTTTCATGGGATCAGTTTGCTGATGCCTTTCTGGAGAGATTTGTGCCATACAGTTTGAGAGATCGGATGCGGGATGAGTCAAATCATTTGGAGGAAGGCCCCATAACAGTTGCAGAGTATGAGGCATGTTTCCATGCCCAGTCAAGATATACCTATAATAGTATTTTCATCGAGTCTGAGAAGACTCAGAAATTTTTGAAAGATTTGGATGTCTCTCTTTAGTTAGCTATATCTCAGATGGTTGTGTTTAGGGCGTTCTTTCAGAGTATTGTGGATAATGCTAGGATGACAGAGGGTATTCTTCAAGTATCTCAGGGTGGCACCAAGAAGGTGCATTATTTTTGTGAGTTCAGAGGTCAGTCTCCCCATGGTAGAAATTTTAGTATTTCTCGTAGATACTATAGGCCAGTGCAGGCAGCCTTACAGAGTTTAGGTGTTGGACCTTCTCATTCAGTAGTTTAGGGTGGTCGTTCGAGCCTAGTTGTGCCTTCTCCTATTGAGACTGGTCGTATAGGTAGCTGTGTGCCTGATGAAACTGGCCATATGGCCAAGGACTATCCTCTTCGTGTGTTTAGAGCTACTCTTATTTCAATTGTAAAGGGTAGGGGTGCTACCAAAGGTGCAAGGGGCAGAGGTAGTGGAGCTTGTGGGGTGGCCATGGGGCCACTTAAGCAGTTGGTGGTCATCGTCAGTGTTATGTTATCTGATACAGATTCTTCTGATATTATGTTAATGGGTATCGTACCTGTTTATTTCAGACCTATATCTGTATTATTTAATCTCTGATCGACTTTCTTCTATGTGTTTGTGTATTTTGCTTTGGGTTTTGATTCTATTAGTAAGCCTCTTGTCATTCGTACTTGTGTATCTACCCTGGTAGGTGATTCTTTAGTGGTAAATTGGGTGCATCGATCTTGTGTTGTGACTTTTTTTGGATGTGAGACTTTGGTAGATTTGCTTGTATTAGATATGGTCGATTTTGATGTTATTTTAGGCATGGATTAGTTGGTTACTTATCATATTGTCTTAGATTATTTTACTAAGACTATAACTTTGGAAGGGTGTACCTCATTCAGATCCAAAGAGGGTCATATCTTATGTTTAGGCTCGTAAATTGGTTGACAGAGTATGTTTATCTTACTTGGCCTATAGTCGTGACACTAATGTTGTTTCTCTTCCTTCCTTGGATTCTGTCTGTATTGTCCCTGAGTTTATGGATGTATTCCCTACGGGCTTGCCTGGTATGCCTCCGAATTGATATAATGATTAAAGTATTGATGTTGAGCCAAGCACCAAGACCATTTTTTATCTTTCTTATAGGATGACCCCAACAGAGTTGAAGGAACTGAAGGATCAGTTGTAGGAGTTATTGGATAAGGGATTATCTGACCTAGTATTTAACCTTGGGGTGCGCCTATCTTGTTTGTGAAGAAAAATAATGGGTTATGTATTGATTATCAATAGTTGAATAAGGTGACGATTAAGAATAAGTGTCCTCTTCTTCGAATTGATGATTTGTTTGATCAACTTTGGGTTTATTAGCATTTTTGAAGATTGATTTAAGGTTCGATTATCACCAATTGAGGATTAGAGCTTCAAATATTTTGAAGATAACTTTTTTGGACTCGATAAGGTCATTATGAGTTCTTGGTCATGTCTTTTGGGTTGACCATTGCCCCTTCCGCATTCATAGAGTTGATGAACCGAGTGTCTCAATCGTATCTCGACTCCTTTGTTTTTGTATTTTAGATGATATTTTGTCTATTTAGAGCATTTATGGATTGTGCTTCAGAGATTGAAGGATGAGAAGTATGCAAAGTTCTCTAAGTATGAGTTTTGGTTAGAGTTTCTTCTTTCTTGGATCACGTGGTGACTAAGAAAGGTAATATGGTTGATCCATCCAAGGTTGTAGCGGTTCCTGATTGGGATTGACTTACTTCGCCCACCGAGATTTGAAGTTTTGTTGGCTTAGCAAGTTATTATCGGTGTTTTATTGAGGGTTTTTCATCCATTGCATCTCCATTGACTAAGTTAACTCAGGAGAAGATTTCTTTCTAGTGGTCTAATGATTATGAGGCTAGCTTCCAAAAGCTCAAGGATTTGTTGACTTCAACTTTGATATTGGCTTTTCCCAAGGAGAGCGTGGGATTTTTCAAATTTTATGATGCTTTAGGTGTTGGTTTGGGTGTTGTGTTGATGCATGAGGGTAAGGTGATTGCATATATGTCTTGTTAGTTGAAGACTCATGAGAGGAATTATCCTACCCATGATTTGGAGTTGTACGCAGTTGTGTTTGTTTTGAAGTTGTGAAGGCACTACTTGTATGGAATTCGTTATGAGATCTTATCATATCATCGTAACCTTCAGTACCTCTTTACCCAACCAGATCTTTATATGAGTCAGCGTCGTTAGCTTTAGTTGCTTAAGGATTATGACTTGACTATTCTCTACCATCCGGCAAGACTTATATGGTTGCGAATTCCTTAAGCCGAAAGTCGACTAGCATGGGTAGCTTGGTGCATCTTTTGATTAGGAGAGGACTTTGGCCTTAGAGGTTCGGTCTTTAGCTAACCATATGGTTAGGCTTAATATTACGACACCGAGGAATGTTTTGGCATTTGTGGATGCTAGATCTTCTTTGATGGAGTAGATTCGAGCTTATTGGTTTGATAATGTTGACTTGAGGTTGATTCGAGATTATGTATTGAGTGGGGAGGCTAAGGAAGCTTCACTTGATTCAGATGGAGTTTCGAGGGTTGGGGGCCGAGATTGTATGCCAAGAGTGGGTAACTAGATTAGTTTGATCTTGGAGGAGGCCTCTTGTTTTAGACATTCTATCCATCCAGGTGTGACTAAGATGTATCATGATTTGAGGTAACACTAATGGTGGGGTGGTATGAGGTGAGATATGGCATATTTTATGGCTCGTTGCCTATGTTGTTAGCAGGTGAAGGCCGAGCATATGAGACCTGGTGGATTGCTTTAGAGGTTTCCCATTCCCGGGTAGAAGTGGAAATAGATCACTATGGACTTTGTGACTAATTCTCCTTGTACATCTCATGGTTCTGACAGTGCTTGGGTCATCGTGGATCGATTAACCAAGTTAACTCATTTTATTTCGGTTCAGGTTTCATTCAGTACCTAGAGGTTAGCCCTTATCTTTATTTATGAGATTATATGTCTGCATGGTGTGTCAGTGTCTATTATATCAGATCAAGGTTCAGTGTTCATATCTCACTTTTGGGAGACTTTTCAGGATGATTTGGGTACTCAGGTTGATCTTAGCATAGCATTTCACCCCAGACTGATGGCCGTCAGAGCGGACCATCTAGGTTTTGGAGTATGCTCCGTGCGTGTGTGATGGATTTTGGTGGCCAGTAGGAGCAACATTTGGCTTTATCAGAGTTTGCATACAATAATAGCTACCATTTTAGTATTGATATAGCTCCTTTTGAGGCATCATATGGTAGGCGTTGTCTCTTCCCAATAGATTGGTTTGATGTTTTAGAACTGAGACATCGAGGTGCGGACTTGGTCCGTGTGTCTTTGGATAGAGTTTGGGTCATCCAAGATAGACTCAGAGCAGCTCAGAGTAGGCAGAAGTGCTATACTAATTGTAGACTTTGTGCCTTGAGATTTGGAATTGGAGATTGTATTTTTCTTCGAGTTTCACCCATGAAGGGTGTGATGAGGTTTGGGAAGAGGGGCACGCTTAGCCTCAGGTATATTGATCCATTTAAGATTCTTCGGATTGTTGGTGATGTGACTTATGAGTTGACTTTGCCCCTTGATCTACTATCATTTAGTTTTTCATATTTTTATTCTTCGTCATTATATCCCTGATAAGTCTCACGTCATTCATTGGGATTCGGTTTAATTAGATGAGCGGTTGTCCTTTATTGAGGAGCTGGTTTCCATTTTGGCTAGGGATGTTAGGCGGTTGCGCTCTAAATTGATCCCTAGGGTTAAGGTCCAGTTATAACATCGACCTGTAGATGAATCTACTTAAGAGGTCGAGTCTGATATGTGTAGTTCTTATCCTCAACTCTTCATTGATTCAGGTATTTCTTTGCCTTAGTTCAAGGACGAACTAGATTTTTAGTGGTGGATGATGTAACGGCCTAAAAATTTGATAAAATATGTAAAATTTGTGACTTTATATGATTTGACTATTTTACCCCTCCCTGTAGTTGCATTATGGTATTTTTGGGGTGTGGGAGTGATTAACATGATTTCTGATGCATTTTGGTATCATTTATGCGTTATTATGGTTTTTGATGGCTTCGAGAGCCTTATTTTAGGCTTATGGGGATATCTGTTGATCCGTGTGATGGATGGCCGAATGGACAACGCCAAGGCAAGGTAGATCTTTGGTTTGGGTTACGATGCACCGAAGCATATTTCGACCTATTGATCAGAAAGTTAGAAAATTAAAAATATGTGTGTAGACTCACATTTGATTGAAACGACCTCGAATGGAAAATCCGACCTTGCCAGCAGATCTAGAATATCAATTTTAGGGTGTTAACATGTTTGGTATGATTTTAAGGATTTTAAATATCATTTCGACGCTCGATTTTGAAAAATTATAATTTTGGGTTTCGGGGGTCAAGTTTGTGAAAATGATGTTTTTTGAAAATATGACTTCGCCAACGCATCCGGAATGTCGAATTTAGTATGGTTGCATAGTTCGTTTGCATATATCGGACTCCGAATAAATTTTGGGCACCCCGTCGAAGTCCGGGTTGGACTTTAATAAGAAAAAAACTGTTGTCATAGCAGATTTTCAGCTATATATTGTTGATTTTCTCCTCTTTTTGCCCATTTTTCATCTTGTCTCTTGAGAGTTAAACCCTAAAGTAGTATGAGAGCTTAAAAGTGAAGCTTGTGGGAGCTTGGAAAATAGATTAACACCTATTTCTTGATTTTATTACGGATTTAAGGTAAGAATTAACTATTTTCTTAGTAATTTCTTGATAAATTTCTGAAAACCCCAAAAATCTTAGGGCTTGATTTTAAACTTCAATTTCACTCCTTTTCACTTGAATGATTTTTTTATCTTATAATTACTAGTTTTTCATTAATTTAACCATCAAAACAACTTTGATTCTTGATTTTAACCCGAATTCCAAAGATTTTACCCAGTAAAGTTCAAAAATAATTTTTCTTCGATTTGAACCTCGTTTTTGACTCGATTTAATTTGAATTTTCAGATGTAGGTTCCTACAAGTATGGAGAATATTTTTTTGAATTAAAGTTTCGATTTTGCCTTCTTTTTTGAAAACTCGTTTCAGGAGTCCATTTTGACCCCAAACCAAAAGTAGTCAATATGGGTGTCATTAGTTTTGTTTTGATGCATAGATTTCATATTTGATATTTTTAGTGGAGTTTGAGATTGTTCGTAAAAAGTAATACCGTGGGTTCGAAGTGTAGCGGACCGGTTTCGACTTTTGTGGTAAGTTATGGCTTAGCTCTTTCAGACTGGGATGAGTAATAAATGATGATACAAAATGCATGTTAAGGGTGGAAACTAATCATGAAAAATGGCTATTTATGTGTTGTGCCCGTGTGGGGGCCTATATGTGATGTAATTGTCGAAATTAAGTTATTATGTGATTTGTGTGACCGTGTGGGGTCCTACGTGATATTAATAGCCTTGAATACATGTGAATAATTGTATTGTGTTGTTAAGATGCTTAATATGGTACCACTAGTGTATTGTGATTATATTAATACTTTATTTGGCATATGAGACATGTGGAAATTCATGGATGAAACTGAAATAATAAGTGGATATTTTCTCACATGGTTGTGGAACTATATCATTATGGTTGGTTATGAAAATACGCATTGCAATTGGTTGTGAGCATTACATCCTCATATCATACTCATTCATGAAACATTGGTTCCACCGTGGCAACATCTGAGAAACACTGGCAACACCTTTTTAAAACCCTCCCCGAGGGATGTGCCAGTAAGGAGATATTGTAACACCTTATAAAATCCTTTTTGAGGGATGTGCCGAAAAGGATATATGAGATATGTGGATTGTATACGGGTTGAAGAATCCCCCATGGGTCCTGCGCTAGGAGGCTTGCCTCCATAGGTGTATACGGGATTGTGCGACGACCTCGTGCATCATCATCATATACATTGTACTTACTTTATTGTGTTATGTTGTGTTGTGTTGTATTGCCATATTGACTTGTCATCTATGTATTTATCGTATCATTTTTTACTTGTATTTAGTGATCTTGTATATGTATGTTCCCCCTTATTCTTCTTATATGTGATATAATACATATTTTTGTTTTATCTTGGTTTGATGTTGCAATATGTGAGATATATTAGAACTGTTAGTGCAAGCGGTGTGGGCTATCGTCGTGGGACATTTTCTGATTGCAGGTGACGTGCCCTTAGTGTATATGTTGTATGCTTTATTTAATAATTTGCTTGGTCGTCCTAGGATACCTACTGAGTACAAGTGGACCGTACTCATGCCTAATGTCCCCTTTCGGTGCAGGTCCTAGCTCAAGTGCGCCTCATCTTGATTGACTCAGGTGATTGTTGGATCTTCCAAGGTAGCGGTTGGACATTCATGCGTCCGAAGTTGACCTCTATCTTTCTACAGTAGTTATGTCTTTATTAGTATTCAGAGATAGATAATATTCATTTGTGGTTATTTTTCCGATGTATTTGACTCTTGAATTGTATTAGTAGTTTTTACACTATTGACACCTAGTTTTGTGCATGATTAGTAGTTCTTTCTGCATTGTTATGATTACTTATATGGTTCAGCTACGTTCTAGAAGCCTTATATTGGGGTATTTCTGTTTTTTCCTCTTTTTGTATCAATTTGGAGGATAGGCTTACTTTTCAAGGTGCGTCATGACAAGTGCCATCATGACCCTCGTTTCTGGGTCGTGACATTATCTTAAACAGTTGATTGCACTATGTTACCAGTTCATCTATTGTCCTAATTTATAGAGGTCGATGACAAATATTATAGATGTCTTTCTTTATAATTTATAGACTGCACATACAATTGATTGAATAAATCATATATTTACAATGACTACAAATAAATTTACTGTTATATGTTGCATTGTGTTACCAATCCAGTAACTATCATGGTTTATAGAGGTCGATGATAAACATCATAGAAATCATTCTCCATTTATTATAGATTACACCCACGGTTGATTTAAGAAACCATACATCTATTTATTCAGTTTTCTACATCCTTATTACACCTTTCCAGAAAGTTAACACCAACAACAAATCATACAATAATTATTTTAGGCCATTCTCTTTTTCATCAGCCAAAATCAACCTTTTCTTTAGTTGATCCCTCTCCATTTCGATTTCTATTAGTGATCCTTTCAAGTAATCCATTTACTCTTCGGCTTCTTTTAATAATGTCATGAGTAGATCTCTATTTTCTTTAGATTTTCAAAGCCTTTGTAGTGTATGAAACTTGGAAGCGCCTTAAAAACTTGATGACGATGGGCTACTTGTCGGCTAGTCTTCCACAAGCCACTTAAAAAAAGAGCATCTGTCATTATCCTTGATCAAAAAATAAGTTATTACATGAACTTACTTACTTAAACCAAAAAAAAAAATCACATATTCATGTACGCACTCACCTTTCCAATCACACAGTAAAAGAATTTTTTATCAGAATTCGAATCGGTGCGTGACGTCCTTAAAACAGTTGGATTGCCACAACGACATATGTAGGACACTTTTGCATTTGATGTTTAGGATGATTGAGACATTGTAGTTGTTTAAAAATGAACAAAAAATAAAGCCAACAAAATGAGAGTGTTTAAATAAAAATAGCCTTCCTTTTATATAAAAAAAGAAGTGAGATATTACCGTTGGATGGGATATGACATGTACTTTATTACCGTTGATAAGATCTGATATTTAAATTTTTTTACTGTTGGACCTCTTTCATAGACCTTAAATATAAACAATGCCTTCTCATGCGTTGGGTAGATTATGAACCGTATTGATCGACACTTGATCAATGCTAAGGTGTATAAGGGTTGGTGCAACGGTCAAAAAAATCATTAGTACATATTCAAAAATATAAATAATTAAATTAATGAAATTGATTTGAGGGTCATCAATTGTGTCTAGTATAAATCATAGACTGAAAGCCTTTTCAATAATATACCTGTTTTGCTGAAATTTTGACTTTTGAAAATGAGTCGCCACTTAATTTTGAAAAGAAATTAAGAAACCTTTAGAGAGTTACTTCAAACGATTCAAAACAGAAAAATCATTTTAAGTTAGAGATTCTAGATAAGCAGTTCTTATTAACGTTTTAGGAAGGTGTTAGGCACCTAAAACATCCGCTAACCTGTGGTTATCCGATATGTTTGAAAACATTCTTTTGATTAACTTTGGAAAATCAATTTGTTGAAAAAATAGTTGATTAAGGAAATTTTTTTTGCAAAATCAGTTTTTTAGCGACTTAGTTAGGGATTTAGCTAGGTTCGCAATAAGTACTAAACAAGTAAACAAAAGGAAAAAAGGGAAAGGGGATAAATAGTGATTTAGGCTTTTAGGCCCAAACCATCATCCCTGTCCTATTCTAGTTCAATTTTTGACCCGTCCTCACCTGTCCTATTTTTATGTTTTCGAGCCTTTAACTCGAGTCTCACTTCACCTGTATTAATTTACAGTTTTGGCCTCGAGGCCCCAAATGAATGAATGAGAGTAAACAACGGAATAGATAACGATAACAATAAATATCTAAATAAATAAATGAAATGGACACTGAGACTTTCAAGTCCCTTAGTCTCTTCAATGGTGGGATTTCAACCCACTCCCCTTCTTTTCACTCTTTATAGCCATACGTTATATAGTCATCTTGGATTCTCTTTCGGATTGGACTCGAGGAGGGAGCCGTGTTGGCCCACCATGAAATATGTGGAGAAAAAATCCGTTTGGACTCCAAAATGGGTTCATGCAAAGAAAAGGATGAAAGAATTAATATGCTATGTATAAATTAATTACTAACCATATTGAAAGTTCATAATACTATAAAATATATTTTCGCACAAATGTAGAAAAGACAATGATTCATGAGATTGAGGGAAAAGTACTCTAATCACGGAGGACGAGTAGGCGGAAAGATCAAAATAAAATCAGAAACTCGGGCAAACAAAATGCTATAAAGCCACAAAATCTTAGTATATGTAAAGGTACGGATTAAAGATTTTAAGGAAGTTCAATGACTGGGCCAAGAGATAAATAAATAGCCAATAACACTATAGGTAAATCGCTACCTGAAATGCTTGCAAATCAGGGACATTTTCATATTATAAAGGGTTGTTAGTTTGTGATTAAGAGCAGACAAGATTCAACTTTCGATAGCGAGAGAAGAATGAGGTAGAAAGGGAAAAAGAGAAAGACAGGTGTCCTACTTGCCTAAGACAAAAATTTTGCTACATATAATATCAAGCATCGATTCTTCAATATCTATATGAAAACGGCATTAACAAAATCACACCAGGACATCTAGATTAGCATTATGCCAGGATAATACTAACACATCAGTGGTAACTCTTAATGGAATAAAGGAACTGTGCAACACATCCTTTCTTCCCTTTTGACATTCCTTGTCAAAAGGAGTCTCAGGAGCGTTTCCATGATAAAATCAATCAACAAACTGATACGAGGTACAAACAAAAATAACAAATACGGTAAATCTGACCCTAATGCTTAAGCGTAAGTCAACAACAAGGTGATGACCACCAACAGGATGAAATCCTAAAGCGGTAATGATTCGATACATAAGTTACAGGACTAATGAATTCCGTTCATTGTTATACTAAATCGAAAGAAAAAAAACTATACGCGAGATCCACGCAAATAAGGAGAATACTGAAATAATTATCGAATTTTATAGTGGAAAGTATGGAATCGAGACATATAAACTAAAAGAGAAGCAAAACTTTCACAATACGTTGAAATAGAATTAGTAGTTTAAGCATTACCACTGTCTTGACATAGTATATGTTAAGTAGTGCTAAGATTCGTCCTATCGCAGAAGGCTGAACAAATATTAATGAAGAAGTCTGACTATTTTAAAGATCTAATGAATTATGTTCGAAAGAAGAAGAAAAGATTTTATTACATTTCGTCAACAGAAATAGCAGACACCTTTTTTATACCATATTATTCTTGCTAACGTCTAATAACAACAACAAAACGTAACATAAAATTAAGATCCCAGAGTTCTATTCAAAGCAAGGATCAAGGAAAAGACATTAAGTCTCAAACTCTTACGCAGAAGTATATTCACTATTAGGACTCAAATTCATCCTAACGACACCAAATTCCAATCGTCACACAAAATCCTAAAGCCTTTACGGCTTTCTACAGCAAGCCATCCCAGAAAACAATATATTTAATCAAAAATAACTACGACTATTATAACGCAACAAATGAGAGAATTGGATGACTAACCTGTTCTTGGGCAGCAAAACGGGATGAACGAGCTATTAGTGAAGTTGTCACTACTGGAATCTCGCGACGTCCACCACCAACGAAGCGTCCCTTTGGCCTTTACCTCTTAGAGATTTCAAAACCCTTTGGAGAGAAGAGAGAAGAGCCCCCCAAAACTTCTATGAAAGAACCCAAATTTTGACTCCCAATTTCTAAACCTCTCCCCCGAAAAGCTAAAGAAAGAAAGAAAAAGGACCCCCAACTTAGAACCCTTGAATTTTCAACCTCCTTCCTCTTATCCCGAAAATTTTCTCATCTATTCTTTTCTCCAAAGTTTTGAAACCTAACAAACAGTGACTTTCCCCGAAAAAGAATCCCCCTTCTCACTGTGAGCTCTTTATATAGAAGCCCAACGGGGTAAACTATCGTATTTTTCAAAGGAATTTGAAATTTGAACTCCAGATAACATTATTCACCAACAACTCATATGGATTTTGGAACTTTTCTCGGATAAATCCAAATTGTGGACCAATCAGAATTTGGGAGAAAAGGATATTACCTCAAACCACTGGAAATCAGCCGCGTACGTATGAAATCGTACCAATAATCCCTAAATTTACGGAGCTAGCTTTTTCGGGATGCCACCTAGCTTGTTTTATAGAAGGCCCGTATCCCTCTTCGTAATAGAACATAGAGGGGAAGCGCGTGATGATGAAGAGGAGAACAAAATGGGTTAGGGCAGGTCGAGTCAATTTGGTTGGGGATTTTTGGATTTTGGGTCGCGATGTTGCTGGAGTTGGTATGTATGTTTGTTGGTGAGAGTTGTATGTATGTTTGTTGATGAGAGTTGTACGTATGTTTGGCTTAAAGGAGGTAATGGATGGCGAGTGAGCCGTGTCAAGGTATTTTGAAGGTGGGCTGGGATGTTGGGCTGAAGTTGTTAAGGGGTTGGTTTGGGTAGATTTAGGAGGTAATTTTAAGGATTGGGCTGGAATTAGGATATTTGGGTTTTAATTTAGGCAATTGAATTAAATTATAGCCAAATTGAATACCAATTGGTCAATTGCATTTCAATTGGGGCCAATTTGATTTCAATTAGAGCCAAATTCAATAAATTGACTAAATCAAATCAAAAATTGACACGAATTGATCCCTTGTTCAATCCCGAGCTTCTTGATTTAATAAAACCAAAAAATTATTTCTCCAAATAGATTATTTGTAAGAGTAAATTATATTTAAATCAAGATTTAATTATTTATATTTATTTTCCAAATAATTCTTGATTTAAAGTCCAATTTTGATGAAAAATGTTTATTTAAATGACATCATTTATACAATCCCGTATATTCAAATACAAAAATATATAATTATCACTTAAATGACAAATTTAACCCAAATGCATATTTTAAAATGCGTTTATTTGGAAAAAATAATTGTTGTGATTTTATTCAAAAATCGAAGAAACCCAAGATTAAACATAGTTGTGGAGGGCAAAAATTAGGTGTCAACAATACCGTATTGGTTTATTTTTCTTTGTAACATATTGTGAAAACGGAAATAATTAATTAATAAAAAATAAATGATTGGATTTTATGCAATTAAATGAGCTTAAATAAGTAATGTGATGTATAAGAGACTACGTAAATTGGAGAAGGTGATCAAAGATGTGTGAGGATGGATAGTGGTTGAACAAATGAATTCCTCACAACATACTTATGCTTTGGATAAATATTTCCCTAAGGATGTTGGTTGTTCAACCACAACTCATCACCTCACATCTTTGATCGCCACTTTTAATTTACGTAGACTCTTACACGATCATATGACATATTTAAGCTCATTTAATTGTATAAATTCCAATTATTTATTTTTTATTAATTAATTAATTAATCCCTTTTCAAAATATGTGCAAGTCATGGTCTATAAATATCTATCATAGTCTAGTTATTTAAGTGTGGAAGTAGTACACGATTTATTCTAGACTATTTCAGGCCGAGTAAATAACTAAGCATAGTCTAGCATAAACTATGCACGAACTATCATGATTTACAAAAATACATATTCATACAAGTCTATCTATGATTTTTTGTTATTACAAGTGGTTCTCTTGTGCCCGGATCTCTTGCACAGTGACCACTTGTTCCTCCTCTTCGTCTTGAAAGCCTTGCCCACACCCTTAATGCGTTTCCTTTTCTTCTTCTGAGCTTAGTGTCGACAAAGGGTGGAATATTGTTCACGTCTAGAAATTCTTGTGGCATGCTCCATTCTGACTCTAAAGAAACAACATTAATTGATTTTGAATATGCAAGGAGGTACTCTTCCACTTTATACATGGGCGAAAAGTAATCGTAGATGCTCAAACCATAATCATCATTGTGCTTCGATCGCAAAGCGACCATTTCATGAGCGCATGGTATTTTGACCAAGTCAAACATCCTGCAAGACTTTTCCAGTAAGTCAACTTTGTCCGTTCGACCACTGTCAAATACTGTGAATTGGTTGTCGTCCCCGTTTACGTTCTCCACATAGAAGGAGTCGCCCTCGCTCATATTGTTATTTACGATATTTTTGGAGGCAAACACAAATTTGTTATCCTTGTAGGTGAGGCCATATGCACGCCTCTCACTGAATTTCTAACCAAACCTCTTAGCAATCGAATTGAATATGGATGCCACGGGGTACTTCCTTTCGACAATCAACATAGAGTTGATCTACTCGGCAATATTTGTAGTTATCACATCATACCTGTTGTCGGGGAAATGTACCCTGCTCCATTTCTCAAAACCAAGCCCATGCTCGAGAAAAAAGGCTGCTTCGGTACAATAGTTCTTGAATTCCTCAAAATGGTTGCTAAACTCCTCGGAAGAATATGCCTTTTCCATGTGGTAGAATGGATAGAGGTGATCTCCGTATTAGTAATTTACCCGGATATTTTCACCTAGGTGCCTCATGCAATACCCGTAATGATCATGGTTGTAAGCCATCATGATGTTGTTGGTGATGCTTTTGTGCCTATCAGAGATAAAGTACAAATCTGGTCCATAGACTACTCAAAACTTCAGTTTCTTGAAGAAGAACGTCCAAGACGCATCGTTCTCCTTGTCAACTACGTAAAAGGCAATGGAATAAATATGATTCTCCGTACCCTGTGCAACCGCGCTTAGCAGCACACCCTCGTACTTACTATATAAATGAGTATCGTGGACCGCAATAACCTTTCTCATATGGGAGAATCCCCTAATGCAAGGTCCCAAGGCTAAAAAGTAGTACATAAACCTACAATCATCCTTGTTCACCGTGATGGAATAGGTAGATCCAACATTAAGAGCGTCAATCATGTAGGAAAAAGTCGGCAGACAGGAATACCCATTCTCAAATGTCCCTCGAACCATTTGCCTGGCGATAACACCCCCCATCCAATATTTCCAATACATTGGTCTACTGTTAAAGTTCTTAAAAATGATCCTCCAAATTTAACTAGTATCTGGACCTTTTCCTTAGCGATACATGTTCACACAGAGCAATGCAATGACTTTAGCGTGATTTTCTTATGGTTGTGCATGGCATGTTCGGCGTTGCAACTATGGTTGTCGACGTATTTATAGATGACAAATCTATTTGTGCATGCATAATTCCTCACTCGAAACATCCATGCGCAACTAGAACAAACGCATTTCACCTTAAAGAATTTGTTGCAGCTCTTCAGCGTAACATAATCAAAAGAATTTCTCACCAATGCTATTTCCAACAACAATTTCAGCTCTTTTTTGCTGCTAAATGTTTGATCTATATGAAAATTTATTCCATTAGAGAAGGTGTGGTTGGATTGTGATCTCAATTCATATTTTTCTCTCTCTTCTTAAAAGAAATTAGGATCTTCCGATTTCATTAAATGATCTTCCATATCCATTGGATGAATAACAAAACTCTCACTTTCAAATGAATCATGTTCGCTGATTATCGGGGATGGTGGTGGAATTGTCGAAGACCTCCCGATGACATTTATCCTCAGTAATGGCCTAGAGACATCGACAACGACATCCAACATGTATAAGAACACATGACGATCACTCTTTATGAATGTGGGATGTATTTTTTCTCGCCCATTCATTAGATAGCTAATCATAACGTTCTTTGGCTCCCAATCTAATTCTCCACTATCAATTACGCTTTGCACCAAGTCGTCGTATGAACCATTACGATGCAGTGGGATGGGCACTGTCTTCTTGCTGGATGATTTCTAACTCCAATATTTAGGACCCTCCTCCCACACACCTATATAATTACTACCGACAATAATTACTTCAGCTACTATCATTAGACCAGACTAATCGATAATAGATTAAGGTATCGGTCTATAACTGGTCGATGACTGATATGAAAACCTCCATACAAAAAATGAATAAATGGATTTTGAATATAATCGGTGCCCTCCTAGCTCTGGGATGGATAAATGTATGTGTGGGACTTATAAACTACTGAAATATATTTAATGACGAGGTATTAAGTGGGTTTGAAAAGCTTTTCAAGCTAGTAAAATATTTTCATTAATTTTTTTAAAAAAGGATTGAACAACAATGGAAGCAATGACCAAGAATGGAGATTTTCAGTTGTGATGAGCAAGATTTCGTTGGAAAAGTCGCTGAAATCGAAAAATATAGGTGAAAACTAGAGCTCCTTTTGGTGGCTTCTTGGACAATTTTTTAAATTAAAAATAGAAAAGTATGAAAAATGGTGAAAAATATTGCAAATATTAATTGGATGGGTGGGGGACTAAAGTGTAAAGTCTAAACTTGTGTGGTAAAATTGTATATTAAATGAGATGATGTCATTATGGTGGTATTTACCTGATTTTTCAAGACTTGTGACTAATACTTTTCAAAATGTCTATTTTACAAAATGGCCCCAGTTCAATTGTTCCCATTGTTGGCCTATTCCCTACCATCGAGACTAAATTATTGGATCTTACGTTGTACGATGCTTCTTGGCTCTTTAGCAGAATATAATTCTTGATGATCTTTAGTATTTATTTTCTTAAAGTAGATCTTTTATGCTATTATAATAGAAAACCTGGATATGATCTTCTATTCCCTCTAGACATTTGAACCTGTTCATCCAACAAAATGAATTACCAAGCTTGACTTTAATCATAAAGTGACTTTTTAATTCATCCAACAAAATGAATTACCAAGCCAAACCTTACATTAGATATTCCCTAGATCAGCTTGTGGTGAGTCCTCTTTGCATCGGTGATGATTTGTTATATTTTAAGTTCCAGTTGTTAGTTTCAATAAAGGTAGCTCAGGTCCATGTCTCACAACACTTTTAGTTATAGAGGCTTCATTAGATAGAACTCTGGACCAAAATATATAAGTCATCTTTTAAATCAATGCACCGAAGTAATATATTTTTTCAAAACTTTAACAATTAGTATAAACGTTGTTTTCAGTAACGTATTATGTTTTAAAAATAGTTAACGGACCAAAAAAAGGTGTGGATGATGTTAAAATGTGAATCGTTACTGTCAGTAACGTTTTTGACATAAATTGTTACTGCCAGTAACGTTTCTCACATAAAACTTTAATGTGAGTAACGAGACTCTGCAACTCTGTCATATCAAAATCTTTGTTCAAACGGTTTTGAGTTGATTTAATAGTACTGTTACTCAGAGTAAAGTTTTAAAGCTAAAACGTAATTGACAATAACAAATTTAATGTCAGATTTGTACAAAGATTCTAAAGTGGCAAAGTTGCAGAGTCTCGTTACTCACATGTTTAATGTCAAAAATGTTGTTGACAGTAACGTTTTATGTCAAAAACTTTACTAACAGTAACGATTCCTATTTTAACGGCATCTACAGTTCTTTTAGGTTCACTAACTTTTTTAAAGCATAATATGTTACTGGGAACAACGTTTATACTAGTTTGATAAAGTTTCAAAAAACATATTACTTTGGTGAATTGATTTAAAAAAGGTTTAAGTCATGGACAGACACTTAAAGTTGTCCCGAAAACTCACTTAGACCCCTCAACTAAGGCCTGTACCTATCAGGCCCCTAACCTACCCGAATTAGATCCAATAAGGCCTTTTTTGCCTACATGGCACTCCGCGTGTTTTTCACTCAATAGGGGCGCATGAGACACGACTTTTTGACTAAATAAAGAATAAAAACGTGCCAAGTGGCACTGAGGATCCCACAAAAAATTTAATAAAATAATTTTTTTCTAAATAATGTTTTTCTCTTCTTCTTTCTTTTTCATTTTCTTTTTAAATAATCTTTTTCTCTCTCCTCTTCCTAGTCTTTTTCTCGAACAGCTCTTTCTTTCTCTCTACTATTTCTTACTCTTTCTTTCTCATTTTCCTTTTAAATAATTTTTATTTTTCTCCTCTTCATAGATTATAGTTATCTCCGCCACCACTTCACCACTACTCTACACCAAATATTTACGATCTAACTTCTCGTGTTAAGTTTCGTAG
Source organism: Capsicum annuum (assembly GCF_002878395.1). Classification (NCBI taxonomy): domain Eukaryota; kingdom Viridiplantae; phylum Streptophyta; class Magnoliopsida; order Solanales; family Solanaceae; genus Capsicum; species Capsicum annuum. The sequence goes on from NC_061121.1 coordinate 15,361,306, forward strand.
AAATTTTATATTTTGGGTATTGAACTTATGATGAAATAAGTGTGGTAAATTAGATAAGATTTGTTGAAAGAATATCTTTGGAACTAAAATATTGATGAACGTGATCCGAAAATATCAAAATTTAGAAATATTTGACGAAATTGGTGCGGGATTTTGGGGAATTAAAATTTTGACAAAATTGGCGGGAGGAAATTGATGCTGGATAGATTGGTATATGCGTTGCGCTATTTCGTCGGAGCAAATTCACTCTCTAAAAATTGAAAAGGGAATTTAATTGATTTTTTCCTTTTTTGTGTGATTTTGTTCAGGTTTTTGATCGATTACGTGGATGTAAGGTTAACTTAGTTTAATTGAATGTGAATGTATTAAAAATTGCATTTTTTGAGGTGAATTTTGGAATATACATTGTTGACAGTGTAATTATTTTGCATATGGTGATCCTCGTGTGTTGAATTTGTGTTTAAATATATGAATGATGTTGTTAGTTTTGCGAGGGTTGAAGACGACGATGAAGGGGTGGGGTGGGGGTGGGGTACTATAAAAATGATGGTGACGCGGGTGGGAGGGGTTGAAGATGACGAACTGGGGTGGGGGTGGGGTGAAGACGATGAATCTAGGGGGAGGGGTTGAAGACTTTCTTCTTTTTTAAAAAAAATAGAAATTATTATAATTAAAAATTATATTAATAAAATAATTTAAGTATAAGTTTTTTAATTAAAATTATTTTTTAATTATTTTTTAAAATTTAATGCCAAATATCCAAGTTTAATTCATCATTTTGCCACGTCCGCGAAAGTGAGTTGCCCACACTTTGTGGTTTTAGCTGATTGACAAAAAAATGCTCAAATGATTCAAATTTTGGGTGGGTTAGAGACCTGATAGGTACTGTAGACACGTAATTTGTCCTTTCTCAAAAATATTTTAATTATTTTTATTTTTTTTATTTTTTTATTTTTTATTTTTATTTTGTTCACCTTACCATACTTTTGTTTAATTGATAATTTCTCCCCAAAAAAGAATTGAAAATAATTAAATACAAAGCATCTTTGCCACCTCAACACCTCACTTTCCATTTTTCATTGGATACATGAAAAAGGCACACGCCCTACTCATTTTTTTCACATGTCACCCTCATTTTTCCACAAGCCATACTAACTTTTCCACATGTCACACACTTATTCCCACAAGCCACCAATTATATGCTTCCACATAGGATAACAAATAAAGAAAAAAGAAAAATCAAATAAAAAATATAAAAGGAAAATTCTAAAAGGGGAAAAGGGGGAGGCTCATTCTTGCATCATCATCTTCTCCTCAATAACAACAATCATCACCATCTTCCTCACAAGAAGAACAAAAAAAATCGAGGGAGAGAAGAGAGAATCACGCAAGAGAGAAAAAAATCTAGAGAGAAATAGAACTGTGAACAGTATTGTGAACAGTGCCGTGAACAGTACGTGAACATTGTTGTGAACAGCACGTGAACAGTGTTGTGAACAGTATGTGAACAGTGTTGTGAACAGTGTTGGTTTTCGGGTTCGATTGGATTTTACGAAGCTTCAGTTTTGGGTCTCAAATTTTTCAATATGGAGTTGGAGTTCATCATTGTTGAGGTCCCATTAGGAATTCTATAGTCTGGGCTTTCTTGATTTTATTATCAACAAAAATTAATTCTTCAAAGGTCCATTTCTCAACTCTACTTTTTCATTAAATCGAAGTTCGTTAATATCGTGATTTTATGGTGTGGTTTTGAATATTTCGAGCAAAATGTTAATTGTTGTTGTGGATATGAAGGATTGGTATGCTTAAATATTTGAATCTTCGTTAGGGTATGTGTTGTTGGTTTCGGATTTTGAAAAGTGATTTGATAGTCGAACTGGTTTAATAATGTGGCTAAAAATGGATTTGGGGGATGGAGTTGAGAAATTGATAAAAAAGTTGAATTTAGATTAGCTTTGGTTTATTGTTGTTTTGTTTAATTCGTAATAAGCATGAATATTGTTGGAACGTGATAAAATTATGATATGTTGAAATGGATAGGCGAATGTTGGTTCGGGTACGCAAAAATTTAAGAATAAGTTTTCTTTTTAATGTTTGAATGTGGAATTTGAGTTGAACGATTTGGTTTTAGTTCTTGCATTTGAAAATGTATTCATTTAATCGGGGAATGCCCCGAGACCGCTTGTATTTATTCGCAAGAAAATTCCCTGAATTATTTTGTATTTGGAGGACGTCCGTGATGAAGGCCCGAGGCATCGGGTAGCAAGGGAGCGTAGTATAAAATTAGTGTAGGGTAGAATAGGATTTACATTTTCGCATTCTTTTTCTATTTTGGACTGTATAATTGGACTGGACATTGTTTTTGGATTTGTTTGTTTGATTGATCATTTTATTTATGTTTGGTATGGTTTATACATTCATAGTGTTCAAATTAGCCGATATACTCCACTAAGCGACCATGGTCGAACCACGGGATCGAGGGGTGCCTAACACCTTCCCCTCGGTCAACAGAATTTCTTAGCCGGAATCTCTGTTCGCGGATAAGTTTTATAGAGTCAAAACCGTTTTGAAAAAGGATATCCACGGGTGACTTGGCACACCTGATTTATGCCAAGTGGCGACTCTAAGTTTTGAAACTAATGAATCATTTTTCGAAAAAAATTTTATCTTTTGTTACTTTAATAATAAAATCCTTTCGAACTTAAAATTCAATTATTTTTTGGGAGTGAAAAAAATAGGTGTGACGGCTTTGGCGACTCTGCTGGGGATTTTTCAGAATTCGAGCTAATTTTGGAGTTGTATTGGCTTTGTTTGACATTATAGGTGTATAGACATTATTTGTGTTATTGTTCGTATTCATTTTATCAATGTTGAGTGCCTACGTGCTCTTTGTTTATAGTTTTACTTTATGTGTTACCGCTTTATCTCTGGCATCATGTGCATAACCCGAGTCATTCTTTCTGCAACAAGTCCATAGTACACGTGTTGTACACGACCTCTAGTTGAGTCACTCTTATTTTAGGAGGGGGAGCCGTCAGTATTATGGAGTGGGTGGAAAGCTCTCGCAGCCACTATTGACCATACGCACCCCTGAACAGCCTTGTTAGTGAACCCCAGCGTAGGTCAGCCTTTAGGTCATGCTTATCTGCATCATATTGAGACCTAGTAGGACCCACGTGGCCCTTTGTAGGAGACTCACTTCTAAAGCATCTCTACATGCTAAATATTGTATCTTTAAGGATAATATGGTCATTTAACGAATTGATTTGGAGGAAAGCAGTCCTAGAAAAATTGAGTGTGTAGGCACGGAAAAATTGAAAAAAAAAAGGAAAAAGAAAGAAAAAGTGAGTCGAAAAGAAAAAAAGAGTTTCGTAGTTTTTAGAGTTCTTTATGGCTTTTGTTTTTCACAATCCTAAAATTCAAAAAGAGTTTTTTCCCTTTCGCACTCATTTTCTCAAAAACATCAAAATGATTTTTTTTTTATTTTTTTACCATACATTCATAATTCAAAAATTTTTTAAATATTTTTTTAATTGGAGCTTTTTATAGAGAAAAAAAAATGTAAAAAATATGGTAGAAGTTTTGTACATTTCATATAACTAAAATACCCAAAAAGATTTTTTTCTTTCATAATTGTTGGTGTCAGTTTTATGTGAAGTGTCAAATTGAAAATACCGGCGGAGAAATCAAGGGCTCCGAAAAAAACTCAAAAAGATTTTATTGACGTCTTTCATCGGCTGTCTGTAATCGCGTCTCTCAGGCCAAGTCTTAGTTTGTTCTTTAATCCTTAATTGTCCAATCTGGATGAACTACGCACCCCTAATTCTCATCTCTCGTGAGTGAGATACGTAGGCAGCCTATTCTTGGTTCGGAAATCTTATTTGAAAATTTTTTAAAAAAAAAATTCGCTCTTTATTAGAGTAGGTGTTGTTTCATATACATCTTTAAAAGAAGACTTCAAAAAGATTTTTCCTTTAATATGTTTAAGTTTTATTTTCATATGAAATTCAAAATGGAAAATCCAAAAATACTTTTTTTGGTAATCATAGGTTTCATTTTGTATAGGGAGTTTAAACTTGAAAAATGTAAGAAGATTTTCGTCAATTCTTTTAATAATTTGTTATTTCTTTTTCTTTTTAAAGTTTCAAGAAAAGAAAGAAAGGAAAAAGAGTTTAGTTGGCCATTTTGACAAGACTTCACGAACTACGCACACCTGATTCTTCTCTTTTGGGATGTGAGATACGTAGGCACCCTTTTTGGGTTCGGTGATCCTTTCAAAAGAAAAAAAAAAGAGAAAAAGGTTTTCAGAAAGTGTTGAACTCTAATGCATTTGCTCTCTCTTGTCCAGTTAGTATAAGGTGGTTGGTTTGCGGCATTTTGGTTGGTCCTTCATATTGCACCAAGTCGAAGAGAAATTTATGGCCAACAGGAATACTGAGTTTGTTGTCACTGATCAAATAGAAATGCATCGAACTTAGGCTAACAGATTGCCACCTCCTCCATTTCCCACTGATAATCTGGAATATCTTTCTAGCTTGCCTCCAGTGTCGCATACACAGTTTCCTATTTTTGTTAACACACCACAACATGTATCAGGACCTGCTCTGGGGTAACACTATCCAAACACTTTCAATGTTCATTTCCTCACTCCCCAATCCAAGACTACCACATACTCGGCTAGACCTGTTGTTCATGATTTTACAGTGCCACCCTCACCTGAAGCTCCTACTTTTGATGTTCATCCACAAGTTGTGCCTCCCTACTCTACAAGAGACCCTGCATTGAATATTACCGGTGATCAGCGTTACACTTTCGGACCTACATTCAAGTTAAATGGTCTTTACGGTGACACTCACCCGCCTGAATTTCCTCTTAACACTGAGAAGCCTGTTATGATAGAAGAACAAGAGGAAATGACCAGAAAATTGAGAAGTTTGGAACTGGCTATGAAGAACTTGCAAGGACTTGGGGGTTACAAAAGTGTCTCATATAAGGACTTATGCATATTTCCATGTGTCAACCTTCCTCCTGGCTTTAAAATGCCAAAGTTTGAGAAATATGATGGACATGGGGACCCAGTGGCACATTTGAGGTACTATTGTAACCAATTAAAAGGCGTTGGAGGGAAGAAAGAACTACTCATGGCTTATTTCAAGGAGAGTCTTTCAGGCCTATGGTTTGTTGACCAAGACATTAACAAGTGGATTAGTTGGGATGACCTAGCAAATGGATTTGTGCAATAATTCCAATACAATGTGGAATTGATCCCTGAAGAAAAATCCCTAACCAGTATGTAAAAGAAGAATACTAGGAGTTTCAGAGAGTATGCGATCAGATAGCATGAACAAGCTGCTAGGGTGAAGCCGTCAATGAAAGAAAGCAAGATAGTGGAGGTGTTTATTCAAGCGCAAGATGAAACATATTATCAACATTTGTTACCTGCATTAAGTAAGTCGTTTATTGAGGTCCTTAAAATGGGGGAGATGATAGAAGAGGGAATTAAGACTGGTCGCATTGTGAGTTTTGCAATATTGAAAGCGACTACTCAGGCAATTCAAAAAGGTTCAGGAAGTGTAAAGGAGACAAAGAATGAGAAAGTTGCATTCTCTATTGTAGTTAGACAGCGGTCACGTTCAAGAAGACCTCATTGTCGTCACTCTCAGGCTCAAACCCAAGTTCATGCCTAAGCTCCACATAATCACTCTCAAAATCCATTATACTCTGCTCCTCCATCTCCATACCCAGTATATAATACACAGCCATATGTTCAACCTCAATCTTACCCACAGTGGAACATACCAACTCCTTAGAGTCGTCCTCTAATTCCACAAACATACCAATACCCTTCTAGGCCTGATTTTCGATCCAAGCAAAACGATGAAATGAGGCAGAAATCGAGAGATAGCTTCACACCAATTGGAGAGTCGTATGCCATTTTAGTTTAGAGATTGGTACAATGGGTCATGATCACTCCTCTCCTTGGGTGCACTCTTAATCAACGTTCAAGAAATTTCGATCCTAATGTATGATATGCGTATCATTCTGATGCTCAGGATCATCGTATTGAAGATTATTGAGATTTGAAAAGAGAAATTGAAAAGATGATTTAGGATGGATCAATTATGGTGCAGATCATTGATAGTGAGGGAAAATCTAGTCATACTGATATGCAAACCAGTGGCTAAGATGTCAGGCTGAGCAATTGAGAAGTCACTCTCCCTACTAGGAAGAGGTTTGGTAGTTTATTTTGTTTTATTTTCTGTTATCCAAATTATTTCAGGGTTATAGTTCGGGATTTATCTTGTTTTTTCCTTTTGTTGTTTATGTTCAAACCCTTCTATCTTTTGTGTTTTAAATATGTGTTTTGTTTTCTTTACACATCACATTTTATGTTGATTCTAGTGTTATGACATGCCTGCGAAATTTTCAGTCGGATCTTAAAATCTAGTTTAAACATGAACATTGAATCAGAGGGTTAAAGTTAGAAAAAGAGAGCATCTGAGAAAATAGATAGAGTGTTGGGGCATTTGGTGGTAAGTTGAAGCCTTTTCTAAAAATTAAGGCAATTATTTTAGGAATCACAAGAATAACTCAGCCATTAATTAAAAGACATATCTCAATTAGGTCAAACAGTGGCTATGTGATCCTATATCAAGAGGAACAAAAAGATACCAGCTCCACAAAAGCATGAATCATTCGATGTGAGGGATGCATAACAAAGGTGGAGTTGTACGCTGGACAAGCATAGAAGAAGAAGTGCACACATGTTCAGTTTAAGTTAGTGTTGTTAAAGTGTCACACATGATCTTTATCTCCCATTTTCCAATTGCATGTTATGTACTTTCATTCTCAAGGATTGATATGAGAAAGGCATTTAATTTTGTTATCCAAACATTGTGTCATCCTTTATTTACCCCGTTTGAGCCTTAGTGTTATTTTATTTCATACCCCTCTTTTGGAATCAAGATAGAGTCAGCAAAGCTCAAGAAAAAGTATCGAGTGAAAAAATAAAGTCAGAAAAGTTTCAAAAAGAGACAAATGTTTTCAAAAACAAAAAAAAAGAGTGTCAAGAAAATAGAGTTAGAAGAAAAAAGAATCGCAAAGTGAAAAGAGAGAATAAAAGAAAAAAAAAGAGTGTCAAGAAAAATAGAGTTAGAAAATTTCAAAGAGAAAAAGAGTCAACAAAAGAAAAAATCAGAATCAAGCAAAAGAACAAGCTGGCAGAACTATATGTGACCTGATTATCCTCTTTCGGGGGTGAGATACGTAGGATGCCATCCTCTAGGCTCAGTCCAACCAAATAAATAATTTAGAGTCACCCAGCTAAAGGAAACTGGGGTATGAGTTAATCTTCATTGTTTGAGTCGATTTCAAAAGTTGTAAATCTTACACCACTTCAAGTGTCGTTTGGGCCTCATATTATCCTTTCTTTATAACCTTATCCAAAATCCAAGCTACAACCAAAGAAAGACCTTCAGATCAATCTTTGAGAATGTTACCTTCAGATCAATCTTTGAGAATGTTAAGGCTAAGAATGCAATGCATATGATGACGCGTTTTGGGAACTGCTCATCTTCCTTAACATAGGGAATCAAGAGAGAAATAAAAATGAAAGAGTCTTATTGGTGAAAAGTCTCACGGGCACCATAAGGCGATGGTAAGTTGAAAGAGATAAAAATGAGAGAGTCTTATCGGTGAAAACCCTCACGGGCACCATAATACGACTGTGAGTTGAGAGAAATGAAAATAAGAGAGTCTCAATGGTGAAAAACCCTCACAGACACCATAAGGAAATGGTGAACTGATAAAAAGAAATGAGAGAGGCTTGTTGGCGAAAATCCTTCAAGGTGCCACTAGCTGAATGAGGTCTCCGGATGCAATTGACCTAAGGAAGAAACTCAATTTCAAGGCCATTAACTCAACAACAATGGGTAGAAAGTTTAGATGAAAAGATCAAGCTGCTTAATCCAAAATGCATGGCATAATCATTAGTGTTGATTGTCATTTTTAGATGAATTTTTCGTTTCTTTGTTTCAAAAGGGTACATTCATTGTCTTTTCTTTCTTCTCTTTATTTTTATTTTATCTTTCTTGAGTTAGTTATCCAAACAAAAATTGTCATTCTTTTTTCGTTTTTTCTCTTTGAGTCAAGTCCGTGTTAAAACAAGTGAGAAAAGATTTCAAAACTGGCTACCAGCTTCTTCAATTGCAAAAAGCGAGACAAAAGGCCAAAACATGAAACATATATGATTGTGAGCCAAAATAAGGCATACAGAAAGTTCTGTCAACAGACAAGTCTGGGACCTCATGGAAATACCAAAGTTCAAAGGGTGTATCTGAGGAGAATGGCAAAGCAAAGATACTGTATTTGTTTCAAAGTCACTCTTAATAATCTGAGTTTGGTTCAATGATGCATCAAGTCAATGATATATGTAATGGTTGAAAGCAAGGTTAAATGTGATGACGGCAAGAGAGTTTTCCACGAAATCCAAGCCACAAACCTGCCTCTATGTTTTTAAACTCACAACTTTTCTTTGCATGAAACAGGAACACATGTCACCTTCAAATCAAGGATTTCAAAGCCTAAACATCAAAGCCCCTAAATTCTCGCTTTTACAAATGTAGGAAGTAATGTTGCTGCACAGGTTTGATAATTAAATCATGGTAAAAATTCATCATCTTATATCCCTCGGAGACACACTTTCCTGTCCAGGATTTTAGTTTTCATTTACTAGGTGATACACTTCTTAAATTGAACCTGCACTCCTAGAAGACGTACCTTCTAGTCGAGTCATTCCCTTTGACTCTTAGAAGACGTACCTTTTAGTCGAGTCATCCCCCTTGATTCCTATAAGGCATACCTTTTAGTCGACTCATCCCCCTTGATTCCTATAAGGTATACCTTTTAGTCGAGTCATCCCCCTTGATTCCTAGAAGACGTACCTTCTAGTCGAGTCATTCCCTTTGACTCTTAGAAGACTTACCTTTTAGTCGAGTCATTCCCCTTGACCCCTTGAAGACATACCTTTTAGTCGAGTCATTTCCTTTTATTCCTATAAGACGTACCTTTTAGTCGAGTCATTCTCCTTGATTTCTAGAAAATACACGTTCTAGTCGAGTCATTGCACTTGATCCATATGAGAAGCACTTCCTTGTTAGTTTTCATTTGTCAGGTGACACACTATTTAATTTAAACTTCTATCTCTAGAAGACGCACTTTCTAGTCAGAATTCCTCACTTTAATTCTTAGGAGACGCACTTCCTAGTCTTGGTCATTCAATTTTACTCTCAAGAGATGTATTTCTTGGTCAGAGTCTTGATTCATTATTGCAACATGCAAGTAAGTATGATCTGACTTTCTCAAAAGTCTTCTGATAGTAAACTGGGGCAAAAAAAAATTTAATATCTATTTTGGAACTTTACTTTTTTGGCAAACGATTTTCTCTTTACAATAATTTTGTTTGGGATAATTTTCTTTCTAGTTTTGATGTGATTTCAGGAGCCCGCCCGAAGCACAGGGCGAATAAATGGAAAGTCAAGCAGCAAGGTGAAGAAATTGAAAGTCAAGCAACAAGGTAAAGAAGTTGAAAGTCAAGTACCAAAGTGAAGAAAATGAAAGTCAACAGATTGAAAATAGCCAGTCAAGAGCCCGCCTGAAGAACAAGGTGATGAAATTGAAAATCAAGCAACAAGTTGAAGAAATTTCAAATCAAGATCCCACCTGAAGAATAGGGTGATGAAACTCAAGTCAAGAGTCCAACAGAAGTTGCGTAGATAGAATTTTGTGATTTCATTTATGTTTTTAACTTGTAATTTTCATTTTTGATGTAATAACAGAGCCACGAAACAGAACCTCGATGGGACCTCACTCGACTCTCCAACTCGACATAGTCCATCTCCTTCCAATCCTTTGAGATAACTGTCACTCGATTCCCTCATAACTTGGGTAGTTAGGATATCCTAAGTCAAGACCTAGTTTCCCTCCTTCCTTGTGCTCCGTGCTTTTGAATAAAGGTCAGGATAAAATTCTGTCTCGTTGTCTACTGCTTTGTATGAAAACACCATGTGTTTACATCCAAAGGGGGCATGATGTAGACACGTAATTTTGTTCTTTTCTGAAAATATTTTAATTATTTTTATTTTATTTTATTTTTTAAATTTTTATTTTTTTTTATTTTTTTTATTTCACCTTACCATACTTTTGTTTAATTGATAATTTCTCCCCAAAAAAAGAATTGAAAATAATTAAATACACATCATCTTTGCCACCTCACTATGCCAACTCAACACCTCACTTTCTATTTTTCATTGGATACATGCAAAAGGCACACGCCCTACTCATTTTTTTTACATGCCACCCTCATCTTTCCACATGCCACACTAACTTTTCCACATGCCGCACACTTACTCCCAGAAGCCACCAATTATATGCTTCCACATAGGATAATAAATAAAGAAAAAAGAAAAATCAAATAAAAAATATAAAAGAAAAATTCTAAAAGGGGGAAAGGGGGAGGCTCATTCTTTCATCATCATCTTCTCCATAATAACAACAATCATCATCATCTTCCTCACAAGAAGAACAAAAAAAAATCGAGGGAGAGAAGAGAGAATTGCGCGAGAGAGAAAAAAATTGAGAGAGTAACAGAACCGTGAACAGTGTTGTGAACAATGTCGTAAACAGTACGTGAACAGTGTCGGTGTTCGGGTTCGATTGGATTTACGGAGCTTCAGTTTTGGGTCTCAAATTTTTCAACACGGAGTTTGAGTTCGTCATTGTTGAGGTCCCATTAGGAATTCTATAGTCCGGGCTTTCTTGATTTTATTATCAATAAAATCAATTCTTCAAAGGTCCATCTCTCAACTCTACTTTTATATTATATCGAAGTTCGTTAATATCGTGATTTTGTGGTGTGGTTTTGAATATTTCGAGCAAAATGTTAATTGTTGTTGTGGATATGAAGGATTGATATGCTTAAATATTTGAATCTTCGATGGGGTATGTGTTGTTGGTTTCGGATTTTGAAAAGTGATTTGATAGTCGAACTGGTTTAATAATGTGGCTAAAAATGGATTTGGGAGATAGAGTTGAGAAATTGATAAAAAAAAAAGTTGAATTTAGATTAGCTTTGGTTTATTGTTGTTATGTTTAATTCGTAATGAGCATGAATATTGTTGGAACGTGATAAAATTATGATTTGTTGAAATGGATAGGCGAATGTTGGTTCGGGTAGGCAAAAATTTAGGAATAAGTTTTCTTGTTGAATATTTGAATGTGGTATTTGAGTTGAACGGTTTGGTTTTAGTTCTTGTATTTGAAAATGTATTCATTTAATCAGGGAATGCCCCGCGATCGCTTGTATTTATTTGCCGAAAAATGCCCCGAAGTATTTTGTATTTGGAGGACGTCCGTGATGAAGGCCCGAGGCATCGGGTAGCAAGGGAGCGTAGTATAAAATTAGAGTAGGGTAGAATAGGTTTTACATTTTCGCATTCTTTTTCTATTTTGGACTGTATAATTGGACTGGACATTGTTTTTGGATTTGTTTGTTTGATTGATCGTTTTATTTATGTTTGGTGTGGTTTATACATTCATAGTGTTCAAATTAGCCAATATACTCCACCAAGCGGCCGTGGTCTAACCACGGGATCGAGGGGTGCCTAACACCTTCCCCTCGGTCAACAGAATTTCTTAGCCGGAATCTCTGTTCGCAGATCAGTTTTATAGAGTCAAAATCATTTTGAAAAAGGATATCCACAGGTGACTTGGCACACCTGATTTATGTCAAGTGGCGACTCTGAGTTTTGAAACTAATGAATCCTTTTTCGGAAAATTTTTCATCTTTTATCAGTTTAATAATAAAATCCTTTCGAACTTAAAATTCAATTATTTTTTAGGAGTGAAAAAAAAGGGGTGTGACAAGTACAAGTCTTTGTTGAGAGGTCTAAGTGAATTTTCAAGACAACTTTAGGTGGTTGTCGATGACTTAAGCCTTTAAAAAATGACTTATTTTGGTTTAGAGCTCCATTAGACACAAGACAATTGGTTGTTTTGTTGTCTTTTAAAGTTGATATTCAATATTTCAAGTTAAACTTTGTCTTTTTTCTGGATATTTAGCCCGTAACTGTATTTCTAGCTTCCGCATAATTTCAAAGTTGAATTTATGAATAGTTTGCCAGGCCAAGGGTCCATTGGGATCACTCGTTGTACCAGATGTCATGTTACGTCCAGGGTGTAGGCCCGAAGCGTGACAGGGAACTAATGAATAACAAACACAGTACCATTTTAAGGCACGTTTAATTTGGATTATCAAAATTCATTGCAAATTGTATAGATAAATAGTTATTAGGAATTGAGTAAAATGATCAGTTATTTTGAAGTAATAGTTTGTTATTAGTAATGAAACTTGTATGATTGTATTAGTGATCTCATTTAATCAGACAACTAAAGAAGATCCTAACCCAACGAGTCCTAATTCAAAGTATAGTGCCTCATCCTTGTTTTCATTCCCCTCTTTTTCCCTTTCAACCAATTTTCCACTTAGGTTTTCTTTTTGTTAATATTGTACATACACATGCTATTCTATTTGAAGTTTTCGCAATAATTTTTTCGGATAGTCGAGAAATCTCCGAGGGTCAACTATACACGATTCGAAACTCGGTGAATAATGGACCCGCCTCTCTACCCTTCTCCACTTAAATGCCAAATTTTTGGACACATGATATGCGTATAACCCACACATCACATTTTGTACTCTTACTATAGAGTATAGACCAGAGCCCTTGAGGGGTGTTTGAATTTTTCAGTATATTATGCCTTTTTATTGAAACATAGATTAGCATCCTCCCCTCTTGTTAAAATCCCATATAAAACATTAGCCGGGTGAATATTCTTTGGCTTAAGTGAAATTATTTGGAGGATTCTACTTTCCAAGTGTGTAATATTGATACACACACCCCCAGAAATTTAAGTTAGGAGTAAGCTGCGGGATGTCATTCCTCCTGAAATATGTGAATTAAAGCATCTAACACATCTCTGAGTACTTCACCTTTTTAGATTTCATCATCTTTATGCTCATCAGTTGGAGGTGTTAAAATGAACCTAAATTAAGTTGATTCGTCCAATTCGTCCAATATTTAATGGGTTGGGTTCAAGATGATTTAATATTCGGTAAATCTCAACCCAGTAAGTCTCAACTAGGGGTGGGCATATTTTGGTTTAAACCGAAAAATCAAACCGAAATTTAATTTTGGTTTCGATTTTTTGATTTTTCGGATCGAATTCGATTTGTAATTTTAAAATTTTGATTTTTTGATTCGGTGTTCGGTTTAAAAAAAAATTCGGTTAAATCAAAAAACTGAAATTTTATAAATAAATAAATAATATATATATATTATTATATATATATATATATATATATATATATTATATAATATATATATAATATTATATTATATTATATTATATTATATAAATATATATAATATTTAGTAATTCACATTAACAATTAACATTTAACAGTAAATTCGCATACGTCGCGGGCTGTTTATGGATTATTTTAGTGACTCAAATATTTTATGAACTATTTGGTGACTTTAGACTGTTTTATGGACTATTTATGCAAGGTTATATTATATGTAATGATTAATGACGTTATGTATTAAGTTAAGTTTATGATTATTTCATTTCGTTTCATCCATGTTGAGTTATTTATATTTGGAAATGAAAAACATGTTTGAAAAAAATATTTTTTTCTAAAAAAAACCATCAATTTTAAATGCTTAGTTATGAAAAAGAGAGGCTAACTACTTTAATATTTCAAATTGAAATAAAAATTCGAAATAATCAAACCGAATTTGTAAAACCGAACCAAATCGAATTTATTTCGGTTTGGTTACGAATGTCATTTTTGTCAATCCAAAAATCGATAAACCGAACCGATATTAAACAATCAGACCGAACTAACCGAACGTCCATCCCTAATCTCAACTCATTTTTAAATTGGGTTCAAATGAACCCGCAATCTCCACACTGTTTAATAGAAAAATAATTTTTTTAATAAAAGTAGGAAAAACAAGCGACTATATATATTTCTTGCCCCAACCCTCATCTCCACCTACCTTGCACCCTCTATACGACAATATCCCATCCTCAAAAAAATATAGTTTTTAAAAAAAGTTAAATTTCTTTTTTTTTTTTTTTAGAAAAAAAGACTTTTACCTCAACCCTCATTCCTTTCCTACCCCCACACCCCACGTCCCCACTCCCACCCCCACACCAATCCCAATTTCTTTTTTTTTTTTTAAATATTTATCTTTTAAAATAAAATTCTTTCTCCACCCTCGTCACCTCCTAACACCCCCGACATAACTCTTTTTCAAAAACTTATTTTTAAAAAAAAAATATTTTTTAAAAAAAAATCTTATCTCAATCCCTTCCTAACCCCGACTTCCTATCCCACACTCCTCTCTCAAAAATAAATTTTTATTTTTAAAAATTAAATTTTAAAAATAATTTTTATCCCATGTTCATTTTAAATTAATTGAGGTGCACAAAAACTAATTCGAACATTATGATTATAAAAAAATTGTTTCTCTTGAGGTAATGGACAGAAATTTTGCAAAGGTGAATCATGATTATCACTTGTGCTGATTTTTAGGCAAACTTTTACTACTAACATTTCTTTCAACCATAGAGCACAAGGCGGCGCTTGCGTTTCGGTTACGGATTTAATTGAGCCAATAATTTTAGTTCTAACTCTATATTTGTATTAAAAGGTTCATTAAAATGTATAAACCCACAATTTTTTTTATCCAAATTTGACAACAATTATGAAAAGACTTTCATAGCCTTATTTAGATTTAACCATATTTTATCATAACAAGGACAAAAAAGTCTAAAAGTTAACTAGTTTATAATGTGAACGCAACTTTTTTCATTTTGGTCAAATTGTGGCAAAAAAATTGTGGCCAGAATTTTTCCTATCAATTAGTACCAACTTTTCTTAAATTAAAAGATGGTCATATTTCATGTAAGGAAGGGGAATAACTAAAATTTGAGGTGTATTTTGATAACTAGTTGGTGATAGTTCAGGTAAAAAAAAAATTGAAGACATAATACTTTAAGCAGAAAATTCGCAAAAACGTAATAATTCAGGTGTGTTTAATTCTCAATATTGAGCACATGTAATTTTTTTAAGTTATTGATCAAAAACACATTTATACTATCACTTTTTTGCGAGTTTTATACCTCAACTAACAGTTTTTTCTTTTTCTAGGCGAACTATTACTATCTATGTATTAGAATACACCTCAACAATTAGTTATTCTTTTTTCTTACCTAAACTATCATCATCGTTCAGGTAGCAAAGGAAACAACCAATAGTTAATGTGTGATTTAATTTATAGAGATGGTAGTTCAAGTAGGAGAAGTTATCAGGTGATAGTTGGGGTTTCAAACTCGAAAAAACTTGATAGTTCAAATGTGTTTTGATGAATCGGTATCTTAATTTTTTTTAATTGATATCAATAGGCTCTTTTTGTTGTTGTTATGGAATTTTAGCTAGGCAGTACCTTTTAATCTCCCAATCATATTAGGAAATTGTACTTAATAGAAGTACCGTTTAATCCTAAAATTAACCGTTTTGATTTGAACAACATAAAGCAGGAATTTCAGACAACAAAGGATAAGTTAAATTTCATGAACATATGATATAGTTAAAGTAGGTGTGAACTTTTTAATTTCACGATATACGTATATTTTTTATACCAACAAATTAAAATGACCTACATTATTAACACGTAACTAAAAGTATCGCTCGATATATTAAAGCTTTAATTATGTGCGAAATTCAAAGAAGGACGAACCATAAGAGTTTATTATCAACACGTAACTATCTACAATAATAATAGTAATTATAATAATTCTTAATATGATGGTATACATATTCTTTATACCATCAGATTAGAATGACATATTATCTTTTGGTGATCACTATAACGAGTTATTGCTTTAATAATAATAATAATAATAATAATAATAATAATAATATAAAAAGTTATTTTTCATTACTGGTCAAGGTAATTGATAATGTAATAATTCTTTACGTTGATAGTATAGTACATAAACTCAAATTCCTAGTCGAGATAACAGAATTTTTATTATTACAATAATAATGATGATATAAAAAATTATCTTTCATTACTAGTCAATATAACTGATAGTGTAATTAGAATAAAAAAGGAATAAGTATATATTATTAAGTTTTGTCTTAAACAGAATTATAGTTGAATTAGTACATAGCTAATTCTGTAATAGTATTAAACTAGGATATTGTCCTTAGCCACTATATTCTTTTTCTCTATATAAACGTTATACACCTGCAAAATTTTATGTCACATTCTTCTTCTTTTCGTCTCATTTTTTACTATTATTGGTTCTTTTTATTGATCAATTAGCAATAAAAAAAATTTTAAAAAAATGGATTCAAGAATATTGAGGCTCTTTTGTTTGGTTTTCTTAGTGTCATCATGTTTTATTAATTTATCTAATGCAGATGAATTGAAGCTTATGGTGAAAGGAGTTACATCTATTGCTCAAACAGATGATAATTTCATATGTGCAACTTTAGATTGGTGGCCAGAAAATAAATGTGATTATAATCAATGTCCATGGGGAAAAGCTGGTTTACTTAATCTGGTAATTACTTTTATATTTTAATTATCTGTTCAAGTTTTGTAGTTCTTTTATGTCATTATTCCTTTGAGTTGAGGATCTTTTTATGTTTTAATTATATCTTCAAGTTTTCTAGTTCTTTTTATGTCATTACTCTTTTGAATCGAGCATCTTTTCTCTTTTAATAATCTCTCCAAGTCTTGTAGTTCTTTTTTATATCATTACTCTTTCGAGTTGAGGATCTCTTTATGCTTACACTATCCTCTTCAGATCTCGCTATTGTTACGTTGATTCTTGTGAGCTGAGAATCTATCAAAAACAATCTAGTATTATTTTGTTGTATAATTATTTCTTGAAGAGAGAAAAAATATAGCAGTAGGTGTTTTTTTATTGATTGATTTTGCAAATAAATTATGCAGGATTTGAAAAACAAGATTCTTGCAAACGCTGTTAAAGGTTAGTAATTACTGCTTAGTGCCATAGTTCATTGTTTTAATTAATCTATTATATGTGTGCGTCGATAAATAATATTTTTTTTTATAATGTATATTAATATAGGCTGACATTATTTGAAAATAAAATCGATTTGGACAAGATATAGAGCCTTCAAGCACCATGATTCTTAAATTAACTTATTTATTGTGACAATATGTAGATGCACCATGCTGGTAACTTATTCATTAAGATTCATTATTTTCAAGGTGAAACATAGATTTATCTATGAAAATTCACTAAAGTTCTAATAAATATATTAGAGCTGAACTTATGAGCTTAGTGATAAAAATCTTATAAATCACGTTTAAGTTTTGGAATATAATGTAAACAGAATAAATTTTTGCTATAAAATAGTATGAAAAATTGTGTTTTACTTTAGATGTTCTCATAGATTTCATGTCTGATCTTGTTTTTATTCTTTGAAAAAAACAATTCTTGATAGAAATACGTTATATTTGCAGTTGTTTTTTTGTGTTTTAAATAATAATTCCTCTATTCCTTTTTATTTGTCATGTTTTGCTTTTTCAGAGTCAATTTGACTAACTTTTAAAGCTAGATTAACTTAAATTAATTAAAATTTAAATATTCAAAAACTATTGAAAAATTAAATTGCAATTTTGTACGACTAATAAGGTACGAAGTATTTTATTATCTTTATTTTTTTTTACTTTGCAGCATTCAAGCCACTAAGAATCAGAATAGGAGGTTCTTTGCAAGATCAAGTTTACTACAAAGTTGGAAAATATCCAAAGCAATGCTCAAATTTTGAGAAAAAATCTGATGGACTTTTTGGATTTGGTGATGGTTGTCTCCACATGAATAGATGGGATGAATTGAATGATTTATTCAACCAAACAGGGTAAGATCATTAAATTCTTTGACCCTCTTACGAAGCATTCTGCATTCACGCAAGCATCTATAAAACCTGTGGTTCCTTCCACGCGAAACGATATTATACGTGAATTATTTATGTATTAAATAGTATTGTAGCGATCGTTCTTTAATAAGACTAGCTAAATGGTGTGTTAACTTAGGTTAGTTACCTTTTTTTCTTGTACTATAAATAAACACCATATTATTTATGCGGGATTTAATAATATTTCTAACTTGTTTGTGGAATTTATGCAGGGCTGCAATAACATTTTCATTCAATGCTTTACTTGGAAGAATACCATCAGATGAACATAATACTCTTTGGGAAGGAGATTGGAATCAATTCAATGCAAAATCATTGATGAAATACACTATCGAAAAGGGATACAAAATTGACTCATATGAACTAGGTAAATTAAAAAAAAAAAAAAAAAATAGTTCCTTCTTTTTTCTTTTACTTGTTTATAAAAGTGAGGGAGTTTTAGCGTAACTCGTAAGTAGGTAGTGACAAGATCGAACTATAGAGACAACCTCTTGTTGAGATGCAGATTGTGGTCTAGCCTTTCTTTGGACCTTGTGCGTAGCGAGGGCTTGGTGTACCATATTGCCTTTTTCTTAACTTGTTTAAAGTACTAAGATCAATCTTTGATAGGTAATGAGCTTTGTGGAGGAGGAGTTGCTGCAAGAATAAAGCCTCATCAATATGGCAAAGATGTCAAGAAATTGAAGAGACTTGTCACACATATGTACCCTAATCCTGCTGATAGACCAAAAATCTTGGCCCCTGGTGGATTTTATGATGAAAAATGGTTCCAAGAGTTCCTTCTAGCTACCGGACCGGGCGTTGTCGATGGATTGACACATCATATTTACAACCTTGGAGCAGGTATGTAACAACGTTCTTGCATTCCGAGGCAGATTCAGGATTTTAACTCCCGTGTAGAAAAAGACTGTTGTATTAACTCTTGGTAAATTGCAGGTGTTGATCCAACTCTACTTGACAAACTTCAGAATCCATTTTTCCTTAGCCAAGTAGCTCAAACATTTAAGAATGTTGAAAATGATGCTAAATTGTTTTCACCATCTTCTGGACCTTGGGTTGGTGAAGCTGGTGGAGCTTACAATAGTGGTGGCAAACACACTTCACACACCTTCGTTAACGGTTTCTGGTAACTCTTCATATCAAGTCTGATAACACGTAAACAATGTTTTCATCGTCGTTGGCTAGAATGTCTTGTGTCTAACATTGGTGTTGCTGTAGGTACTTGGATCAACTGGGAATGACATCAACTTTCAACCACAAGGTATACTGCAGACAATCCTTAATTGGTGGAAACTATGGTCTTCTCAACACAACTTCTTTCATGCCAAATCCAGACTACTATGGGTATTTATCGCGATTCTCATGATCAAATCGCCTATTACTAATGGTAAAGTTTAGTTGTTTTACAAGCTTTTTTCTGATGTTTTTGCAGTGCTCTTCTGTGGCATAAGGTCATGGGAAAGAATGTGCTTTCTGCTACTCATGAAGGCTCTCCATACATCCGCACTTACGCGCATTGCTCAAAAACAAGTGTAAGTTACAACAAACGTTATCAAAGATTTCAACTGTAATATGATCTTCTAAAGTTGTCTGAAAAATCTCTGTTTTGTCTTTCAGGGCATTACGGTTCTGCTAATTAACATGGATAAGTCAACTACCTTTGATGTCTCTGTGGTCGATGACTTGAATATACACCCTGTTGTATACCCTAAGAGCGTTGAATCTATACATCAAAGAGAAGAGTACCATTTGACGCCAAAAGATGGCAACATTCAAAGTGATGTGTTGTTGCTAAATGGCACTCCATTGAAACTCACTTCCTCATTGGACATCCCGGAAATGAATCCTAAGCTCGTTGATCCAACGTTTCCCATCAGTGTTGCTCCTCAATCTATCGTCTTTGCAACTTTGAGAGGGTTCCAGGCTCCTGCTTGTGCATAGAGAATTCACAAAATTAATTAGTTTAGTTTTTAGATTAGGATAAATACATTAGATCCTTCTCATTAACATGTTCAGAGAAGTTACATATTAAAGTAATAGTAGTTTACTTTGTTGTTTTAGCATAGTTGCTTTATACTACATTGTCAGTTTTACTTTCTTTAATTCTTCTATTGGTTTCTGATTAAGGAATTTGCATCTATATAACCTGAAAAGAACTCAAGATTCTACTTTTTGGACATACCTAAAGAATCCCGGTTTTTCGAGTCTCATACCTGAACTATCACCAACTATTGATAGTTGAGGTGTGTGTGAAATTTCACGTATGAAACTCGAAAAAACGAAAGAATTAACTCTAAAAGGAATTTGAATCTCTTCAAAAGAGAAAGCAAACCATTTAGCAGAAGTAGAGAATGTTTGATAACTTTGTTTCAAGATTCCAAAACCAAGCCTCACATGCAAAGATACCTTAGCTTAGTCCTTCAAATTCCTTCAAAAGCAGCAAAGCTTTTATACCTGACAAATAAAGCTCCATCTTTTTTTATCTGATCTTTAAGTAGCTTCAAAATAAGGCTCCATTAAACCAAAGGAAGAATGGATATGCTAAAGCAAATGAGGTAACTTGAACTGTTGGCTTCAACTTCTAGCATAAGAAATAAATTTTTGTGTCCTATTGCAATTAACACGACTGTTCTAGGGTGAAATTCTCCGGTATAGGGGAAGAAGAGAAAGGAGGCAGCAGCACAAGAGATAGAACAATACCGCCCCAGAGAACTCAATCTTTTAAAGGTAGTAAGTAATTCAGACTCAGAATATCGATCTTAGGGAAACAAGAACTATCTAAAAGATTGGTTTTTGTTTTGACAGACACAAAAAGAACACCTAGCTGGTTGTACAGACAGTTTATAAGAACTATGAGTCGTGATTATGATTCCAGTGATAGTGTTGACTATCCAGCTGCAGTGGCTGCAGCTGCATTTGCTGTAACATCAATCGAAGAAAAGAGCATTTATAGCCACAGAAGGACAAATAGTGGAGGTGATAAACCTTTGACGAAGATCAAAAGTAAAGCAGATGATATTGGTAAGAAACCTGAAAAGCTCTCAGGTAGGAAGAAATTTGCAATGTTTCCTCGTCTTTCTTAGTTCTAATTCATAACAAATGAGTTCTTAAGAATCGTAATATGTTGCTTTCTAAATGACAAAATGGATAACCGAGTATCCGCAGTATATGGAATAAGGATTAGAGGACGTGGATGCGAACCATGATGTCAGTGGTTCGAATCCCTCCTCTCCTACAACTGATACCTTACCCTCTCAATGACATATTCCAGAACAAATACACATCCTCATGATTTCTATCCGAAGGCCGGTTAGACATTAAAAAATCAAATTACAAAATTGCCAAATGATAAACGAATGAAATCAAGAAATAGGTTCAACAAATAGTTAGAAACCAACGATTTCTAAGTTAAATATGGAGTAGTCATCTTATTTATCGTCCTAATATGTTTCCCATTTTCTTCTTGATATCGACTTGTAATAGATGAAGGTTCAGAACTTCCAGATAAAAGTGTGCCGATAAGGTCAGCAACAATCAATCCAGAGCCAGTTAAATCTGTGCCATCTATTAAGAAGAAACCAACTTTTGGAGATACCAAACCTGAAAGTGAAGTTGTTGAAAAGGCCAAAAGAGCTCCATCCATTAAGAAGATGCCAACGTTTGGAGATAGCAAATCAGAAAGTGAAGTCGAAAAGGCCAAAAGAGCTCCATCCATTAAGAAGACGCCAACATTTGGAGATAGCAAATCTGAAAGTGAAGTTGAAAAGGTCAAAAGAGCTCCATCTATGAAGAGAACATCCACATTTCCAGACCAATACATCGATATCAGAGCTCCCAAAGCCCCTGGAGTTCCTGTTTCTGATCGTGCTGGTCAGCCAACTAGACAATCTTCATCGCAACCAGGCATGGCTAAAGCACCAAATACAATGAAGCCTGAAACTGAATACTCTAAGGCAGATATTTGGGAGAGAGAAGAAATGGAGAAAATCAGAGAAAGGTACCTTGTTAAACTGATGCCTTTCAACTGAAACTGATGCCTTTCAACTGACATCACACTAGAAAATCTTCACTCGTGCCTTTTTCTCCGGAAAGGTTCTTGCATGAAACTAGTCTGTTCTTCTCCAACCCGCTGAACATGACTGAACTCCCTACTTCTTAATTTGCTTTTACTAAGAAGAGAAGTTTCAGGTACAAGAAGCTCATAAAAGAAATTGTGGAATGGGAGACTAAGAAGAAGAAGAAAGCAAAACGCGACTTGGAGAAAGTTGAGGTTGACTCTATCTTAAATTTTTGTTATAGTTTATCTTCTGGAATTCATTTATTTA
This sequence comes from Capsicum annuum, assembly GCF_002878395.1. Classification (NCBI taxonomy): domain Eukaryota; kingdom Viridiplantae; phylum Streptophyta; class Magnoliopsida; order Solanales; family Solanaceae; genus Capsicum; species Capsicum annuum. The sequence goes on from NC_061121.1 coordinate 15,383,716, forward strand.
CCACCCACATACTGAATGAAAATTACAGGCTGAACTATTGTCGAATGAAAAAATGAAATTACAGGCTGAACTGGACAGGCGTAGAGCAAAAGCCATGAGACATTTCCACAATGAGGTCGAAAGGATTGAAAGCATTGCAGGAGGAGCCAAAGAACAAGCAGATGAACATCGTAAAAACGAAGAGCTAAAGGTGAGAGAGAAGGCAAATAAGATCAGATCAACTGGGAAGATGCCATCAACATGTTCATGCTTTTAAACAGTACCATTTGTAAGAAAAATTGTGAATCTGTAGATCCAACTTTTACTACTGTTGATGGAAAAATATGTAAATATACTGAGGCACAATACTCGCCGTGTATAAGCTTTCATAATATCATCAGAAACCAATATTGATGTCAAGTTGTAATCCATCAGACATAAACAAATCTATCTGAATACAGTTAAGAGTAAAAAGAGTTGAATTTGAAAGGACCAAGCAGTGAACCCCACGATCACATTAATCCAATAACGACAGCAGATACAAGCTCTGAAGGAAAATTAACATTAACTTCCGAGAAACCCAACAAATATTTACACCATCTCTTGATATGAAAACTAAGATCAAACTGGCGAGACAATGTTTACTAGTGTAGACAGTACTTTCTATTACAATTACATCCTCATAACTCTAGGAAATAATTCTCAAACAAATTGGACGGAATCACTTCAAGCGGTAATTTCCCTCACCAACCAATCTAGAGCAGGATAAGCGAAGTATAATACTAGAAAAGATGGAAGTCCAAAGAGAATTGTGATCACCAGGTATAGAATCAAGATGCTCACGCTGGAAGGTATCACAAATATAACAACCAGAAGAAGTACAACAACCAACGGAAATTTGGATGTCAACCGGAAAAAGAAATCAAGGGACTTCTGAAGAGAGAATTGGGCCCTTTGCATTGTACGGGTACCACTTGTATTGCTAGGACCACTAGTGTCGGATCCTGAAGAGCCTAGACGATGAGCCATCCTGCAGTTCGTGACAGAACTCTGGCTCCTGGTCATTGAAGTACAAGGGAAGGAGCACACTAGTTGATCATTGTAAATGGTAGACGGAGACTTCATCCTGTCACCATTTCTGCTCTCCACCATCCAGAGGAGGAAGAAGTTCTTGCTAGGAAACTTGAGATTTCCTTGGTAAAACAATCGAAGTGTCAGCAAATTGCACCATGGGCAGGAAACAAACAATGGAATCTGGATTTGTTGAGTGGATATCTTCACGGAAGCCGGTTTAAGTCCCAACAGACAATTCTTACAAAGAGAGTGGCCACACCACAATACATAGGGAACATTCTCAACAATGTTAAATGAATCCCAACATATTGGGCATTCTAGTCCTTCCTCAGTGCTGTCATTAGAGCAAATATCATCATCGTCATCTGAGTATTCATGACAAATTTGACTGGGTGTAGCAGAATCCTTCTTCTGACCAAAGCTTGGGATGACATTTGAAATGGATTTCCACATAGCACAGAGCAACTAGTGCAATAAGGATCTGGCAGAAAGCACTTGTTCAATTTGAATCACACTGCTTTTGGTTCTCTTTTGAACCTGAAATATAGAGTTAAAAATGTTGAGAAATTATCAGCCATCTCTAAGCAAACAATTATGAGAAAGAGAAGAGCTGATGTTTACACGCCTCATGAACTACAATCACAGCTCCTACGTGCTGATAAAAAGGACCCAACTACAAGACAGAAGGAAACATTGATAAGAGCTCTTGTTTGTGATCTCTACCTATATCTTGAAGAACGATACTGATATGAGAGAGTTGCATGAGAGTTTTCTGACATACGTGCCACCAAATATGAAGGCACAACAAAAGTTTATGTGCTCAATAACAAAACTATTGTGACTACTTCCAGGAACAACTCGCACCCTAGAAGCACAGTAGATAATCTAATTCTAATGCCAATTTACAACTCAATGAGGGCCACGGATTCCAATGGTTTGTTTCTCCTCTATATGGTTTCCGTGTTCCTATCATTTCAGTGATCAATAATCTTTTGTAAGACAACATACAGGGTCTCTAAATATCACAATTGACCTTATATTAACATATAAATCTTGACCCAATTGAAAAAGCTCCGCAGAAACACTGAAACCCTAATGTAAGTATAACAAGAACAAACAGCCTTAGTCTTAACGATTTCGTATCACCTATTCTTTGTTTCCAATGTGTCTTTTAGCTAAAGCTACGTGGATTCCAAGGAATTACAAGTCTTTGAAACAACTTTTCTCCCTGAGAGTAAGTCTATGTTGTCCTCTTTTTTCTTATAACAGAAATCTCCGAGGGTCATTCGTAAATGGTTGGAAACTTGGCGGATAATAAGCCACCCTCTACCTTTTCTCCTTAAATACCGGGTTTTTGTAAGTCTATCTTGTCCTCTTTATGAGGCTTCATGCATCATGTTGAAAACATAATTAAATTTTTAGATAGAGGTCTTGGATTCGGGTTTCACCGCCACCCGTTATTGGAAAGAATTTCAACATGTTCAGACATAATTAAATTTTTTTAAAAAGAGAGTGCCCTTTTAACAGCTTAAGCTTTTAAATGACATGATTCGAACACGTCATAGGATCCAAAATAGGAAACTAATCTTTTTGTGGGTCTTTTTATGTTATCACCTAAGTGTTCAAATCTTTTTTAATCATAACAACTTGGCTGCACATTTAATCATCCATCAAAACATTCAAATCTTTACAACAATAATCCTGTGGATATTTTAGTGCTTCACTCCTAAAAAATATCATGGGTCTCATAACATTCTATATAACTTGCCTTTCATTTTGGTAGAATATCATCTTACCGCATAAAACTCCTGTAGCAATCCTCCATTCAGTCATCCTATTTTAATCTAACATATTATGTCTTCATCTAAGAAACAAGCGCCATTGTTCTTTTAAATTTCTACGCTACAACTTATAATCATATTTCAGTTCTTATTTCACAATTATTGCAATATATTATGGAAACTGCCGGATATTCATACATCAATGTAATCATCACTCCTGAGATATACAGTTAAAAAATTCTTTACTATGAAATTATGCTTGTGCTCAAAGGGAGATATCTTGACACTAAAGACTCAGCTCTAGGGTACTCCTTCAATCAGTCCAGTCTCGAAAAAACACACTTAAAGGGGAAAACCGAACCGACCTTGATCACTCGAACTCATTTTATTATAACAATAATCATGATGTCATTATCCCAAGTTAGTCTCCGTCAACTAAATGACTCCTCGCAATAATAAAACTCCATTCAAACCCATATCAATTCAATATGTAGAATTTAGATGCTCTCACATTAAACGTTCTCCGTTTCCAACTAGCATACAAATCTCTAAGAAGGCTAAAGGACTCGTAGAAAAAATTGGACCTAAATGTATCAACACGACTAAACCTTAATTCCAACAAATTCATATAGCCTATCTTGTCTTTCTATTGCGTCCCTTTATGAGCAAAATTTGTATGTATTTCAGGAGATCGTAGGTCTTTCTAGCCAACTTCCTTTTTAAGATTTTACGATTACCTCATCTCCTTTAATACATTACATCAACACAGCTTCACATCTATAGACCGGTGCATTGAGAGGTTGATGTTGGACATGATTAGTCATCTCGAACTACCTTCTTTCATTTCACTCTTTACTCGTGCTACTTGCACATCACACTTAACGTGATTATTTATAATGTCGTCTAATTTTGCAAATGATGACAGCTGTGGGATTCGTTAACGAATCCCAAAGCCTAAATTTGACACCTTGGACCACTCTAGTTCATTTCACACTTCCAAAATTTACTAACCAATGACGAGAACTAATTCAGACATTCATTAACGAATGCATACCATTACAGACACATCAGCAAAATTTCAAAATCCAAAATTTTCTTCAACTTTTTCTTTTCGAGCTAAAATAAAATACTCCCTCCATTTCAATTTGTTTTACTTTCCTTTTTAGACTATTTCAAGAAGATTGTCTCTTTCCTTTTTTGGCAACTTTTTAGTTTCAACTTTCCTCATGACATATTTTACGGCACGAGATTGAAGGACATTTTGGTACATTCAACATACATTTAGTTTAACACCACAATGTAAAAATCTTCTTTAAACTCTTAAACTCCGTGTCAAGTTAAAAGCAAACAATCAAATTAAAACGAAGGGAGTACATAAACAAGAGAGAAAAAAAAAAAACTAGAAGCTCCAAACCCCAAAAAAGGGTTCAAGCTAGAATCATATCAGCAAAAGTTTCAAAATCAAAACTTTTCTTCAACTCTTTCTTTTCAAGCTAAAATTAAATACTCCCTCCATTTCAATTTGTTTGTGTTACTTCCTTTTCTAGTCCGTTTCAAAAAATTACCTCTTTCCTTTTTTGATAATTTTTTAATTTCAACTTTCCAGCTGGCAACTTTAACCCCTGAACATGAAAAGACAGCTTGATACATTCAACATATCTTTGGTTTAAAACCACAACATTCAAAACTTTCTTCCGTGCATCGAAACAGAAAAAGTACATAAACAGGAAAAAAAGACTTGGCAACAATTTACCTATCTAGCAAAATACCCAAAATACTTGGCAAATAAATAACCATTGCATCAATCACAAAATACCCACAAAAAATCCAACCCCATAAATCAATTTACCTATCTCACATATAGCAACAATTACAAAACACAAGAAATCTCCATAAAAATCCAATCTTGAAATTTAATCACCATAAAAACAAGATTGTTTTAAATTTCTTTTTGTAGAATTAGAGACAAAACATTCAGCAAAAATAAAGCTAGCTCGAACATCACGGTTATTAAACAAAATAGATTCAAGAAAAGATAAAGCTTATTAAAAAAAAAATCAAGAAAAGATTAACTTACTTAGAATTAATGTCTGATTGTAAAAATTCCCAAATAATTTTTATACAGAAAAAGAAGATAGAGAGAGAGACCAAGCAAATAATAATGGGATTTTTTTTTTTGTGTGTGTGTGTAGGTCTCTCTCTCTCTCTTCTTTGTTTCTTTTCTGTCTGTATCTGTGTGTGTGAAGAAAGCTTGTGGGGAGATTTTACGTGGGACGATACATATACTGTAAACACGAGGTAGACAAGTGGAACCTTTGATCTTTTATTTTTATATACTCTCTTCGTTTAAAAAAAAAAACAAACTACTTTTTCTTTTAGTTTTTTTAAAAAAAAAAAAAAAAAAAAAAAAAAAAAAAAATATTTTACAATATTTTAATTTCAACTTTTCACGTAGCATATTTAGGACCACAAAATTAAAGGACATTTTAGTATATTTGATATAACTTTAATTTAAGGCCATAAAATTTAAAAATTTTCTTTATTTTCTTAAATTTTATGTCAAATCAAAATAGGTTATTCTTTTTTAAACGGAGAACGTATGTTTATTATAGACACCCATCTCTAAGGTTTGAGCGTATATGTAGACAAGTGGAAACCTTTGTTTTTTTATCTACTATATTTTTATAGACCTCTTGTTTTTTGAGTTTTTTATTTTGTTAGAGTTTTGAGTTGGCGATTTATCGAAAATAGACTTTCTATCTCATCTTTAAAGTAGTGGTATGAACTACGTGTACTTATTCTTCTCAGATTTATTTTGTGGGAATACGTTTGGTATATTGTTGTTTTCTTTTTTTGAGTTAGTTAGGATTTAGACTTGCGACGATATGAGATGATCAATAAATAGATTTGTGTAGGTTTGTTTACCTTTTTGGTTTCAAATTGTATGCATTATAATGCCTTCTTGAGACGATATGAGATGATCGATTAATAGATTCGTGTAGGTTTGTTTACCTTTTTGGTTTCATTTATTTATGATGACTTCTCCAAATAAGCATAAATGTATTGCCAAATGTCTTTCGATTACAAAGACCATTCGATCGTGAAGCTTATTGAGGAGTTATTTTTTAATTGCATTTGAGTTGGTTTCATATTGTCTTGTCATAGTCACAAGTTTATTTACGGCGTTGTTATTATAAAATGCTACTCAAGTGCACGTGTTTTGCACGTGTACTTTATATCAAATCGCTAATTAATATAAAATATTATCAAAAAATAGCAACTGACTTTAAATAAGATAAAATTTCTTCTTCTGCTTCATGTCAAGCCGTTAATTAACATAAAATATTATTGAAAATAACAATTGACTTTAAATAAAATATACTCCCTCCGTTTCAAAAAGTATAACCTACTTTCTTTTTTAGTCCGTTTAAACAAGAATGACCCCTTTCCGTTTTTGGCGATACTTTAATTTCAATTTTCCACATGGCATGTTTAAGACCACAAGATTAAAGGGTTTTCGGTACATTTGACATAACTTTAATTTAAGACCATAAGATTCAAAAGTCTTCTTTATTTTCTTAAACTTTATGTCAAGTCAAAGTAGATCATTCTTTTTTAAATGGAGGGAGTAGCTTTTTATTTCATATGCTAAAATACAATAATAATAATAATAATAATAATAATAATAATAATAATAATAATAATAATATATCCAGTGTAATTTTATAAGTAGGGTTTGAAGACGATACTATGTATGCTAATCTAACTTTTTTCTTATAGAGGAGGAGAGATTGTTTCGAAACAAAAAAAAAAACTTGATTTGTTCTTCATTTTACGGCATAATTTTGCATTTCAACTATATATTTTTCTGATGCTTCTTATCATATATCTTTCCTTACCATATATTTTAAAACTTCTTAATAATAGAGATCCCTAAACAGTGCAAAGCAGAATTATTTTCGAACATACTAAGCACTTTCTCTCTAGATTATTCTCCCCTGATGCCTCCTAAATTCTTTTTTTCCTCCTAGCATTGATTGTATTCCGACATTTAACAAATAATACCTTTTATTTTCTAAGCACGAGCAAGTTTGTACAACCCCTTAGGATCCCTTACCTCACATACGTACATGCAGTGGAACATTCATGAAAACCTAAAAAGTTATCCAATTCAATCTGCTAATATTATGTTCATCGGAGAAGCTAATTCTTTGAGAATCATATCATAGCACAAGAACTATCCTCCTACAAGTAAAGCACGACAAGCATATCTATCCGACGATAACGACAAAGAATAAGAAAAAGAAACAAAACTAAAAAACGTAGGAAAAGTAAAAAAAATGATGACCTAAAATTACGGACACACGTCCAAAAGAAGAGAGTAAATAGCAATAAATCTGGACACACATCCAAAGAAGAGAGTAAATAGCCATAAATCTTACCTTTGATCAACTGCTTCAGATTATACTATCTATTCAACCTCATTGGTCATAGAATTAAAAGAGATCTCCAAACTTCTCAAAATAAAATCTCTAAAGATTACGCAAACAGGAGCAACAAAAACAACCCAAAAATTATTCTTGAATATAAAATTTTAATGTACATATAATCTAAAATTAAGGAACATATTCCATGTGAATATAATCAAAGAGGTAACCTGCCAACTTATAACGTAACTTTCTCTCTTTTTTTCCATAAATAATTTATCATTAATAGAATTTGGTTTCAAATTTCAATTCCAAATAAACTAAATCATATGTACGGTTGTTTAATATTAGGATTTTAGTTATGATTCCTAAATATTAGAAATTTAGTACATCATTTAATTTTTTTAAAAAAAAAATTGATAGTCTTTTTAAAATTTTGAACTTCTACGCTTAATTTTCATTGAAATTTAATCATTATTTTAAATTATTTTCTCCTTAAATAATCAGTGTATTATTGTTATGTGGAAAGTAATAGCATGTTAAATTTTATCTCACAAACTAAATAGGAGACCAAGTTGGAAAAAGTCACTAAAATAATTTATTTTTGAAATATTTAGCTTAAAAAAAGGTGAAAAGACGATTTCGTCTAAAGCGGGGTATTTTAATGAAGGACAAAAACTTCAAATCCCTTTTTTAAGGGTCTTCACACTTCTAATATATGATAGATTATCTCGATTCTCGTGTTGTAAATAAGAAGAAATCTTCGTTCATTGCCTTTATTGAAGAGAGCACAGAGATAGATATAAATTATAGATATAGATTATAAATTATAGATATAGATATAGATTGTAGATGATGAAACGAACAATAGATCCCATGAATTTCCTTTTTTATTGTTCTATAAACCCTTTTTTTCTTTTTCTTTTTTTGTTTTGTTAGGAATTAGACGGTCTATATGAAATGACCAATCAATAGATCTATGGAGGCTCAGTCGATCCAAAGACTCTTTTACGTGGTGTGATATTATTCACTTTGCGTCAAATTCGCATTGTTTTCTTCAAAAGGCCGCACACCATTAAGAGATCATCTTACACCTTGTATATAGCTTCCAAGTCCCTTCAGCTACTAATGTGGGGCTCCCGACAATCTCTTCTCGAACTAAGTTTTGTGTGGCTCATCACCACGATTCACGAGTTAATTTTTGAGATTCACTATACTATGTGTAACCCACACCTAACAATCTCTCCCTTGAACTAAGTTTCAGATAGCCCATCACCACGATTCACGTGTTAATTTTCGAGATTCATTATACTGTATGCAACCCGCACACAACAATCTCCCCCTCGAACTAAGTTTCACGTGGTCCATCGCTACGATTCATGGGGTCATCGAGATTCACTATATTGTGTGCAACTTACATTGTCTGAGTATTTATGGTAACCGAAGCCTGCAACTACTTCTCGTATGTGCATCTCCAAACTCATAAGGGTAAGCAAATCGAGCACCACACGCATTACTTAGCCACATCTCCATACTCATTTTGTTGAATTTGGGCTCTGCTACCCGTTGTTAGGCTCAACCGGCCCAAAGACTCTCTTACAACATATTGTCCGCTTTGAGCCAAGTACGCACGATTAGTCGATTTTCCTCAAAAAGTTTCACACTATTAAGAGATCTTACACCTTATATATAGCTTCTTAGTCCCTTCAGCTACCAACAACACAAATATATCTATAATCTATATCTATAATGTATTAAAAGTGTGAAGACTCTTAGAAAAATGATTTGAACTTTTTACCCTTCATTAAAAGCCTCCGCAATAGATAAAATCATATTTTTACATCATTAATTTATTATATAATTATATTTATAATATTAATTTCTAAAATATATAAAACTAAGAATTTCTAAAATATATGGTAAAATAAAATATAATATCTATAAAATACTAAACTCTATGGTAATTTCTTCCCCCCCCCCCCCCCCCCCCCCCCCCCCCCCACACACACATTTTCTATGTTTCACGTAAATAGAAAAAACAAACTATCCTAAATAATTTGTTATATAAAATAATACCTTAAATAAATAGCATAATTGTTTGTCACTTTTTTTTTTCAAAATAAAAATAACTTCTTTCCATAATTAAAGAAACCTTTTCTTAAAAGAAAAGAATTTAAACTTTTATAAATTGATTATTATTCCTTTCACATCAATGTAGAGAGATTATTTTCCCAATATTATAGTTTTCTTCATATCAGTCATACGTAGATTTAATTTATTACAAATTATATATGTAGCTAACTATTTATTTAATTGTAGAATTATAGAAACAAAGATTACTTCTCGAAGAATAACAAATGAGAAAAATATGATGATGAGTTATCATATTTTTTTTAAGTACAGTTTTTATCTTAAAAGTTTTACATTATTTTCTAAAAAGTTATTTACTTAATACAATAACATACACATAATAATTTATTTTCTTATAAAAATTTATTATTAATTTACACGAGATCCACGTGCAAAGCACGTAAATTTGACTAGTATATATATAATATGGTGAGTTGATTTGATATGATTCTGTCATAGTAATCCATTGTTTATAATCGTCTTTGTTATCATAGAATCAATTGATCCATGTAAATTTATTTGTCTTTTCGATTTTGAATTGGAGTATACAGTATGATGGAGTGGCTTACCATCGTCATTCCAAGAGATGGGAGATCCACCAAGAGTAATGTAGAACCCACTGACTGATCGTCGAGAATCTACACAAGAACCCCAATCGTGTCACAAAAATCAAGGAGGGAAAATGAAGGGTCACTGGTAAAGAACAAACCTTGACCTGGGTCAGACCACAGATAACGAACAACTCGAAGAGCAGCATTGAAATGGGAAAGACGGGGTTATTGCATATATTGGGAAAGATGTTAGACAGCATAAGAAAGATCAGGGCGAGTATGTGTAAGGTAATTGAGCTTTACAATTAGGCGACGATAAACAGTGGGATCAGTAATGAGTTCTCCGGAGCTAGATGAGAGCTTAACTGATGGATCTAATGGAGAAGATACTAGGGGAAAATCAGCACAATCAAATTCAGCAAGTAGCTCAAGAGTGAATTTTCTTTGAGTAACAATCAACCCATTGTCTTCTCTGAAAACTTCAAGTCCCAAAAAATAGTGTAAGTGTCCCAGATCCTTTATTTTAAATTCTGCATTGAGAAATTTCTTCAACTATGTGATAGTAGAGAAATCACTTTCAGTGATGATTATATCGTCGATATATACAGTAATGATAGTAATAAGATCCCCGAATTTCTTGTAAAACAGTGAGTAATCATTAAGTGATGAGTGAAAACCTTTGAAATGAAGAGCTGCTGATAGTCTAGCAAACCATTGTTGCGATGCTTGCCTTAAACCGTAGAGTGATTTCTTGAGTCGACAAACAAGATTAGGACTAGGAAAAACCATGCCTACTGGAAACTTCATGTAGACCTCTTCATCAAGGTCTCCATGAAGAAAGGCATTACTGACATCTTGTTGAAAAAGAGGCCATTTTCTTTTTGCACCAATAGTCAAAAGACACCTTATAGTTGTCATTTTGACCACTGGTGAAAATGTTTCAGTAAAATCAATCCCAGCTCTTTGAATATCAGCTTGAACTACTAGTCTTTCTTTGAGTCTATCAATACTACCATCAGACCTATGTTTCACTTTGTACACTCATTTACAGGGTAGAGCCTTTTTGTCTTTAGGTAGCTCCACAACATCCCAGGTTTGATTAGATATCAAGGCCTCAATCTCATCATTCATAGTTGTTTGCCAACCTGGGTGAATTATAGCTTGTGCATAGATAGTGGGCTCAATGACAAAAGAGATAGAATTAACTACAAGTTGATTTGTAGAAGAAAGTGCACCAAAGGGAAAAACCTGGGGACTGATTGGTGAAGTGAAGCAAGAAGTGGTAAGATCGGTGAGAAGCACATTGTTACAGTAATAATCATCTAAATAAGCAGGTTGTTTATGGGTTCTGGATGATCTTCTGGGTTCAAGAGGAGTAGTAGTTTCAAGTAAGGGAACAATAGGGTCAGGGATAGATGAGGTAGGATCAGAATTAAAGTTAGAAGTAGAAGGAGATGAAGGATCCTGTGTAGTTGTGGAGATAGGTGTTAAATTAGGGCCAGAAGGAATAGTATATGAATTCGTAGATGTAGGATGTGAATGAGAGAAAATTGGAGCAGGGCCTGAAGTTCTTCTGAAAGGAAAAACTGTTTCATGGAAGTGAACATCTCTTGAAACAAATATTTTCCTGTCTTGTAAGGATAATAACTTATATCCCTTTTGTCTTGGTGGATATCGCAAAAACACACAGGCAATAGATTGGGAGGATAACCAAACAAAACTTCATGAGGGGTCTTACCATTTAAGACTCTAGAGGGATATCTATTGATTAAAAAGGTAGACGTAAGAAAACAATCAACCCAATAGAAATAGGTAGGTTAGACTGAAACAACAAAGCTCTAGAAGTTTCTAAAAGATGCCTATGATTTCTCTCTACTATACCATTCTGGTGAGGAGTAGAAATGCATAATGTTTGATAAAGAATTCCTTGAGAAAGCAGAAATTCAGAGGTAACAGTTCCCTTTCCCAATTCTAAAGCATTGTCAGACCTAATAATTTTGACTTTACTGTTAAACTGCCTTTGAACCATGGATAGAAACTGTTTTAGCATAGGAAAAACATTATCCTTAGTGCTCAAGAGATAAGTCCAAGTAGTTCTGCTAAAATCATCTACTATGGTAAGAAAGTATCTGTAACTATTGTAGGTTGAATTTTTATAGGGACCCCATGCATCAGTGTGAATTAATTCAAAAGGTGATTTGGTTTTAATGTGACTAAGTGGAAAGGAAAATTTAGTTTGCCTGGCAAGATGACAGACATCACAACTGAAATTGGAATCATATTTGAAATTAAAAGAACTCAGCTTGTTCATTGATGAAATGAACAAATGCCCCAGTCTTACATGCCATAAATGAAAATCAGAACTGTTACTGCTTGAAACTGAATTAGATAAGGAACTACAACTGGAAAAGCTAGAGATAGCATCTTCCTTGATAGGACTCTTAGATTGGAGATTCGAAGGAAAAAATTGATAGAGACCATTCTGTGCTTTACCAAAAACTAGAGGCCTCTTCACTGAAGGCACCTGCAAAACATATTTAGTAGAAGAAAACATGATTAGACAATCTAATTATATGTATAACTTGTGTACTGATAGGGTATTGAGCTTGAATGTAGGCACAAAAAACACATTGTGAATAATAAGATCAAGAAATAGAGCAGCAGTTCCTGAATGAGTCACTTTTACCCTAAAAGAATTAGGTAAAGTAATGTTGATGGTTTGATTAAGGGGTGTGAGAGTAGCGAGGTCTATTGCATCAAAACATATATGCTGACTAGCCCCTGAATCTAAAATCCAAGGGTTAGAATTTAAGAGTAGTAAACAGGAAACTGAACCATTACCATCACAAGCAGTTGTAGTTGCAGAATCAGCAAGTAAAGCATCTGGTTGAGAGATCTTGACCTAATTTAATAGATTAACCAATTGATAAAGTTGCTCACTGCTGAATTGGTTCCTAACTTGACTTGCATAATTAGGTAAAGAACTGGAATAACCAGGTAAATCAGAGAGAATAACAACATTGCTCCACACAGTGTTCAGTATTTTTTTGTTTTTGGTGAACTTGAAATCATTAGGAAAGCCAATGATCCTGTAGCATTTATCAACTGTGTGTCCAATCTTCTTGCAGTGAGAACATTTTAAAGATGTGTTAAGTTTCTTAGATCTATATTCAGGAGTATGATTTCTCAGTTTATTTTGAGAGTATTGAGGAGGTGCATTGCTATCAGCAACTAAATATGAAGAGTGATCTCCCGCAGGGCTGGAGTAGACAGTAATCACCCTTTGTTTTTTATCCTGAATGAGAAGAGAGTAAGCAAGACTCACAGAAGGTAGATGAGAAATCATTAAGATTGTTTCTCATAGCCCCATAAGCTTCATTCAATCCCATAAGAAATTATATGACTCTCTCATCTTGTTGTGCTTTAGTCATTCTCATCTTACTACTACAATCACACTCATAAGAGTAGGTGTTTTTAGTGTTCAAGGTATCTAACTCATCCCATAACTCTTTCACTTTTGTGTAGTATGCTGCAATATTATGTGTTCCCTAAGACAGCTCACTCATTTTTTTTTGCAGTAGATACAATTTGGCCTCATTAGATTGGCCAAACCTGTCCTCCAGATATCTCTATAATGCTTCAACTGTTTTGAAATAAAGCACACTGTCAGCAATGTCTCTAGAAAGTGAATTCAGCAACCAACTGGTAACTATGTCATTGCACCGGATTCATGATTGCAGATCTGAATTGTTAAGAGCTGAAGCCAGCTTCCATCAATAAATCCCAGCTTATTCTTAGCTGAGGGAGCAATGAGAATAGATCTTCTCCATCCCCCATAACCTTTTCATACAAAAATGGAGTTCACCAAAAACATCCTTGGTGAATCAGATGGATAAAGGAAATAAGGGCTGCTTTGATCCAATACTTTGGATGCAGCAGGAACAGAGGGTGACTCAAAACTTGTGCTTGCCATGGAAAGGAAAAGAAAGCTTCGAAGAGAAGGGAAGATCTTCAAAGAAGTTTTGATACCTTGTAGAGAGAATAGGAGACATTGTTTAGGAATTTTCTTGTCTGTATATTCCTTGCCAGTCACATTTATTTATACAAGCTAAAGAATTTTCTCTTCTAAGCTAAACAATGAAAATAAAAATAAATAAAAAACTTCTCTTCTAAGCTAAAATAAAAGAAACTTCTAATCTAGGCTAAATATTTGGACTATGGACTTGTGGGTTGTTGGGTCGGTACTGATCATCAATGGCTTAATATGGGCCTAATCCTTTTATTTGCTTTGGTCTGCTCCATTTTCTTATGTGAGATTAACTTAGAGGTTTCTGAAGTTGTGTCGGAACACTTCTCATTTTCTCGTTCTTTGTTACTGCGATGAACATCACCATTGTTACTGTCAACAATAAAATCTAATGAAATAAATCCATAATAGTTCTTTTTTATTTTCTTATTAACCCCATTCTTCTTTTTTATTTGTTAGGAATTAGGCATGGACCTATATTACTTTATTGATTAATAAATCAATGGAGAATTGTTTATCTTTTCAGTTTGGAATTGTATACATATGATGAATTGGTTTAGAGTTGTCGTGTCATATTTCGAATTTATTAATAACTATGCCTATTTTAATAGATTCTGATGTAATAATATGAATTGAGACGATATTTGTTTCTATTTTTGTAAATTTGTTTAAGAATGAATTTGTATCTACTTGTGAGGTTGAAAAAGGACAGAGAAGAATTAAATATGAGCACATGAGAATTTTTTTTTTCTTTTTTATTAAAAGATGGAATTTTTTTAATCAAATAATAAACAAATTTATAAACCAAGAAATATTTTACATCTTGTTAGTTCTTTGTAATCTATCTAGTTACAACTGTTTTTCAATTAAGTAGATATGAAACGTATTTAAACTATCCAATATATTATTGTTGGGTTCAATGTGTGTAAATGAAAAATGGAGGAAAAAATGATGGACGGAAATAGAGTAACCAAAATAGAAAGTGTACTCTTATATTGGAAAGTTTACTAATTCTTTTACATTGGTGGGAGAGGGGAATTTGTAAGTGTTTATAATGAGGAACACTAACTCCACATGGACAGTGAGGCAAGAACAAGGTGGTGCCTCGCGCTATCGTCGTCGTCGCTCGCTCGGCTTCGAATTTCGATTTGGCAAATGATCTATCGATGAGATCTATCTTTTTAGACGAATTTTATTTGAAACTTGTTTAACAAGTGAAATTTTAATCCAAAAATCTGATAGAATTATTTTCCTCCAAGTGCGGGTGCATTTCGGATGCCATGCAAATGCAAACGCATACACAACGCATCTTGAAGGAATGCGACCTTTTGAGGTAAAAAGCACACTGCTTCGCGTTGTTGGGAGATTTGCTCGCGTACTTCGATGACCTGCGGGCGCAGATGCTCACTGAAATTCGAACAGTGTCACCTGCGACCACAGTTCGGGCGCAGGTCCAGCACAGACTGGGCGCAGGTGACGCGACTATACTGAATATGTGCCTTTCTTCTGAACCAATGCATCCTTTCTGAAAGGACACATTAAAGGCTATAAATACCTGATATATTCCTCAGGTATAGACATGATTTTTTACAGCAAAAACACTCTTCTTCTTTACAAAAACTTTGTGTGATCATTAAGTTGTTGAGTGAGTTAGACGAATCCAATTATTTGAGGTACCGCTATAGTTGGGTTGAAAGTCATTTTATCGTGGGAGGAAGATTTCAAAACCTCGGATACAATGAGGGAATTATTTTTTAAGGACACTCCGTGAAGTCGGGGGACTTGGCTTTACATTTCTATTTCATCTCATTTCTGAAATATAACATACCTCTTGGATAGATTATTCATAATATTGTGTTGAGGGTGTTAAGGAACTTCATAAGTGTTCTTGTCTTAGACTTGAACTTGTGTTAAAGTTGTTGTTGCATATATACAGATTCTTGTACCCGAATATATTGAAAATAACAATCTTAAGGAATAACTTTTTGAAATCTATATTGCTTGTTTTCTGGAGATTAAAGCTTTAAACTTTCTACTCCGTTTGAACTTAACTAGTGATTTTAAGACATAAAATCTTCATCACAAGTTAAAGATCACAACTTCATCGTTAAACTAGAAACAATAGGTGTTTAAAGTTGCTGCAACTTTTTAATAAGTATTTCGATATACTAAAGGTACTGTCTTGTTGTGACAGAAAAATGACTAACGATAGTCAAGTCAAAATGTTGCAACGACTGTGGGGGCAACTAGTATTGCCACAATAAGTAGAACAGATGCTCCATCGGCAATGGCACCAGCGGAGAAACTTGAAAAGTTCACCCGTATTGACTTCAAAAAGTGGCAGCAGAAAATGTTCTTCTACCTCACAACTCTTTTTCTTCAAAGGTTCACATTTGAGAAAGCTCCGAAGGTGATACGGGTGTACCAAGTTGTCCAACAAATTCTACAAGTTGTCCAACAAGTTCACGACCATTCACACATAGCCAAGCTCGGGAGTTACAAAAACTCCAAGTTATGTTCATGCAAATGGCTGTGTGTGAGTTGGTACTTGAGCCTTCCAATGGATTAAATATTTTTAAGTGTGAAGAGGAGCCTTGAAGTGTAATAAACTTACACTTCAAGGCTACTCCTTGGCAAGGGTAGGATGGTCATTTGTTATCTCCTTTTGTGGACTAATATAAATAGATAGTGTTAGGGTTATTTTTGAGTTAGTTCATTCATATTTTCAAAGACAACAAACATTTTGTAATATTTTAGAACTTTTCTCTTCCATTGGAGAAGCTCCAATTCTGAAAACTCACTAGTAGAGTGATACTAGTGTTGTCTCTTAGCTAGAAACTAGGGTCTTGGGTTCTTTGAGTTCCTCTTGGTCCAAGTAAGAGCTTGGTATTAATATTCATTAATCTTAGGGTTTTTTCTCTTGTTAGGGTTCTTAGATCATTGAATATTGTATGTCAAGTTACTATCCCTCTTGTAATCTTGTTAATCTTGTGTTGTTTGAATCTTAAATTCTAGTGAAGTCGTGTGAGGCTCTTTCGATTCACTAGCATTATTATTGACTTGCTTGTTCTTGTTGTTAATATCTTCTTCTTATTCTAAAAACGTGACTCTTGAAGACTAGTGAAGCCGTGTGTGGCCTATTTTGATTCACTAACACTTGTTGTTCATCTTGTTGTTCTTGTTGTTGTTTGTTTCTTGTGTTGTGAACTTGGTCTCATATCAAGAGGTGCCCGAGGGAACCTCTGAACAAGAGCAATTTGTGATTGTGTAGGCTTGGAAACACTCAGATTTTCTTTGCAGGAACTACATCTTGAGCGGTCTCCAAGATGATCTCTACAATGTGTATAGTGGAAAAAAAACAACAAAAGAGTTTTGGGGAGCGCTAGAACGGAAGTACAAGACAGAGGATTCCGAAACTAAAAAGTTCTTCGTTGCAAGATTCCTGAAGTATAAAATGATAGACAACAAGTCTGTTGTTTCCCAAGTGCAGGAACTGCAAGTGATCATCCATAATCTCCTTGCGGAAGGTATGATTTTGAAAAATACCTTTTTTGAACAATTTAAAAATGTTCTTAGTATTCATATGAACTTTATTGTAGGTTTGATTGTGAATGAAGCGTTTCAAGTAGCAGTAATAATAGAGAAGTTACCACCTATGTAGAAGGACTTCAAGAGCTATTTGAAACACAAACTTAAGGAGATATCAGTCGAAGATCTGATTGTACGACTATGCATTGAAGAAGATAATAAGGCTGGGGGGGAGAAGATCAAGAGAAAATTCTGCAATGAATGCTGCAACATTGTAGAAGATGACCAAAAAAACTCTAAAAGCGAAAGAATGTTGGAAATCAAAGCAATCAACCCAAGAAGAAGTTCAAGAAAAAGTGCTTAAACTGTGGCAAAATTGGCCACAAATCAACAGATTGTCGGGCCCCTAAGAAAGGCTAGAAAAAGGACCAAGTAAATTTGACTGAGTCCAAAAAAGAAATGGATGATCTCTGTGCTATGATTTCCGAATGCAACTTGGTGGAAAATCTTCGTGAATGATGAATGGATTCTGGTGCCACCCACCATGTTTGTGCTAATAATGAGTTGTTTCCGATGTTCGCTCCGGCTCAAGGAGAAGAAAAGATCTACATGAAAAACTCCGCTACTGCAAAAGTAGAAGGAACAGGAAAAGTGTGCTTAAAAATAACTTCAGGCAAAGTGTTGACACTTAACAATGTCTTATATGTTCTGGAGTTATGGAAGAACTTGATTTCTGTTTCACTTCTAAATAAAAATGGATTCAAATATGC
The DNA here is from genome assembly GCF_002878395.1 of Capsicum annuum. Classification (NCBI taxonomy): domain Eukaryota; kingdom Viridiplantae; phylum Streptophyta; class Magnoliopsida; order Solanales; family Solanaceae; genus Capsicum; species Capsicum annuum. The sequence goes on from NC_061121.1 coordinate 15,401,983, forward strand.
ATTTATTTTTTAAAAAAATATACTTAGTAAAGAAGAAGTGTATGTAGGAAAAAGCTACCTCAATGAGGGCCTATTCAAAATAAATGTAATGAATGTTGAAATCAATAAGAGTTCAATTTCTTCTTACTTGCTTAAGTTTTACGATTTGTGACATAAATGATTAGGCCATGTTAATTACAAAACATTATGAAAACTTATTAACTTAGAAGTTTTGCCAAACTTTGAGATCAATAAATCAAAGTGTCAAACGTTTATAGAATCAAAGTATGCTAAGCATCCATATAAACCCATTGAAAGGAATTCCAATCCCTTAGACTTAATCCACATTGACATTTATGATTGAAGTCAACACCATCTCGAGATGGTAAAAAGTATTTCATAACTTTTATTGACGATTGCACAAGATATTGTTATGTCTACTTGTTAAATAGTAAGGATGAAACAATAGATGCGTTTAGGCAATATAAAACTAAAGTTGAAAATCAGTTAGAGAAAACAATCAAAATGATAAGAAGTGATAGGGGCGGAGAATATGAATCTCCCTTCGCCGAAATATGTGTAGAGAATGGAATTGTCCATCAAACTACAACCCCTTATTCACCTCAATCTAATGGAACTGCAGAAAGGAAAAACCAAATTTTGAAGAAAATGATGAATGTCTTACTTATACGTTCAGGTTTACCGCAAAGCTTGTGGGGGGGCTATCCTTACAGCCAATCGAATACTCAATAGAGTTTCCCATAGTAAGATACAATCAATTTCTTATGAAAAATGGAAAGGAAGGAAGCCCAACTTGAAATATTTTAAAGCGTGGGGGGTGTCTAGCGAAGGTCCAAGTTCCTATGCCTAAAAGGGTTAAGATAGGACCTAAGACGGTGGACTGCGTGTACATAGGATAAGCTAAAAGTAGCATGTCGGTTTTTGGTTCATAAATCTAAACATTCGGATATTAATGAAAATACGATAATTGAATCAGATAATGCTAAATTCTTTAAAAATATTTATCCGTATAACTAGACATGAACAGTCTAGTGGAGGATCTAAATGACCTCGAGATGAGCCAAGCGAGAATGTACATGATGATGAGAATCCAAGACGTAGTACACGTCAAAAAACTTCAACTTCGTTTGGATCGAATTTTGTAACATTTCTCTTAGAAAATGAGACTCAAATATTTAGAGAAGTGATGGCATCTTCAGATTCATCCATTTGGAAAGAGCCAATCAATAGTGAAATTGATTCAATCTTAAGCAACCATACGTAGGAGTTGGTTAATCTTCCTTTAGGAAATAAAACTTTAGGTTCTAAATGGATCTTCAAAAGGAAAATGAAAGCGGATGGTACTATTGACAAATACAA
>NC_061121.1:15406341-15451937 GCF_002878395.1 Capsicum annuum
TATAGAATTTTTTTTGGGATTAAAAATATTATAAATGAAAAAAAAATTAATAAAAGGGCTCAAACTAGCCATTTGGACCCAAAAACGGCTATATAGCCGTTGGGCCAATGGCTAGTTTGGCCCAAATCTCCAAAAAATTTTTTTTTTTTAAAAAAGCTAACCGGTGGGCTTGGACCGGGCTTGGTCCAGGCCGGATTAATCGGGCCCAACCAAAAAAATAAACCGGCCCGAAACCCGATATCCTACAGCCCATGGGATGATTTAGTCGGGTGAAATCGCGTTGGTTCGGGTTGGGTCAACCCGGTCTATTTGACAGGCTTAATATGAGCTTTGCACTTTGAAAGAATGAAGGTGAAAGTGACTCACAATTAAAGTACGCAAGAGTATTGAGATGTTTAATGTATATAATGAATTGTACACGACCAGACATAGCATGCACTATTAGTAAATTGCGTTGATACACGAGTAATCCAAACAAAACTCATTGGATGGCAATGAAAAGTGTTTTGGGGTATCTTAAATACACTCAAAACTATGTTTTGCATTATAATAAATATCCCGCGGTACTTAAAGAATATAGTGATGCAAATTGGATCATCGAATCGAACAAAGTAAAATCCACAAAGAGATATGTATTTACTCTTGGTGGAGGAGCGGTCTCTTGAAAATCATCCGAACAGACATGTATTGCTCGCTCTACAATGGAATCTGAATTTATCGCATTGGATAAAGCCGGTGAAGAAGCAGAATGGCTCCGGAATTTCTTGGAAGATATTCCTTATTGGCCCAAACCAGTGGCACCAGTATGTATATACTGTGATAGCCAAGCAGCAATAGGTAGGGAAGGGAGCATGATGTACAACGGTAAATATCGTCACATAAGACGGAGCCATAATACCGTTAGAGAATTTCTCTCTAGTGGAATTATCACTGTTGACTATGTAAAGTCAAAGGATAATGTGTCGGATTCACTTACAAAAGGCCTATCTAGAGAAAGAGTTGAAAGGACATCCAAGGAAATGAGTTTAAGGGTTAGGACAAGTCAGCATGGCGGTAACTCTACCTAGCGGACTAAAGATCCCAAGAGTTAGGTTCAAAGAGATCAAACAAAGTTGTGTCTGACAGGTTCAACATTATCAATTACCCAACCCATTTTCATGATGTAGACAATGTTTAGTAACAAGGATAAGACTTAAGGTGAAAATTCTTTTAATGATTATCTAAATTCGATCGATTTGACCAAATAGTTTAACAACAGGATTGAACATTTAGGAATCACCTATGTGAGGGCGAAGTGAAAGCCGCTTAAAGGAGAATGTTAGTAAAGGCCTATTCTCTAAGCTCTCACGATACCGGGACGTGTTCATGACTGAAAAGAACAAAATCGTGAGAACCATAAATAATAAAAGGCTGGTTGTGTGACATGTATTATCTAGATGTACATTAAAGTTCGACGGTTCAAAGATATCAAGTCTACCGATTGACCGAGTGCATCCGATGCATGTTCACTGCGGAAAGTTCAAAGAAAAACCTACTTATCCAGATGCAATTAGTCTTTGCTAAATGATCATATGTTTTTCCGTAAATTCTTCAAAAGATAGTCATTCCCCATTCATGTGGGGGATTGTTGGATTCAATGTGTGTGTGAATGGAAATGGGGGAAAATAGTAGAGGAAAATAGAGTAACCAAAATGAAAAGTGTACTCTTATATTGGGTTCAACAAAGAATGGATTTTCCTTAAAGGAAAAATAAACCGACTTAGAACAACAAGCACCAACATCTGTAAATAGCCAAAAGTTTCTACAAAGTTGTTTGCGCGGTCATATGAAGCAAAGGCCAAAATCAAAGTTGATTCTTGAGATATTGTCGAAGGAACTCTTTGAAGGAACAGGTTCATACATAGAGAATTTAGCTTGACTGTATCAGATTTGGTTAGGTTTTAATTTTTAAGAAAGCTAAAAATATATTTCTTTTTTTTTTCTTTATTCAACGGCAAGAAAGAAATTTTCAATTCATAATATACTTTTAATTTTTATTGAGATGACTATAATTTTTCTTTTTTATTGGAGAAACTATACTACAATGTACAACACTTAGACATATTAAGAAAATATGAATCAACTCAAAATTGTACAATATATACTACTTGACATGTACATTAACATTTGCATGGCCGCTCCTAGCCACACTGTACATGTTTCCATTATTACAATTCAAATCAAACTATAGCAAAAAATACAAAAACATTAAGAAAAATTAACACAATGGATCATGATATTCTATGTTATAGTATATATATAAATAATTTATGTTTCTTATTATTACTTGAAGAAACTTCCGGCCATCTTTAAAAAATCTGTGTTGCCCTCACCTTCATCATTACGTTTGGTGGGGCTACGATCGTGATGGTCATCGTGATCGCGATCGTGATGGTCATCGTGATCGCGATAGTGATGGTCATCGTGATCACGATCATGATGGCGACTGTGGCCGTGATGGTCATCGTGATCACGATCATCAGAATCTTTCATGAACATACCTTGCGCCATTTTCATAATCCCACCTATCCCACCTTCATCCCCGCCCTTCGAACTTTCATTAGCATCTCCAGATTTTTTATTGAACAGTCCTTGAGCTTTCTTCATATAATCGCCATACCCTCCACCAGATTTGTCATGATTTTCCTCTGAATGTTCATCGTGCCTACCACTCGGGTGATCATCATCTTCCCCTGAATGTTCATCGTGCCGACCTCTTGGATGATCATCATCTTCCTCTTCATGTTCATGGTCATAGTGGCCACCAGCTTTTTTCTTGGGCATTCCCAAATCATTCTTCATATGCTCATCATGTCCTATTGAAATAAGTAATTAAAAGTATGATCTCAATTTATGTTTTTCAAATAAATAGTCTTACAATTTACATATTACATAGAATTGGAGAACACAAGGTCCTTTAATTTGTTCAAATTTCACGATCACCAAAAAAGCAAAAGATATGTTCTCTTGTTGATCCTTACAAAAAGAATTAGAGCCATCATAATTAACAGAAAAAAAAAAAAAAACAGTTAAATAACATATTAAACTTTTGGATGAGTGGTTCGCTCGCTCTGAAATGACCATCGCCTTCTCTTGAAGGTTTATAGTCATAACAGTCACCAACTTGTTTGTTGGACATCCCTCTATCCTAATTGATATGCTCATCGTACCCTACTGATGAGATGAGATGATCAGATAATACTAATTAGAGTTAGAGCACACATAGCGAGGTCCTTCAATATTTTCGAATTTCATAGTCACTCAAAAAGCAAAAATATATTCGCGTGTATATCCTTTTAAAAAAGGAATTAGACTCATCATAATTTAACTAATCATAAATAGTTGTATCACATATTAAACTTTTAGGCTTAAGTCATCACAGCCATTTAAAGTTATCCAAAAATTCACTTGAACCCCCTCCCCCCAACTAAGGCGTGTAACTATCAGACATGTCAACTACTTAAAATTAATACTTATCAGACATAAAATATTGATTTAGCAAAAAAAGTGTAACACACTTTTCTTAGGCGCGTTTTTAAATATAAATTGATATTTTATTTTTATTAAAAAAATTACACTTAAATTATATTGTTAATCCAATTTTTAATAAATAATAATCTTTAAATTTAAAAAATTAAAAAGCGCTCAAGAAATTGATTTCAGATTCAACCAATTTGAGAATGGAAGTTCACCGATGGAACAACGATATCATAACAGGGAAATAGTTTACAATTGTTTGCATTTTCAAAAATCAATTTCTTAATTGAAAATTTTAATTTGTTTGGTCTGCTCAATCACTTTCTGAGTTGGTTTAATTTTACAATTTGAGGTTGTTCCATAGACGTTGATATCAGCTTTTCTTGTACACTCGATGACGTAAAGGAGAAAGATAAGAACAAGAAAATAGAAAAATTGAAATAGTTAGACAACGTTATGCGGTGGGGTGTGTTAAGAAGTGGTCGTAAATGGTGGCAAAGACGATAGCTTTGTTGGACATGACAACTTAAAGAAAAGGAAGGAAGGTTTTCAGTGTCGGACATGGTAACTTAAGAAGGAAGGAAAATATGGCAACTTAAGAAGGGAGGAAAGTTTTTTTTTTTTTTTTAAGTTAAGGAAACGGAATAGATGAGGGGAAGGGGGGAATTTAGGGGGTTATTTATTTATATAATAATTTATTTTTAATTTATAGTTATTTTTTAAAAATTCGTTTGCCACGTATTTTTTTTTATTGATCATTTTTGCCACATCATGTGAGTGTGTTATACATACTCTATACTTCTGTTGATTGTCTACAAAAGATCTAAATGGATCAAATTTTGAGTGAGTTAGGGATCTAATGGGTATAAATCTTAGTTGGGTTTAAGTAATTTTTGAGATAATTTTAAGTGAATTTTTGAGATAATTTTGAGTGGACGTCGATCCAAACTTTCACTTAACTTTTACGTGAAAGGATCATGCAAGTCAAATACTTACCATCATCATCATCTCTGGAATTGACGCCATTGCTCTTTGGGCGGGGCTGAGATGAGATCTTGCTTGCCATTGTACTAGAAGTACTTTTATTAGATAACGGCGCACTACCACCGGCACCACGGCCGGCGCCACCTTCAGCTTTGTTGGATTTCGAATTCTTGAGCTCGTAGCCGTGAAGATAATCTTCAGCTTGTCCGATATACTTACCGATTCCTTCATTGCCAAACTTCCCATAATGTGAAGCGGCGGCAAGGACGTCAGCAGCAGCTCCGGCAAGCTTTCCAGTATCCATTTCTTGTTTTGGTTTGCCTTCACCACCACCACCTAATTGGGCTTGTGCAGTTGCAGCCAACAGCTTTGCGCTAGCCATTAGATCAGAAGTTGTTGGTTGCTTATGCTTGTTTGAATTATTAGCACCACGGTCAGTGCCACTTCCGGCAGCTGCCCTGCTGGCACTATCCTGCCCGGCGTCGTCTTTGCCAGCACCACTTTCGTTGGTCGCCTTGCTCCCGCTGGTAGGTTTTCCGCCAACTCTTCCGGCAGCGGGTTTCTCGCCCTGATCAGAATTTTTCCTTAGAGGGCGGTCATCATGGGAATCAGCCTCATTATCCTGATCTTTGGTTCTTTCTCGGTCGGCGGTAGTATTACCGCCATCACTCCCGGCGGCGGACTTGCTGCCTCCACTCCCTGCAACCGCGTTGTTGCTGCCACTTCCGGAGCCCTCTTTGACACCACCACTTCCAGCAGCTACCTTGCCACCACCATTTTCAGTGGCGGTCTTATTGCCACCGGCAGGCTTCCCGCCACCTCTTTCGGCGGTAGGTTTTTCGCCCTGATGATCAGAATTTTTCCTCTGAGGGCGATCACCATTAGAATCATCCTCATCATCACGACGTTTGGTTCTTTCACGGAGGCTGGATACTTGTTTCTCAATTTTGGCACAACTGAGAAATTCCTTTCCTTTACCAAAAATAGCGTCCATATTAGATTGAGTTTTTTTTTTTTCTTTTTTGGATAATTAGTGTTTAGTACTAGCAAATTTCAGCTAGCAAATGTGATTCAAATGATAAAAATTGTGTAATGTGTAATGGTGTAAATTTATATTGGAAACTCTTGATATTTTTACTGAAAAATGGGAAGTAGCACAAAACTTTCGTAATTTAATGGTTGTAGATTAAGCTTATACAAGTGAACAACGATTATTAACCCGCTTATTACTGAGGTTCATCTTCAAATTAAAAGAATACAAAATGGATTATCTCACAATCACAATTAATTAATACACAGTTAAAATGTTGTTAACATGCTCTTCTTCTTTTTTTCCAATGGGTCGTTACACAAAACTTTCGTAATTTAAGGTCATTGTGACATTTGTTATGACGTGTTAATTGAAAGGCTAATATAAAAAGTACGTGTTTAGGTTGTTGCCCAACACTTCCAATAAATAAATCGACAACTATTTGTTCCTAAAATAAATGTATTCGTGATGGTCCGATGCTAAAATGAGAAATTAAGCTTCGCTTGCCCTATATTGTGGTTCATGAGAAGATTGTTTTTGCTTTTGTTATTTAGATAATTTTCTCCTTTTTACGACAAAGAAAATGGATAAATATTTAAGCTGCCTTAAACAAGTTGAAGATATTTTTTTTTTTATAATCATAGTATTCTAATCAGTTTGTGTATATCTTGATTAATCTCATAAAATACTTGTAATCTCTCACTAGCAGCAAATATTAAGTAATTTTATCCACTAAAATTAAAATATAAAAAAAAAAATACCTAATATTTTTCTTTTTGAAAGTTACACCTGAAACCTCACGATAGTTAAAAGATATCTTTTGTAAATGAGCAAATCAATTTGTAAATTCATTTAAATCAATTAACATAAGACATGTGTTTTGTTGACTTATTTATACAAGACCCCTTCTCCATAAGAGTCATCATCCACTCACTATAATTTTTTTTTTTTTTTTGTTAACTCACTATAATTTTGAAATCGACTTACTAATATTTTGTATAATAGCCACAGAAAAAAACAGATAAATAAATCTAAAAAGGCTGATGGATGAATTAAAGTTTCTATCATATTGTATACTTTAGAGAAAGATCCAATCACAATAATTTATCATACATTTTTTCAAAAAAGTTATTTTCGTGATTTGAACTGATCATGATTACTGGAAAGGATTCCTTCGATAAATAATATTATTATAAAGTAATTTGATTGTGGATATTCATCAACTACAATTAGTTTTTTTCCAAAGGAACAACGATCACACTAATAAATCCAGACAAACACAAATTACGCAATAAAAATCACACTAAAATACACACAAACTTACATACATATTCCCATCAAACCCAACTCCGGTCGCGAAGAAAACATTCATCGCGGCCGAAAATACAACTTCAGCTGTAATTAAAATAACAAATAACATACTCAACGAAATCTCGAAAGATTCAGAGAACGTTATCGCTATTTTTTGGATATAGATTAATATTTTTGAAAGACACTCGACTATAACTAAAAGCATAGGACATAATTAATTAAGAAGCTAATTACACTCTAATCATTTCTTGCTTAAGAAGTCACCAGCCATCTTAAGATAATCTGCTCCTCCTTCACTCTTTTTCTCCTCCTCCTGAGGAACCGGCTCCGGTTCCGATGCTGGAGCAGGTGCTTCTGTTTCTTCCGGTGCAGCTGCCGGAGCCGCCTTCTCTTCGGCGGCAGCAGCGGGAGCAGAAGCAGGAGTACTACCACCAGAACCGTATTGATGGAGGTAGGTTTCAGCTTTTTCAACGTACTGTCCAACCCCTTGAGTTTCATCCAACTTTCCATACTTCTGAGCAGCGTCGAGGACATCTGCAGCTGCTTCGGCTACTTTTTTGTTGTCAATTGGTGCGGAAGATGAATCTTTGTTGAATTGGCTTTGTGCGGCTTCGGCTAACACTTTAGCGCTGGCGAAAAGTTCAGTTGTGGAGCCGGATTCAGTGCTACCATCGGCTTTTTTGGTGTCGTCGGTGGAATCGCCGCCGGCGGTCTTAGTTAATTTTGAGAGAATATTCATGATTTTTTATTTATTTTTTGTGAAAGATGAATTAGTTGTGATACTACATGCCTTTGAATAGTGTGGAGGTTGATGCATATATATAGGAGGCAGGAGCCTCTACCATTTACTCCCTCCGTCTCAACTAGTTAGATTACTTTTATTTTTCACATTGCTTAAAAAATTATTAATTTATTTTAATAATATTTTTTAAAATTTTATAAAGTTATTTTTATTCTTTTAAATAATATAAATCTTATAAATTAAATAAAAAAAATAATTAATTTATTTTATTTTAAATTTAATAAGTGACAAATAATTTGAGATATAATTACTAAGTTATTAAACTAAAATGAAAGTGAGAAAGTAGATAAAGTTCGTTATTGAACCGACCAATAAATGATGAGGTTTCCAATTCGGTTCAAGGGCTTCAAAGAACAAAATAGTATTTCCTCCCTTTAAAAAACAATGATCTACTTTAACTTGACATAAAATTTAAAAAAATAAATAAAATTTTGAATTTTATGGCCATAAATTAAAGTTATATTAAATATAATAAAATATCCTTTAATTTTGTGATCCTAAATATGTCATGTGAAAAATTAAAACAAAGTATTGCCAAAAAAAGAAAAAGAATTATTTTTTTAAATGAACTAAAAAGAAAAGTAGGTCATCCTATTTTAAACTAAGAGAGTAGCAAATTACACTTTTGGCCCTAAAATTCGTTAAAGAAATGTGATTAGAAATAAAGTTATATGTAACACGGGAGAGTTGTTTCTATGGTAGTCAAAATAATAAAAATGAAATTTAAATGATTTAAACATGTAGTATACAGATGTATCATTAAGGAGGTATGAAAAACTAACTGTACCACTAATAAGGATTAAGGAGAGGTGAAGGTAGACACAAAAAATCTAAAAGAAAAGGAAAAGAGAGGTTATTAGATAAGATATGTAACAATTTCATTTTATTGAAAACATAATTCTAATAGATAGAAAAATATAAAGGTCAAAATTTAAGTAGAAAGTGAGTACATAATTCAGTATTGTAACATTTTCATGAAAAGAGATAAGGGACTGAATATTTTACCGTGTTAATATATAAAATTTTATCACGTAATTCAAATTAAAAACATATGTTTTTAATTTATTAAATCATATTTGCACATACGTACAAAAGAATTCTAATGACATTCCTTAATACGAATCCAAAAAAATCAATGGAGGATGAAAAAGAAATTTAAATATGAGTTAGGGATCAAAGTTGAAATACAGTTAGAATATTGTAGGATAGTGAAGATATTTTTTTTTTTCTTGGGCTTTAATGTGAAGGTGGTGTGAACGTGTCCAATGGGCCCCCACTTTTCTAGTGGGGCCCAAACGTGACCGATCAAAATCAATGAGAGGATCCGAGATAAAGGTGTCGGCCACACATATTATACACGATTACCCCTCAAATAATTCAATTGCTTTCGACTAATATTTGCCATGAAAAATATTTTTAAAAACAAGTTGATTTTATAAATAAATAATAAAATATTGCTCTAGCAATATTTATATATAATTTGATAAGATTTGACAAGAGGAACAGCTCAAATAATAAGCACCTTTCATTTTTAATTTAATTGTGAGTTTGAGCCATTTAGAAAGCACAAAGGTTGAAAGCTCACCAGGGGAAAGGTTAATAATAATTTGATAGATATCTCGAGTTAAGCAACTTAACCAGGTACGAGGTCGACATGTCTGCTTGTGTTGTCTGCTTCATCTATTTCAGTCGTAATCTTATTGTATCACTCTTAATTAACTACTATAAGTCATTTACGTATTAAAAAAGTAATAATATTTAATAAAAAAAGTAAAATAGACATTTATAACATATCTGTTTCAGCTACTTCAATCGTACTTTTACTATATCACTCCTAATTAATTATTATGATCATCTAAGTATTAAAAATTTAATAATATTTCATAAAAAAAAAAAAGATAAAATAGATACCAAATGATATATAAACATAAAAAATTTGATTGACTATCGAAATTATATTAATACTCATAAATTTGGATGGGACAGCTGAAAAGTGATATATATATTATTTAAAAATGAGATTAAAAATATTGCAAATCACAATAATTAAGAACTTAATAAAAAATATAAAAAAAGGTTAATTGATTGTTGAAATTTTATCTGTGTCATATAAATTGAGACGGGGAGTGTATTCATATCTTATTGAAAAACATGTAAAAAATTACAAATCGCATAATTAACAACTTACAAAATTTAAAAAATTTAAAATATTTAGTTGACTCTAAAAATTACATCAGTGTCACTTAAATTGAAATAGAAGAAAAAATATTATAAATCATACTAATTAAAAACTTAAATTATTTGAATGATTGATTATTTAAATTCTATTTATGTCACATAAATTGAGATTAAAAAGTAACATATATTGAACTCATGCTAGCACGGGCTGCCATTATATAGTATTATAAGAGTGGGATAGAAAGTTGTTTGTAAATGATCAAAATATCTTTTATTTTTTTGTATGTATATAGTATTTTTTTTAGAATTTATTTGTGATACTTTCGTTTGTCATATTTATTAAGAAAATAATGATTGTATAATACTTTATTATACTTATCTCAATTTAATATTACACATTGATTAAAAAAAATAATTAATAACATGACTACTTTACCATAGTACCCATATTAAATAATGTTTATATTTTAATTTGAACAAAAAATAACTAATACTAAGGATAAAAAAAAAATTATCTTATCTTGATTAATATCCCTATTTATTAATGTTTAGTAAAGTAGATATTAAAAAATAATATAAAAAATAAGTAATTAATGTTAAAGATGAAACACACCAAAAAAAAATCTCTTCTTAATTTATTAAAAATAATAATTAAAAATAAAAATAAAATCAAAAGAATATTGACGACTAAATCCAAATCCCACTATAACATTTTTATATGTTGACTTTTTAAAATTTTGAACTCCTTAATAAAAATTTTGTCTGGATGGCTATGCCTACTTGATACATCTCAAATTTTAAAGAATTTCTATCATATTCGTCGCAGAGTATTTTTCGTAAGATTTTTAATGAGAGTCAACAGTCAAGCAAAGGCTCTAGGTAAGTCTTTTGATTTTAATGTTCATTAAAGGTAATTTATTGTCTATCCACTATACTTCAAGTCTGCAGCTACTCCCAAATTACTTTTCCACCTAATTCAAACTTTGGATTCTTACTATTAATAGGACCCATACGAGAAAAATGAGTCGAAAGGTCCTCCTAAGTTTTTAATTAAAAAGGAGATAGATGAGTCTCATAATATTATTAAGTTAAATAAATAGAGTTGCTTAAATAACTTGAACAGTTGTTCGACAACTGTATTAGTTATCTCAACAACTATCAAAGTTGTCGAACAATTTTTATAGTTATTGAGACAATTTTTATAGTTGTTGAAACAACCTTTTTAGTTGTTAAAGCGAAAATGTTTTAAAAAAAATTTAATTTTTTTTGTCCCTTTTATCTAATTTTTAAAACTTGAGAGACCCTCAGTTAATTGAGAAAATTATTTTTCCCTTTTAATTCAAGGTCCAGACCCATACTACTACATAATGAGTTCAATTTTAATGGAGAAGGGTTTAGCATAAAATTTCATAGAGAAAAGGCATAAAGTCACCTTTCAACTTGTCCAACTTTTTCAAAAAGATACTTAAATTATACAAGTGACCTATTACGTCCCAAAATCAATTCCAACGATAACAGATACACAATTTTTACTTCAGTTGTATTCTCATGTTAGGAGTGTGTGTCTCACCTCCTGTTTATCACTTTTTTCTACATGTCTGATAAAAGATCGGGTAAAAACTCAATTTTTTCATATTTTAATTCATTTCACTTTCCATTCTCTTTTCTTTCCCCCATAAATCTCATCATTCCGGTGAATTCCACAACCCACTCTTCCCTTTTTTTTTTTGGTATTTTACTGCTTGTGTTTTTCAATTCAAACTTTTTGATTTGTGTATTTCAAAAAAAAAATTCTATATCTCCACTTCTCCGGCATATTTATATGTTCTGATTTGTTATCGTATTTTAGAAGTAGAAAGTGATGTTAATTTCTTAACATAATGAATTTTAGTTAAGAATTTGCTTCGTTTATATATCAAGTTTTCTTTTATTTTTCTTCAATTTGGTGTTCATATATACACTTTGTTTTCAATTTTGATTGTGTTTAAGTTAGGCATTTGCACTATCTTTTTTTCATTTGTTGTTTTGTCTGAAGTAGATATTGAGATCAAGTTGTAGTTGAAAATTAATGAATTCTTTCTTTCTTCTTGTTTGGAGAAGATGAGTTCCTATCAACGGAGGTTTTGATATTATTAATGAAAGTTTTGAGGTTGTAGAGAAAAGAAGAATTTTTTTTATTGATAATGCCATGTGGCAGCTTTATATGGATTTATGGTATAATTTAATGCCACGTGGTAGTTTTATACTGGTTTGGGGGTAGAATTTAACCATTCACGTACCCCCTACCTGTTGACACTACACTTGCTCTGAAAATGCATCAAAGTGGTGTATTTATTGTAGTTGAAATTAGTTCCGTGGGGTAATAGGTTGCCCGTATAATTTAGGTGTTTTTTTGAAAAAATCAAACAAGTTGAGGGATGTCTTGCGCCTTGCGTGTGTACCTTACTTTAATGAGTTCAAACATTACATTAAATAGGATATTTGTTTTATGGATATAACAAGTAAATTTAATATCTTTTGTGTATGTAAAGATGAAAAATTTATTTATTAAACCTAATCTTTACCAAAATTATTTTTAAAAGTCGACCGATATTCATCTATCATCCGTAAATTGCAACAAAATAATACAATGATAGAGACATCAAAATAATACAATTTAATCTAATCTTTACACACAATTTTTTTTTCAAAGTCGTTCGACACTCATCTACCACGCGTAAACAATAACAAAATAATACGATAATATAGATATCAAAATAATACAACTAAACCTAACCTTTATATAAAAAAAATCCTCAAAGTCGATCAACATTTATCTATCCGCTGTAAACTGCAACAAAATAATATGATAAAAGTGATATCAAAACAATTCAATTAAACTTAAATTTTACACCCAAAAATTTCTCCAAGCCAATCGAGATTCATCTACGAACTGTAAACTACCACAAAATAACAAACTAATACACATATTACGATAATAGAATTAAACCTAACCTTTACCTAAAAAAAAATTCAAAGTCGACCCACATTCATCTAGCATCTATAAATTAAAATAAAACAATAAGATAATAAAGATATCAAAACAATACAATTAAACCTAACTTTTACATCAAAAAATTGTCAAAGTAAACCGATATTTATCTATTATGCTGACAAAAACAGTGAAGAAGTTGAGGGTTAGAAAATCAAGCATCCATCAATCTAGACATGCAATCGAATCAAGTTAGATGAATATCAATCATATTCTCCAAATAGACAAATCAATTTGTTCTCTAGTTTAACGTGCATCTCAATATTTTTAGAAGTATTTCCTCAATAGAGTCTTATTTTAGAAGTATTTTTCTAATTGAAAGTAGAAATAAAATATTAATTAATTCTCTTACCATATATTTTAGAAAGTCTAGTAGAAAGAAAAATATTAATTAATTCTCTTACCATATATTTTAGGAGTCTCATATATTTTAGGAAGTCTACTTAATATAGTAAAAAAATTAAATAATAAATTTAAAAAATAATGAAAAGACAGTTTTGTAGGGTTATTTAATGATGGATAAAAAGTTTAAATCACTTTTCTAATAATCTTCATATTTTTAATATATTATATAGATATAAATTATAGATTATAAATATAGATATAGATTATAGATATATTAATGGGTTACAGGATATTGACATATGGTAATATTATTTTGAAGTTTGAAATTGAGGTAAGTCAAGATTTATTTTGTTCAAATGATAATGAATTGAATTGTATATAAACATCATAGTTAAACTATTACATGTAGATTTTTCATTTGGTAAGTGGCATAAGGATAACAATTTCTAAACAAAAATTGAGATTAACTTTTATTTTATATTTAATTTGATGTATAAGCTAATTTAAAGATGAAAAAATAATATAATAAAATATTTTTATTTATTTCATTCCATATCGAATATCCTCATTAGCATGGCACATCAGAAAATGTTATGATGGTGACAAAGGAACTTGAGATGACACAGGCCGAAAGCAGAATTAAAAAAAATAATTTAAATTTTGTCGGCAAAATATATCATACCGTCGCCACAAAATATACGAGCAAGATCAAAATTTATAAAAATAATATTTAATGTATTAATTTAGTGCACTATACGCTTATATTACTCTTATCTCTTATATTAGTGAGCTTAGGCCGTGCTATGCACGATTCAATATTGATCCTTAAAAATTTTACGTCATATATAATTTTATCATTGAATCAAAATCTTTATTAATTTGGTTGATAAATTCTAAGTTATACATATATTATTATATTTAGATTTATAAAATTTATATAATAATATTTTAAGTTATTCAAACTTTTGTGGCATTGATATCAATTATATTTTTTTAAATAATTTAAATTTTTAATTATTGTGATTTGTAATATTTTTTTATTCTACTAATTAGAAGTGACATAGTAAAATTATCATAACAAATACTTGTGAAATTTTTTTAAAGTGATCCCATATAAGACGTCAAGTTAATTGAAAACATCAAAAAATAATTTATCATTTCATACCTATTTTATCCTTTATATTAAATATTATTAAATTTGTATACTTAAATGACTTATAAAGAACATCAAAAAATAATTTATTATTTTATGTCTATTTTATTTTTTATTAAATATTATTAACATTTTAATACTTAAACGACTTATATAATAATTAATTATGAATGATATAGTAAAATTACGGTTGAAGCAACTGAAGCTCTCATGCCATAAATGTTTATTTCAAATTTTTATTAAATATTTTAATTTTTTTTAATACGTAAATGATTTGTCGTAATTAATCAGCGATAATATAGTAAAATCACGGTTGAAGTAGGCATGACATAAATATTTAATTTACTGTTTTTAATTAAATAATAGTAATTTTGAAATGCATAAATGACCTGTAATATTTTTTTATTTTTTTTTTGGTAACTAACGATTGCATTCATTACCAAGTAGCAAATTACAACTCCATAGTAATCCTACCTCAGGATTACAATCCAATAAAAGAAAACTAAAAAATTACAAGAGAAATCAGATGGAAAATCAACAACATAATAGCTACTAAAATTTCAACTCTTGTAATTTAGAACTAACTCCCAGTGAAGCTCTCACTTAACATGTGTAGGCTATCTCTTTAGCGAGGCATTGCCATTGTCTGCTTCGGCCTTCAAAGGTTCTTAAATTTCTTTCCATCCAAATTGCATAAACATATTCTGTGTAAATCATTTTGAAGATGTGGGCAGTTTTGATTTGCCTTTAGCATTTTTTATCACCCATGCATTGTGTTCCTTCCAATTTGTAGCATCAACATAGCTTTTCTTTAACCAGTAGAGTAGTTTACGCCATAAGCTCTGAGCATCGGCACACTGCACAAACAAGTGGTCTCGAGGTTCCAATCATGCAGTGCATAACTTGCAGGGAAGATCTACATTCATTCTCCATTTGACCAGTCTCTTAGTTGTCAGTAATCTGTCCTGAAGTTGCAGCCATAAAATAAATTTAGCTTTTGGTCTAGCTTGGTTTGCTAGCATCAAATTCCTCCATTGAATTCTATTCCCCTCTCCTAATAACTTGAGGTATATAGTTCTGATATTGAGGAAACTTTGGATGTCATAGAGTCGAGTCTGAACTAAGTGCCTTCTTACTTCAATAATCTTCCTTACTACCCATGAAGCCTGTTTAGGTATAGGTGTATTTTCAACCTGATTAGGATTGACGTAGTAGCTATGGATCCATTTGATCTATAGCTTATCACTTTTATGAACCAAATCCCAACATGTTTTAGCCAGGGCAGCTTTGTTCCACTTGGTGATGTTAAGACCTCCAATAGATACAGGCACAAACACTTTATCCCAGGCCACCAAAGCTCTTTTGTGGCCGACCAAATATAACTTCTGCAATATGCATCAATAACTTTAATAACCTTTGAGGGGATGTGGAAGATCTGAGACCAATACGCTTGTATTCCAAAGAGAACTGACTGGACTAACTGTAATAATTAATTAGGGATGATATAATAAAATCACGGATGAATGATACAGTAAAATCACGGTTGAAGCAGTTGAAACTGTCATGTCGTAAATGTCTATTTCAAAATTTTTATTAAAATTTTTTAATTTTTTAACACGCAAATAATTTATAATAATTAATTAGGAATAATATAGTAAAATCAAAGTTGAAGCAGGAATATCATAAATATTTAATTTACCTTTTTTTAATTAAATAATATTAATTTTAAAATTTATAAATGACTTATAATAATTAATTAAAAATAATATAGTAAAATCATGGGTGAAGCAGCTGAAGCAGGCATATCGTCCTCCAGCTGCCTGCTTCAGCTGGTTATCACCACTTATATATATGTATGTAATATGTAATATAAATGAAAATGGGTGTACTACTATTTTATCTCTTTATATAGTACACCAATCCTTTATTTATAAGTATATATATATATATATATATATATGCTATTGCTATTATTATTACTATTTTGTCTTTTTGTGTAGTACACCAATCCTTCATTTATTATTATTATTATTATTATTATTGATACTACTACAAATAATATTACTACTATTACTGTTATAATTTTTTTGTACTATTACCATTACTACTATTATTATTAGGAAAAATTATCCGTAATAGCCCCTGGTGGGCTGTAATTACCACTCGTAACTCTATTTCACCATAATTACCTATTGTAGCTTAAACCCTTACTATACTTTACATTAATTACATTTTGTAGCCTTACAGTTACACGCTAGCACAATCATAATTGTAGCCTAAATCATATTTTCTTTCTATTTTTTCATCTTTTCTATATTTCTTTTTTTTTTTTGCAATTTTTTTTCTTTGCATTTTCTTTGATTCTTTTTTCGTTCTTTTTTATTTTTTTGGTCATTTTTTCTCCTTTTTTTTTTATATTTTTTCATTTGTTGTTATATTTTATATTTTATATTTATTTGTATCATATTATGTATTTTAAATAAATTTATTATTTGTAGTTGTGATTATGTAGAATTTATCATTAGTATTTGTATATAAATAAGTATATTGATTAATTGTATTTGCTTAAGACTAAAATACATAAATATGCAATTTGTCTTTCAATGCAAATATATCATTTTATTTCGTATTTTAAATTTATCATTTATATTTGTATATAAACAAGTATTATTTTGTATGCATATAGTTCAAGTTGTATAAACATGTGTCATTGATACAGATGTAACATTTATATTTGTATAATTTATTATTTTTATTTTTATTATGATGCAAATTGTATCAATAAATGTAAATACAAGTCTTCATAGAAAGAAAAATAACAATTTTTTTCTAATGTTTAAAGATACAAATGATGTTGTCAACTACTAATTCAAATACAAACAAATGAAATTACAAATACAAATACGATCAACTTATAAATACAAATATAAAATAATTCTTTAAAAATACAAATACATCGATGAAAATAGAATACAAATTGTACATAGTCACGGCTAAATACATATGCAATAAACTTATAAATACAAATACAAAATAATTCTCTAGAAATAAAAAAACATCGACGAAAATAGAATACAAATACAAATATAATCTATATATGCGAACACAATAAAACCACAATACAAATATAATCCAATATAATATACAGCCAATTATAAAGTACAAATACAAAATAATTTTAATTTACAAGTGTGAACTATATAAAATATAAATAATGGTGCGAACTAACAAATACAAATACATGTGCAAACTATAAAATACAAATATAATGCGAACTACAGAATACAAATACAAACGTGAACTTTAAAATATAAATATAAATACAAATGCAATTGTATCAATGAATACAAAAATATAAATGATGGTGTGACTATAAATGATACACGAAAGATAAGAGAAACACGAAACAAACACCAAAATCAGTCCACTAGCCAAGAAACAGAGGACCTCTTTTGGTGACCCCTCTCAGATTCGCTACCAATAAGAAGAAAACAAGGCACAATGGCGTAATAACACCAAAACAGTAGCAACACAACAAGAACAAGATGAACAATAGACTAATTTTGGATTCCACATTAACAACACAAACTCACGGTTACAACATCAACCCTACTACACGATTACAAAGAAATAAAAGGATAGATAGTTAGACAAATTGAAGGTATAATATTAACAACCCAAAAGCCTATTCCACTCTTGGACCTTTAACATCACACACATCAAATACCTAACTCTTACGTTGGCACAAGAGTGACCCCGATCTCCCAAGCATTCAACATTTCCAAGCTTGAATCCAACATGAGCGATTTCACACTCAAGTTGATTTCCCTAATTACAATTTTGGGTTGGTGGTCTTCTCTCCTTAGAGAGGAAATGTTTCAAGTGTTATAAACTCATAATATTCATCAAAATCTCCCTAATGAAACCCTAAATTATTTTATTTATATTGGGGTACCCTTCTAGTATATGTAGTGGACTGATTTGGCCCATTTAGTGTATGTAGTGGACTGTTTTGGTGTCTATTTAGGTGCTCCTTTGAACTTCATTGCACACACCAAGCCTCGGGTCTAACGTACACCCTCATAAGTCCATCTATGTGATCGTACTCGTATCATCCTCCCCTTCTTGAAAAGGATTCAACCTCAAATCCGTACCTTACAAAATCAAATAGGAAACAAACAAGTACACATCCTCATGGCATGAGGGTTAGGGTTAGCAAAATAAACAATTAGCACTATCATGCCACGGTGGTACACACTTGAAGAACTACCAAGGATCCTTTGTGTTAATTGTGAAAAGCTTTTGTATAAAATCACAAACGAAAGGGCTCAGATGAACATCAAGAATTAAGGGACAAAAATCGAGACTACGCCTCTCATACGATGTATATCCAACAACATCATGAGTATTATCATATGCATATAGGTAGTGTAGAAAGGCACCAAAGACACAATTCTCGTCTAAGATGTATTCACAAGTAGGAACACACAATTAGAGAAAGGGACACTGCAAGCACGTAGGACCTCTCTCCTTCCAACTACTTATCGAGGAAAGACATTCCATCAAGGGAGTCATACCAATAGGGAGAATAAGGAAACTACCATGCAACAATCCAATCCAAGGCAAATAGTTTGCCCAAAAACTCGGTTTCCCTCTACAAATGATGTGAAGCACGATCCCAAGAGTCCCACAAGATACTTCAACTTGTCCAACCCTATGAAGGTGACAAGAAGTTTTTAACATCCTTAGACCCTTCCACAAATAAGAATATAACTTGGTATCCTCAAGTTGTGATTCACACAACTTAAATACAAGTGTGTCAAACATGGATGCACGGATATGAGCAACACCCCAAAGAGACAATGACACATTTGCCCTACGGTCCTCGAGTAGACACAAACCACCATTAACATCAAAGGGATCACAATTTAAGTCGCCATATTTATCAAGCACGGGTGGGATGTCATGCAAAGTAGTGCAAGCAAAATTATTTTTCAAAGATATGTCAAGCACATGATTAACCCTATGAGCCAAGCAAACATTAGAATCTTTACAACAACATAGGGTCACAGGTTCACTCCTTTGTCCTTGACCAACATTTTCAAATTCTTCACTCACTTGACAAGTTTTACACACAAGTTGATCACACATATTCTCAAGTGGTGGACAAGTTTTACACACAAGTTGATCAACACAATTTTCACATGACGATGTACTTTCATTCAACACAATAGCTTCAACACTAGGTAGACACAAATCGATCATACTAGAAGAGTTGACTCGGTCATCTATAGGAACAACTAGTGTATTCACTCGCAATACATGTACATCATCCACAAGTGGTAAGGAATCAATATACTCATATGTAGGTAAGCTACTACTCACACTCAACGATTTATTAGTCACATGTTCATCATTCACATGTACCAAAGTATAAGAGTTATCTATTTTTCCTTGACGTTCATGAGTATGTTCATCTTTACCTCAGTGTGAAAGTCCTTCACAAGTTTGGGCAGTAACTTCCTTCGGGAAGCTCTCACTGCAAGGTGTTTGGACCTTAAGTTTTGGATTTGTTGGGATAAGTGTGGATACCAATTGGCGTAGCCTTTCAACGTGCCTTTTCATGTCTTCAATATTGTTAGTGATACGGTCAAACATGGCATCAAGATTGGTGGCATCCATGGTACCTAAAAAAAAACAACGAACAACAAAACAACAAACTTGTTAGCTCAAAAATGCCTCACCACACTCTCACTCTCGATTTTTACCTCACACTTGGTTTCACAAGTGTTGAAAGCTGGCTTGTACTTCGTGAGTGATTGAGGGTCGAGCCTACTCTTTGCCAGAATGGATTTTCGTTTGAGTTGGCTCAAAAAAATTATTTACGGACTTGAACCAACAAGATAGAACGAATTCACAAAAGAGAAAAGCACACAACAAACGTTTAACACGAATGAACGAACACAAAGACTAACTAACAATCTAGTAGATGAGTACTAGTTTGTCAATTAGTATTGGAACCAACGAAATTGAAACTAAGGAACAACAAAAAGAAACTAAGAAATCTGAAATTTGAGCTTAAATATGTTGCGTGAACAGTAAAAATGATGACGTGGAAGCACGTAATTGGTTGCAGTTTCTAACAATTTTTTTTTGTTGTTATCCAATTTTAAGTCTTGATCAATTTACAATTTAGGAATTGGTGGAATTTGTTTTAAGGAGGGAAATTCAAACAAGTCTTGGAGCCTTTTCAAAGTCAAGTTTTCAAGACTTTGACTTTCTTGTACTTCTCCTTACAACATTGACTCTTGTTTTATGGAAAGTTGTTGGAAAGTAGTTGATATGTGATTGACTATTTGATGAGTGATGGGAAGTCTTTCAAGACTATCAAAGCTTCACCCCTTTTCCTTTACCTTTATAGATCTAATGTTCACTTTATATTAACAAGCTATGAAGGTTGTGAAGAACTTCAAGAACAACATCAACAATCACCAAGAACAACCAACAACAATCTCCAAAAATACCACAATTTTCACACGGCCAACTTTCAATTTTCACAATACAATATCTTCAACACTTGGCCAAGACAACTACAATTTCAACAAAATGGTTCTTAGGCCACCAATGAACAACAATATCACGTGGCCAAGCTTAGAACAACAACAAGATGAAGACCACAAGGCCAAAACAGTCCACCACAACAATGTTTCAACAACAATTCGGCCACGCCTTATGTTCACGAAAATAACACCAACAATGTAAGCTCAAACTTAGATTTAGACTCAAGAGTGTTAGAGATAATGAAGAAAACTAACACTAGAAACAACAAAACAAGTAAAAATCTCGGTTAAGACACAACAATAACACAATTTCGGCCAAGAACACAAAATGGAAAGATGTGCTTCTTTTTTATTTTTTAGTTTTGTAACACTTTTTTTTAAAATTTTCTATCAAGCAAGCCCAAGATTGATATTGTAGGAACAAGATCAAGCCATGCTTTGATACCAAATGATACACAAAAGACAAGGGAAACACGAAACAAACATCGAAATCAGTCCACTAGCCAAGAAACAGAGGACCTCTTTTGGTGACCCCTCTCAGATTCGCTACCAACAAGAAGAAAACAAGACACAATGGCATAATAACACCAAAATAGTAGAAACACAACAAGAACAAGATGGACAACAGACTAATTTCAGATTCCACATTAACAACACAAACATACGGTTACAACATCAACCCTACTACACGATTACGAAGAAACAAAAGGATAGATAGTTAGATAAATTAAAGGTATAATATTAACAACCCAAAAACCTATTCCACTCTTGGACCTTTAACATCACACACATCAAATACCTAACTCTTATGTTGGCACAAGAGTGACCCCGATCTCCCAAGCATCCAACGTTTCCAAGCTTGAATCCAACACGAGCGACTCCACAGTCAAGTTGATTTTTCTAATTACAATTTCAGGTTGGTGGTCTTCTCTCCTTAGAGAGGAAATGTTTCCAGTGTTATAAACTCACAATATTCATCAAAATCTCCCTAATGAAACCCTACATTATTCTATTTATAGTGTATTACAAATAATAGGTAAAATGACCAAAAGGCCCCTTAGTGAAGGGGCACCCTTCTAGTATATGTAGTGGACTGATTTGGCCCATTTAGTGTATGTAGTGGACTGTTTTGGTGTCCATTTATGTGCTCCTTTGCACTTTATTGCACACACCAAGCCTCGGGTCTAACGTACGGCCTCATAAGTCCATCTATGTGATCGTACTCGTATCAATAAATATGATAAATAATCATTGTATTTACGTTATCATCCATGACTTGTGCTCGAGTAGTCATATTTTTTGAAAATATAAAAAATATAAAATAGAACAAAAAATGATAAAGAAAATAAGTACAACAAAATAAAATAAAAAATTAAAAAAGAAAGAGAA
The DNA here is from genome assembly GCF_002878395.1 of Capsicum annuum. Taxonomy (NCBI): domain Eukaryota; kingdom Viridiplantae; phylum Streptophyta; class Magnoliopsida; order Solanales; family Solanaceae; genus Capsicum; species Capsicum annuum. Next base: position 15,428,641 of record NC_061121.1, read on the forward strand.
ATGGAAGTTAGAGATAGAAGAGAGAAAAAAATAAAAAGAAAAAAATAAAAATGAAAAAAATAGAAAAAGAAGAAAAAGAAGAAGAAAAAACGAGAAAAACACGGCAAAAGAAAAAATATAAGAAAATGAAAAAGGAAAAAAATGATAGTGTTTTTTGCGAGACCAAATATGTAGTGTATTTATGTTTTTATGAATACAAATCACTAATTTAAAGTGAATACAACAACTGTGAATCGAATATAGCGGCTAAATAGGGACTATATTCATATTTTATTTGAATACATGCTATCTGTAAAACTGAATACAACGGTCGTAAATCGAATACAACGGTTATAAATGGTAATTATGTAAAATGTGGCTATGAAAGATGGGTTTTATAGCAAAATATTGCTATTTTTGAAAGATCCCCTTATTATTATTATTAGTATAAACCACATAAATCCCTTCTATAGTGAAAGTATTTAAATATAATCCCGTTAGGCTTTCTCTCTCCCTAATTTATAAAATATACTTATACATTAGATAGACCCTTATACATTGTTGCAATGTATGATAAAACAGATTTGCCTATATTTATGGAAAGAAAAATCAGATACTATCTTTCTCTACTTTAATTAACGCAGTTAATTACTTATGATTATGTGATGTATGATTAAATATAGTAACTGAAATTTAAATTCAAAAAAAATCTTAAACATTCTATTAATTGTTCTCATTTACAATATTTTATGTTTTTTCATTCATTTTAACAGATAATAAAGTCTTATTATTTCCTTCTTATACTATTTTTAATAGTAATAAATTACATAAACAATTAAAACCTTTTTAAAAATTATTTAACAACAAAATAAAATAATATAAAATCTAGTGGAAGTATTTGTTTATCATTCTCTTTCCTTTACTTTAGTAGGAGTAATATTAATACGTATGAATTATTTGTGTTCACACTGATATGATCCATTAAACTCCTAGAAAATTTATTTCCAAAGTATGTTTTGACGAAAGAAATTATCTTTCATTCACAAAATCATATAAATTTATTATAAATAATTTAAAATTCATTAAAAAATAAACATCAGTTAACAAAATAGTTAAATGAGAATAATATATATTATACAGTTGATATATTCAGTTTTATTATTCAATATGTGATGTATTTATTGAATCAATGCAAATAACGGTAAGTTGGAATTTAAAAGAAAACAACAGTTGCGCATGTATGTGGGAATATTATACATTTAAAAAATAATTTGTAATAATGTATAATGTCACACTATATATTTAAGTATTAACATTAAACATGTATACTTCTGTATCCTTATCATAAGGTGTAGCCTTATATGATATTAATACTTTTTAATTATATAATACCAAATAATACATAAAATGCCTCTTAAATGTAATAAGAACTTCTTAATGTATAACATAATGAAATATATAGCAGAAGAATTATATTATACATTAGTCTTCAAAAAATAACTAATGTATAATATCTGATATATTATAACTTATACATTAAAATATAATCTTTCAAAATGTATAATATCACACTATACATATAAAATATTCACCTTGTACATTAATTATCTACAAGATTATAATAATTTTAAGAAAAAATTAGTGTTATTGTAACATTACATTGGCTACACGATAATAAGGAAAAAGAATGATTCAATTTCCTTTATTACGTGAATTGAAAGTGTACATCTTCAATTTCAATTATAAAAGTGACGCAAATAGGAGAGGGTGAGAGAGTATTAATATTACATTAGCTTGATTGTAGGCGTAAATAAAGGAGCACATATATGGAGCAAAAATCAGTGCACTAAAATAAGAGCAAAATATGGTATTTTGATATGTATTAGGGGGATGAGAGAGAAAGGGTGAACTTAAGGGATTTAAGTCATTACTTTGGGATTCTTGTAATTTCTTTTCCAATATGGGATTTTATGTAATAAGGTAAAGTTACCTTATGTATATATGTAATTTTTAGTTATTATTATTTTTCTATTTATTGTTCTTATTCTTATTCTTTTTACTCTTATATATAAATGAAGAGTTTTGGTACTAATATTTTGTCTTTTAGTGCCTACTTGCTATTATTTTATTTTTTTAATTACTATTACTATTACTACTGCTACTATTATTATTATTATTTATTTATTTTATTATTGATTTTTTTACTATTACTATTACTACTACTACTACTACTATTATTATTACTTTTTTTTTACTATTACTATTACTACTATTATTATTTTTTCCTACTAATATTTAAGTAAAAGTTTGGTAATACTACTAATTTGTCTTTTAATAGTATCAAATTTTTACTTTATTAGTGGTAGAATATTACTATTACTATTATTATTTCTATTTCTATTCTATTCTATTTATTATTATAATTATATTATTAATTTTTTACTTACTATATGTAAGTGAAGGTTGTGGTGACTATCAACGGTATTTCGGCAATTTTAGTCACCCTAACCATTACTTCTATATAGTAGTAAATAAAATGGTTACACATGCATATGATTTTTTTCTTATATTTATTAGTTTTGTCCTTATTTTTATGATGCAATAAAATAGTTACATACGCATATTTCTTTTTTCTTATATTTATTAGTTTTGTCCTCATGTATTATTTAAATAATATTTTTATTATACCTTTGTAATTGAATTATACATGGTAATATATTTTTATAAATATCTTTTTGTTCCTTATTAAATGACTACCAAGGATTTTTCGATATATATACGTGAAGGTTGTGGTGACTATCAAGGGTATTTCAGTAATTTTAGTCACTCCAAACTTCACTTATATATAGTAGTAAATAAAATAGGTACATATGCATATGATTTTTATTTATTTATTAATTTTGTCCTCATTTTTATGGTGCAATAAAATGGTTACACATGCATATTTTTTTTTTCCTTATATTTATTAGTTTTGTCTTCATGTATTGTTTTAATAATATTTTGATTTAGATCTTTGTAATTAAATTATACATGGTAGTATTTTTTTATAAATATTTTTTTTGTTCCTTATTAAATGAATATCAAGGATATTTCGATAATTTTAGCATGCAATAAAATGGTTACACATGCATATTATTTTTTCCTTCTATTTATTAGTTTTTTTCTCATTTTTATAATGCAATAATATGGTTACACATGCATATTACTTTTTTCTTATATTTATTAGTTTTGTCCTTATTTATTATTTTAATAATATTTTTATTTAGACCATTGTAATTGAATTATTTTTATTTAGACCTTTGGAATTATCTGGAATTATTGTGGATGAGTTTATTTAGACCTTTGTAATGGCTTAATCTACATTAGCAAGTTATTTATCAAATTTTTGTTAAATTCGAATCAAGTTATTGGTGTTAATGGTGAAAAAGAAATTAAAGGAGGAAGAGAAATGGGGGCTGGGAGGCTGTTAAAGAATCGAAGGAGGAGGAACGGGCCGAGGGGAAGGGGGGGGGGGGGGGGGGGAGAAGAAGAAGAAGTAGGGGGTTTATTTTTTTTTTTATATATATATATATAAAATATTTATATATATATATATATATATATATATATGTCTATTAAAAATAATATATAAATAATATATATATATATATATATTTTAAGAAATATATATATTATATTATATATATATATATATATATATATATATAAAGTACAAATATATTTTTTGCTTTTTTAAAAAAAAAATATAAAAATAATATGTGTATTGGATTATTTTTTTAAAACAATTACAATTTCTTACGTGGCAATGACATGACACTGATATGGCAGTAATTTGACAATGGCGTGGGGCGTGTGTACTTCACTCTCCGTAGTGAGAATGGTATAATTTTTGTAGGGTGGAAAAAAATTCACTTGAAAGTTGTTAAGGGGGGTGAATAATTGCCCGATTAGTTTAGGGTCTAAAGTAAGTTTTGGCTACTAGTTAGGGGTGTTTTGATGTATTATCTCTTATATATACCCACAATTTTTATTTTTATTTTTTGAAAAAGGCCAAAACACATGACAAGGTATCCAATGAATTAATGACACGTGATATTTTGATCAAATAATTAAAAAAAACTTACTTTAACCAATTTTCACCACGACATCTTCCCTATCCAACCAATGTCTTCTTCGAGCTTAAACTCCATTAAACGAGGTTGAAAAGCTCGTACTTCATTAATGGAGGTTGGATATTTTACTCTTCGTGTTTAAACTAGGAACTCAATTTTATTAATTTTTTTTCTCTATCTTTGCCTATTAAAGCGAAGCCCGCCCTTCTATTCCTCATCACTGTTAATTTGATTACTGATTTAGTTTTGGGTTATATTATTAGAAGTACCATTAAAGAAAGAAAATATCTTTTGTTTAGTTTTAGTTTTAGATTTTCTTCCCTTTTTAGGTTATATTTTAGAAGTGATATGAAAAAACATTCAAATAAATTGTTATCTAAGAGATAAAGGGAGTTATGAAGTATCACTAAAGGAGTTTGAGTTTGAAAAAATGATAGAAAATAGTGAAATAAAAAAAAATGAGGAAGAAGAAAATAATACTATTAAATTAAAAATAGGTTAAAATAAGATTGTCACACGTCAAAAAGTGAGTATAAAATACTCTTATTATGTTAATAAAAAGTGTCAAAATAACACAATTTATAATCATTTTAAATATTTAAAATAAACATCATTTATTTAAATTAATAAAATAAAAAATTATTCTATATTGAGATATTTATTGATGTGTTTGACCATTTCTAAATGACACTTACTAGGTGGAGTCCCATGTCACTCCTTCAATACAAAAAGGATAGCCTTAGAACGAGGGTCCATTTGATTAGGGAAAAAAATAATTAGGCAAACTTGTCCATTCATTATCTTGTTTTTTTTTTTTTATTTCTCATTCAATGTTCGGTATTTTTATTGGAGCCCCGGCTAATTTGAATCGTGCGTTGCAGGGCCCATTAAGGTGGCAAAGCTCCCAATAGAGTTTTCTTCATACCCAGGGTCGAACCCTCAACCCCTGATTAAGGATGGAGCAGCCTCATTCACTACATAACAACCCATGTTGGAGTTCATTCGTTATCATTTGAATAGGAAAAATGACTTCTATAACCATCCTTTATGCTCCCCTCATACTAATTTTAGTTGATCACTTTATTATAAATATATGTTTCAAATGACTTTTTCATTTACTTAATTAAAATAAAATTAATTAAAAATTTTCTATTTTACTTCTGCAATTAATATTCTATGATGGCCTACACAAATTTACCAGTTCCAAATCAATTCGCATGTCCTGTGCTATTCCATTTAACTAGTTTTGGTGTAAGAGCCTCGCGCGTGTATCTCACTTTATGTATTTAAATGTTACACTAAATAGAATATTTTTTTAAATAATAAAGATGAATATAATAATTAAATTCAACATCTTTTGGAGAATTTATTTAATTAAACCTAATCTTTACCAAAAAATTTCTCAAAGTCGATCGAAATTCATTTACCTCATGTAAACTGCAACAATACAATAAAATGATAGAAACATCAAAACAGTATAATTTAATCTAACCTTTACACAAAAATTTTCTCAAAAGTCATCTGATACTCATCTACCACCTGTAAACTATAACAAATAATACAACAACAGAGATATCAAAATAATACAACTAAAATTTACCTTTATACAAAAAAAATCTCAAAATAGAGATATAAAAACAATACAATTAAACCTAACCTTTACCTAAAAAAATCCTCAAAGCCGCCCTACATTCATCTACTACTTGTAAATACAACAAAATAATACAATAGTGATTACAGAGCTTCAGTTTTGATGAAAATAATTTTTGTCTGAGCAAAAATTTTGACATAAAAGAATGACCTGAATGAAAATAAAGAAGATATATATATACAAGCGTAGAATTTTATTATGTTGACAAAAATAGTGAAGAAGTTGGGGTTTAGAAAATTAAGCATCCTTCAATCTAGACATGCAACCGAATCAAGTTAGATGAGCATCAACCATATTTTTACAATAAGTAAAACAATTTCTTCTCTCGTTTAACATGCATCTCAATATTTATAGAAATATTTACTTAATAAAATCCTATTTTATGAGTATTTTTCTATCCTATTTTAGGAATATTTTTCTAATTGATCACTACAAAGAAAAATATTAATTGATTTTCTTTTCATATATTTTAGGAGTCTAGTAAATATAATAAAAATAATTAAATAATAAATTAAAGAAAATAGTGAAAAGACAGTTTTGTCCAAAGGAGAGTGCTTTAATGAAGCACAAAAAGTTCAAATCATTTTTCTAAAGGTCTTCACACTGTTAATATATTATAGATATAGACATGTAAGAATATTTTTCATAAATGATTTTAACATTCATCAATTGAATAAATGGCAAATTAGTAAAATTAACCATTGGTAAAATGAAAACTGATGAACTGAAATGGAATATCTTTAAAAGACTGAATTGAAATAATCTACAAAAATTAATTGACACATAAATAAATGATTTGGGTAAATTAGTTAGTGAACTCATAAATTACATAGAAATAAGGAAAAATAATATAAATAAATACCTTAACTTATTATATTTACACAAATTCATACCCTTACATAACAATTACAAAAATTTCAACTAATTATATATCGGAAGCTAATTATGTATCTCGACACATTCAAAATCAAGAAAATATATCAGGAGTTAATTATGTATCTTTACAAAGAAAAAAAATATATCTTCGTTGGATGTATCAGAAATTAATTATATATCTCGATAGAATCAAAATTGATATTTCCGTAATTATGCAAATATCAAGATTTTTTGTAATTAAGCTTCAGACTGCGGGATTTATATTGTTTTCAAGTGACATAATTAACTTATGTAACACACAAATTAGTCAAATTTCTCTTATTAAACTAAGCAAATTTTACATTATTATTCTAGATCAGGTTATTAATTATTATTTTTCCAAAGAAATGACAACATGTAATTCTCTCAGTGTTGATAGAATGACCACATTGTGATGCTCCCATTTGTTCACATAAACACTATAAATAAAAGGCCAATATATGTCTTATGTATTTTCGTTATTATAATGTGGATTTGTAAATGAAGATGAACACTGATGCACTCCAAAGGAGTGTACATGAGAACACAAGTGCATTTTGGTCTTTTTCAATTCAATTTCTAGACCCGAAATGTACTTGTGTTCTCAGGTCACCCCTTTGGGATCACCTTGCTATCGGCGTCCAATTATCAAACATAGCAATAGTCCGATTAATAATGAAACATAACAACAACGATGGAATTCCTCTCGATCATTCAATGTCTATAGATCGTGAGATTTCTATTCTTTTTATAATCATATTCGAATGCTACTCGATGGAGATATTTTTCTTTTAATATTTTACTGACTTATTTATATATCAGATACAGTTAAAAATTTCGTTGAGACGTATTGACAATTTTTTTTTTGTCACATCAAGCTAGTTACAATGGATATTTTTGTAGAATTTTTCAGAAATTCCAGCAATGGATGTTACATTATCTACATTTAGTTGTGTACTTGTGTTAATCTCTTTTGCCCATTTAATTTGAGAATGGTATATTATAGTAGCAAAACTATTAGACTATCTTTTTAATGAGACACAATGACTCCATAGTTACATTGTTGTCCCCTACGCCTTCTTTTTCTTTGATTGGTGGTTGATACTCGTATCGTATTAGATTCGATTAAATTTGAATTCACACATTATAGGATTTATGTTTGAAGGTGACGCTAGCTCCCAATAAGATTATTTTTATTTACAGTGACTTGAACCTGCACTTTTGATTAAAAATGGAGAAATCTCAATTATTTCATTGAAACTCAAATTAATTTTCTAAAGTATTTGATGGATGATTAGGATCTTATGAAGTGGAGCTTATTTAATTTTTTTTCTTTTCTTTGAGATGTTGAATTATGTGATTGTTTCACTTATGGTGTCTAGTCTAATTAATCTATATTATAATTGATTAATGGAGCAAAATTCAGAAACAACATACTTATCCCTTTAATTATGAGTTTCATAGCAACAGTTTCATAATTACATAATATAGCAAGTTGTATTTTGTATTTTTATAAACTATTGCTACAAAAATACAAATACATATAATTTTTACTGCACTTATGATCGATATGTATTTTGTATTTTTGTAAATTGTTGCTACAAAAATACAACATACAAATACATATGCTACAAAATATAATTTGATAAAAGCGTTGTTATTTTTTATAATTTAATACTTAAAAATGCTACTTTATGTATTTTTTACTAGGTGAAAATCATTTCCTCCCTCAAGTTTACTTTAAAAATCAAACTCACCCCTCTACTTTGAATAATAAACATTCTCCCCTCCCTCCCCCCTTTTACCTTGATAATGTCTATTTTAATGTTGACATTATCAATATCTTCTTATAGTATACATTATTTATTTTAGTCAAGTATTTATATATTTTTATTTAAATTTTTTAGTATAACCTTTTTAATGAACTTGTCACAAAAGTTAATGTTAATTTTTATGATTGTTATTTTATTGTGATAACGCATAAGTATTTTTCGTCTCCCCCAAAAGAAGTACAAAAATATTTTAATACTTGACGGTCAGATTAGCAAAAATGAGTTTAGATAGTAATAGGTTTCCCTTAAAGTTTAAGTGTGTCATATCAACTTCATATATAGTTTAGGGGTACCTTGTCCCTTATCTCTTATTTTACATTCATTAAGTGTGTGTGTGTATATATATATATATATGCACATGAGTTTTGATATACTCCCTAGGTTCTTTTTTACTTGCCACTTTTCGTTTTTTTCAGGTCAACCTACATAAATTTTAACAAATATTTTAAGATATATTTTTTCATTTTATTAATATGAAGCAGGATTGCAACTTATAGCATTTTTCATATATTTTCTGATCATCTAAATTTTTAATTTAAATATTAAATTATACATCTTAAAATATTGGTCAAATTTTATGCAGGTTGACCTCAAAAAGCGAAATAATGACAAGGAAAAGTGAACAGAGGGAGTATATATTTATAATATAAGTAAACTTTTGAATTAATTTAGTATAAAATATATCTCTATTTTCGTTATATGTTATCTATTACATGCATTGAAATATGTTTATGAAATTATTTTTATTTGTTATTTTCACTAGTATAAATAGATATTATTGTTTTAATTATTATTAATAAATAAATTTTCATATCATGATCATTTATTTCATTTAGAACATCACTAACTTACATACTTGATATATGTTTCTCACGTTTTTTATCTAGAAAATAATTTTCTTTTTATTTATAAAAATTTACTATATATATTAAAAATAAAAAATATAATAATTTTAAAGAGGTAAGGAAAAATAAAGATTAATAGTGTAAGGGTAAAATAAGTATTTAAAAAAGACAAGTAAGAAAAAGGAGGGAGAATGTTTATTGTTTAAAATTGAGAGGAAAATTTTATTTTTAAAGTAAAGTTGAGGGGAAAATGATTTTCAGCCATTTTTTCCTTGATTAATTATAGTGACATCAACTTAACTTGTGATTGCATTATTAGACAGCTCTAGTCTCCATTTGAGCTTTCTCCAAGAATATCAAGAAAGCGGAAAAGAAATTAATCTTGAAAAGGACCTTAAATACAAGTTGGCCAAGTCCAGTCACAACAAGTGTCACGAAAAGGATGCGGTTGGAAGAAGTATGTTGAGAATATAATTACATGATAAATAAATTGACCTAATGAAAAATTAAAAGTTTTAAATGAGATAATTATACGTTTTTGAATAGGAACAAATATTATTGTATTTGAGAACTCGACTAAGAAAAAATGGATGGATTATTACATATACGTTTTTGTATATTCATATGTAGATGTGAATTAATATATTGGATTTGATCACAATTTTTAGATGGTGAGCATGAAAGGACATCAGGATTATATTTTCTAATATTATCAACACTTATATGATCTCAACTAAAAGTTATATATTTTAATCGGTTGGATATCAATCTCACAGGTGGCATGAATAGACGTAACAAAAAAGTAAGAGTCAATTACAAGAGAAAGACATAAACATGAGGTCCAATTTTAACTTTTCCAAATAAGAATTAGCATATGACAAAGACAAAAGAACCATGATAACATTTTGAACAAAAAATAAAAGATGTCACTATGCAAACAAATCAAAGAAAGAAGAAAAGCCATCAAGAGTGACTAAGAGATTGAGGGGTTGTGAGCAATAAGAGATAAATAATTTTAAGACAAAATAGATTATTTTACTTCATGTTTAGTGTGAGGTATTAGTTAGTATCAAAATTATTTATTTTATCATTTATACCATAATGATGGAATAAGTTATCTCATATACATGATGGAATAACTAAAGATAATTCTTTTTCAACCAGACTGGCCCTTCGATTTTAAAAGGGACATTTTTAATCGTTAAATGCAAAGATATATTTAGTGATGGAAATAAAATTTTCATTCATAGAGTTTAATATTTACTACGCAAAAGGTGTCTGACTAAGATTATAAGCTATTAAAATTAGTTTATAAATACTTTTTATTGGTGAATATCAAATGTTCTAATAAGCTAAATCAGTCCAAAGTTATAAATTGATCACCTTTTAACTTTTGATTCATGACTTATAATGATAGAAGTAAAATAACAAAAACGAAAATAAAGTACGATACAAAGAAATAAAGATAAAAGATAGATGGTGATACAACTTCACGGAGAGAGCCGGAAAAACCTAAATCCATCGTTGTACCATACGTTGATCAAAATTTGATCGAATGATGGATTTAGTGACTGCTGGCCAACCTCCTCATTTAGTGGAAACTGGGCTAGCATCATCTTCTACACTTGGAGTTAAATAAAATAATAAACCTATGTATGCTGACACCATCGAACCAATAACACAGAATCATAAGCCCAACCCTTTGAAGCAGATTGCTTATTTGCATGGAGAGCCTAGGGTGGTATGGGAGAAAGAGGAGATTCATCAGATGATTATTAACGAAGACCTTCAATATGCAGTGATTGAAAAATTTTCATACGAAGGGCAATAAATTCAAGATTTGAGGAGGTTGATCCCCAAGCAATGCGAATTAAAAGGGGAGGTCAACATTGGGTTATTAAGCAATAGATACATTTTAATTAGAGCCACGAGATTAGATGATTATGTGCACTTGCTCTCCAAGCCTCAATTCTATATAATACATAAGTATTGGTCATACCCAATGCGTACTTTGAAGTGGGATCCATTATTTAAACCTGAGGAGGAAACATCTATTGCTATTGCATGAATATCTTTCTCTGCTCTACCACAATTTTTTTTGGAAAGGAGGCAGTGTTTTCATTGGTGGCAGCAATAGGGAAATCATTGAAAGTTGATCTTGCTACCAAAAATAAAACAAGGTCAAGTTGTGCTAGAGTTAAGGTGGAAGTATATCTTCTGGGGAATTTTTGAAAAGAACTAATGTAGGTATGAGAATAAAGACAGGAGAAATTAGGGAGAACTGGGTGAATATTAGATATGATTATGTGCCCAAATATTGCAAAAATTGCAAGTTATAGGATCATAATAAGAAGAAATGTTATATCCTTCATCCTGATTTATATCCTAAAGAAGAAGAAGAAGAAGATACTAAAGAGAAATCACAAGAAGAAAAACACCATGACAAGCTGAAGGAAGTGCGTAATGAGGAGGACAAAACAACATTGGAAGATGGGGAAAAAAGAAGTTCGATAATGAGTTTCAAGAACAAAGAAGAAAAGGTGGATATAGAAGAAGTAGACAAAATCAGAGGGAAAAAATGGAAAAGACATGAAACCCTAAATAACTAGACGTGGCAACTGATAATAAATTTGAAGCTTTGGGGGACAATGGATAGAACTCGGAAGAGGATAAGGGAGATAAGGAGCAGCAAAGCAAAAAGGAGAGTGAAAATCAAGAAAAACAAACAGAGAATTATCTGGAGAAGAAACTGAATATAGGTTCCAGTAGCAAAAGCAAGGAGCATAAGGGTGAGAAGTTATCTGGGAAAGTTAATAATGTTGATAAAAAGGGAGTAATGTCAGTAAATTCATCAAAGTCACCAGGAAAAAGCATACAAAATGAAAAAAAAGTTCAGTATAAGAAAATTCAGAACATGTTCAAGAGAGTGTACCCGATGAAGAAGGAACAAACAAGGGAGAGAAAATAACTCATTCACAGAAAAATAGTAACCATGAACAGCAGTCAGGAAGAAGTGAAGACGAGAAGGCAGCACAACAACAAAGTTCAAAAATAAACACTCTAAATGAACATGAAATTGCAGAAAAGTAGAATAATGAAAAGAATGATTGTATAGAGACAAATGTAGAAGAGATAAGTAGAAGTAGGGATTTATATCCTAGAAAAATTGGAAAACTAAAAGGAAAGACAAAAAAAGGTACTAAGCAGAGGTTGCTTCAATCACAAATGAATACAAGAAGGAAGAAAGATTCATCTTTTACCTCTGATTAATGATTAACAAAGTGTTTTTATGGAACATCAGGTCTGTAAGAACTCAAAATACTTTTGAGAGGCTTATAGATCTGCAGAGAAGGCACCAGTATTCATATATTGCACTTTTTGAACCTTTTCAAAGCCCTTCAGAAATATAAAATTGCAGAATAAAATTAGGGTTTTCAAATGCTAGAGTGAGTTCCTCATCAACAATTTAAATTTTCTGGGATGAAAAGTGGGAAGAAAAAGAGTGTGTGCATATATTTCAGCAACTCACAATGACTTATCAGCTTAGGGGTGATACAAAATATTTCAAGATCAAAATAGTAACACTAGATGTAGTGCACTGGACAGATTGAAATTATGGGAAAATCTTAAAAATATTGTTGAACAAACTAACATGCCATGGTTAGTTGGTGGGTATTTCAACAACATGGCTAATGAATTAGAAAAGTTTGGAGGTATACAAGTCACGCAATAAGAGACAACTAATTTTGTGTATTGTATGAGTGCTTGCTCTCTTAATGAGATTAGATACACTAGAAACACCTACACTTAGCGGAATGAAAGAATAACTGAAGACAATATTTTCAAAAGACTTGATAGAGTTCTAAGAAATAATGAATTTATGCAGTTGCTTTCGAATAGTGAGGTACATCATCTTATCAAACAAAGTTCAGATCATGAACCATTGCATGTGATATGCAATGATACTCAGGATCAGATTATGAAACCATTTCCTGAACTTTAGGACAAAACACAAAAAGTTTAATCAAGCGGTGGAAGAAAGTTGGGGTATTGAGGTAACATGATCACCATTTACTATTATGCAGGTAAAAATGAAGAAAGTCAGGAGCAGTATGAATACTTGGAGCAAAAAGACATTTGGTAATATATTTCAAAAGATTGCAACTCTGGAGGATATTATAAAGGTGAAGGATATACAACTTGAAGTGCATACTAATGAGGAAAGTATAACTAAACTGAAATTAACTGAAGCAAACTTGAAAAAAAAAAAATTAAGGAGGAATATTGGAAATAAAAAATTGGGATGAGGTGGTTTAGAAATAGTGATAGGAACACAAAAATTTTACATGCATTTATGAAAGGAAAAAGAAGGGAAATGCAGATAAAAGAAATTCTCACAATACAAGGGATCGACTCATCTCAGAATATTGGTGAAGAAACAATAAATGTGTTTAAGGAACAATTCAAGAAGGGTCCAGAGCCAGCCAATTATGATATAGTTAATTATATTCCATGCCTGATCTAGGAAGGGGATAATTTGGAAGTGAAAAATATGCTAGTTGAAGAGGAGGTTAAGAAAGTGGCGTTCTCACTCAATGCTGATAGTGCTAATGGACCAGATGGATTCTCAGAACATTTTTTCCAAGCAAGCAGGGGGATAATTAGTAAAGATATTATAAATATGGTGAAAGCTTTTTCTGTGGATTTGAGCTTCCAAGGTATGTAACACATACTAATCTGGTACTAATCCCTCAAAAAAGATGGTGAAGAACTTTGGTGATCTGAGACCTATCAGTCTAAGTACGTTTACTAATAAGATTATTTCAAGACTTATTCATGATAGAATAGAAAAGGTGTTTCCTAGACTGACCTTTCCTAGTCAAGCTGGATTTGTGAAAAGGTGGAACATTACAAAAAATGTTCTCCTTGCACAAAAAATCATAAGGGGTATTAATAAAAAGAATATGTTGCACAATATGGTGGTAAAGATGGATATGGCTAAAGCATATGATAGGGTTTCATGGAAATTCTTGGTGCAGGTCCTAAGGAAGTTTGGTTTTTCAGAAAGAATTATTGATATAATAGTGAGACTGGTTAGTAATAACTGGTATACTATCTTGATTAATGGACAAGCTTATGGATTCTTTCAATCATCTAGGGGACTGAAGCAAGGAGATCCTTTGTATCCTACACTATTCACCATTGCATTAGAGGTGCTTACTAGAAGTTTGAATGACTTATTTGAGGATTTAGTACATGGGTTATGACATGCCAAAATAGAGTCCAAAGATCAACTACTTATCTTATGCTGGTGATATAATTCTTTTCTGCTCAAGGCAGCCTAGATCAATAAAGAAGATGATGCACATACTAAGAAAATATGAAAAGGTATCAGATCAGTTAATCAATTTGGATAAGAGTTTCTTGTATTTAGATGATAAAGTTCCAGTAGGTGTTAGTAATCAAATTAGAAGAATTACTGTAATAAAGCAAGGATCCCTTTCTTTTATCTATCTAGGCCGTCCTGTGTTTTACGGTAGGAAGAATAAGGGCTATTTTGAAGAATTGATTAAAAAGGTGTTCAAGAGATTGAGTATGTGGCAGAATAAGTTGTTATATTTTGGGGGTAGATACATATTGAATAAGCATGTTCCTCAATCTATACCTATCTATCTTTTATGATCTAAGAATCCTCCAGTGGGAGTTATTAACCAACTTCGTAGAACTTTTTCAAAATTTTTTTGGACGAATTCTACTGGAGCTAGAAATAAACACTGGGTGTCATGGGAAAACTTGTGTTTCCCACTGGAAGAGGGTGGTACAGGATTAAGGTCCTTACATACTATTTCAAAGGCTCTTATTGCTCAGTTGTGGTGGAACTTTAGGATCTCTACTTTATCTATGTGGGCAGATTTTATGGAAACAAGTATTGTAAAAAGTTACATTCAATACTGGATACGGAAGTAGGGGCTTCACATGTTTAGAGGAAGATAGTGGATGTAAGGGAAGAAGTGGAACACAATATATGATGGCAGATTAGATTAGGGAACTCCAATTTTTGGTTTGATAACGGGACAAAACAAGTTGCTTTATATTTTGTGGAAGGGGACAATGTACAAGAAGAGTGTCACGACCTGAGGCTATCCCCTAGTCGCGATAATGGTGCTTACGACCACAAGTGACCACAAGCTAACCCAAGAGTTCGTACCTGCTGTGGGCAATGAATAAAGTAACAAAATGCACATATGCAGAACTAACTGATAAAAGCCACAAGGTTTTAAATACTGAAAATATAATTTAAATCATTAGTCTGAACATCTGAAGACATACTAAAAGGACTGGTAAAACAACTGATAAATTGACTAACTGTCTAAAATGTCTGAAAGCCTCTAAACTAATTGAAAAGAATTGATGGGACAGGCCCTAACTAACTCCAACTGTCTAACTGAAATGAAATGCGGAAATACTAAAAGAAACATAACAGGTCCTCATTATATGAGGACTCACCACTGCTGCTGCTGCTGACTAGCTGAACTATCTAAGCGCGGTCGGGAAACTGAGCGTCCAAACCTATGATATTAAACATCATAGTGCAAAGAAGAGTATTCGATCAGTACTTTGAATGTACTAGTATATTAGATGAGGTTAGACTGAAATATATGAGTTTATGTGCATGAAGTAAAGACTGACTGAATAGCATGAGATAACTGAATATAAATGCGTGAAAGTTGTAAAGTTTGAGAATGCATGACCAAACATATAACAACAACATAACCAGTGTATTCCCACATAGTGGGGTCTGGGGAGGGTATAGTATATGCAGACCATACCACTACCTCCGAAGAAGTAGAGAGGATGTTTCCGATAGACCCTCGAATTAGGACCGATTACAGTATAGCAAATCACAAAACATAAATACATATAGACTAGTACATTATGCAAAATAAACTAACACCAGTATCCACAAGGTAATATAACAGCCACCAGATACTACTGAAAAACCTATCTAGGCGAAAACATAGACATCACTCAACAGCCACGAACAAGAAACTTCAAACACAAATAAAGAAAAGATCTCACCCTCTAACCCTCTATCCTAATCCTCATCCTTCACACCTTCTTATCAAGGATCATGTCCTCTCTCAGTTGTAACTGCTCCATATCATGCCTAATTACCTTCCTTCAATATTTCTTCAGTCTACCTCTACCCCGCCTAAAATCATCCATAGCCAATGACTCACACCTCCATATTGGAGCATCAGAGCCTCTTCTCATCACGTGCCCAAACCAACGTAGCCGTACTTCTTGCATATTTTTCTCCACCAAAGCCACACCCACCTTCTCCCGAATAATCTTATTTCTCACCCTATCTTTTCTATTATGGCCACACATCCATCGAAACATCTTCATCTCTACCACCTTAAACTTCTAGATGTGGGAGTTCTTAACTAGCCAACACTCCGCTCCATACAGCATAGCCGCTCGAACTGCCACTCTGTAAAACTTACCCTTAATATTTGGGGGCACCTTCTTATCTCATAAAACTCTCAAAATGAGCCTTCATTTCAACCACTCTGCCCCAATATGATACGTCACAACCTCGTCAATCTCGCCATTGCCCTGAATTAAAGACCCCAGACACTTGAAACTCTTTCTCCTCTGAATGGCCTGAGAGTCCAGCTGCACAACCACATCAGCCTCCTGCGACATATCACTAAAATTACACTCCAAGTACTCCGTCTCGGTCCTGCTCAATCGAAATCCTTTAGACTCAAGGACCTGTCTCCAAATCTCTAACTTATCATTAATTCCTTCCGGAGTATCGTCGATCAATACCACATCATCAGAAAATAACATACACCAAGGCACCTCAGCTTGAATATACTGAGTCAACACATCCATCACCAAGGCAAATAAAAAAGAGCTAACAGTCGATCTTTGGTGCAAACTTATCAAAGCTGGAAAGTGATCTGAATCACCTCCTACCATCCTCACACGAGTCTTTACATTATCATACATATCTTGAATCGCCCTAGCGTACGCCACGGGCACCCCTCTAACCTTCAAGCACCTCCACAAAATCTTTTTGGGAACTCTGTCATATGCCTTCACAAGATCATTAAACACCATGTGCAAGTCCTTCTTCCTCTCTTGAAACTGCTCTACTAATCTCCCCACCAGGTGAATGGCCTCCGTAGTCGAGGGACCTGGCATGAAACCAAACTGATAACATATTTTTGAAATAGTTTGTACACTAAAATACTGAAATCTGGTAACTGAATAACGAATAACTGTATGTTATGGTCAAGCAAATCTGAAACTGAATTCTGCACTGAATACTAAACTGAGACTGTAGGAGGTATCATCTAATCAATATGCCCCAATCTGAGCTAATTGGGGTCCAACATGTGACCCTAATTGGAAGGGTATCAGTACCGTGGCACGAGTACTAACAATAGTTGTGTGGGTCCACTAAACTAATATCCCGACGGATGAATGAGTCACCCTTAACTGGCAGGTGCTCTAATGAGATATGTATTACCCTCAACTGACAGGGAAACACCTTATTAACTCTCAATTGGCTGGTTGATATCTCTAACTAACGCTGGCTAAGTAGTTCTGAAACTTAGGGACTACTACTAAAGGTCACACCCTCTACTGATAGGTGAGCCCCCATCCCTGGGTTCGCTCGGTGCTAAATCCTACTCCCAACTGAACTGACACTGATTACTGGACTGACTAAGCTTAACTGAACAAACAACTGATTATTATAACTAACTGAATAATAATGCTCATGGTCTGTCTAAAAGCATTCTGAAGATACTAAAACTAGGTAACAACTATGTAGTGGGTATTCATAACTTTCCAACGTTGAATAAAGTTAGCAACATGGACATATAAAAACTTTGAAACCATAATAGGGAATCATTGTTCAAAATTCAACACTTAGGCATTTCATCAAACACGTAAGAGTCGTGAACTTAAGTATGAAAATGGATAAAGCATGTAATTAAAACATAGTTACAATACTAAAACCATGAATTAGGGATTTAACATGAAAATATCATCATTCAAACGTGTAAGGGCTCATTCCAATGAAAAACACTTGTAAATATAGTTTATAACCATAATTCACGAAAGCTTCATGGAGATAGTTCATCATAAACATGTAAATTCATAATTTGAAACACAAAAAATAGATTCTTGGACTCTATGGGTGAAAAGGTCATATGAATGAACATCCCACATACCTTAAACCCTTAAGCTTGAAAGGGAATCACAATCTTAAAAGCTTTCTTGAAAGTTCTTGGATTGGGAAACTTGAGTTCTTGATTTTCTTGGAGATAAAAAAATGGAATTGAACTTGGGGGAATGATTAGGTTTTTTTTTAAGAGAAAATTAGAGAATATGTGCAAATAATGTCCTAACTAAAGCTTAAATTCGTGTTTTTACGAATTGAGTCGATGGAAAAAGACTTGATTGCCCCTCAGAGATTTAAATTCATAACTGTAATGCTGATTAATGGGACACCGCGACGTGATGAAGGGATCATCACTATTACCACCGCGACTTGCCACTATCACGGTGAGATTCTCGAATTGAAATCCAAACATGACCCAATCCTCATCCGAAAAATCCAAAACTTTTTCGAGACATGCTCCGTACACCCCTGAAAATGAATTAACTCGAAAACCAACGTCTTGGGGTCAGGAAGGCCACTTTAAAAATCCTCAAAGTTAAAAGGCCTAAAAAAATGACTAAGTCCCCAACACTTAGTTAAATTTTCAGGATTCAAGCCTCTTATGCAGGCACTAGGAGCCGAACTAAACTAAAAAAAGTATGGGGTATTAAAATATCTCCCCTTTGGAAACATACGTCCTCGAATGAGACTAATTAAGATCAGATTTCTGAACTAAGGCAACTGAGATCACCTACTGAACATGCATAACTGAAAATATGATTACATGATACATGACTGAACTGATTTCGTGAATGTATACAATGATATGAGAATGGTTATAAAGCTGAGATAGAAATGAGAGAGTTAACTTATGAGTACCCATTACTTCAAGTTGGATCTTATTTCGTGAAGAAAAGTTGAGAGGTTTAGGACATGAAACCTTGGGGCATTATAGTACATCTCCCCTTAGGGATATCTTGTCCCCCGAATGAAATTGACTTGGTTGCAATACTAAGGAAGGACTGAGATGATACATGGGATACTTACAGCCTGAATCATGACTGAATATCTGGAATTTGAAACTAATGCGTGATGCACGAACTTAGCTGAATTCACAAATTACCAAAATACAAACATTTTACCTCTTAGAATAGCCATATTCATGAGACTTCGGATAGTATGACCAGATGGATACATGGAAAACCATAGAAACTTATACGTTTGACTTCTAAACTGAATTGTTGCTTTATGGATTAACTCATACCAAAAGCTTATACTCAACTAGAGAATTTCTCCAACAATTTTTTCTAAGAAATTCTAATAACAGTAGAGAGCAAAGAATTTTGAGCATGATCTGAATTAGAAATCTGTATAAGGAATCCCAACACGGCTAAAATTCTATGACATAGAACATAGGCCTACGAAATATAAGTTAGGATAGGATTGGTATCCCTTAAACAATGCAACTGAAAGTTAGGATAGGATTGGTATCCCTTAAACAATGCAACTGCTACTTTCAAGCTTAGATATACTTCTCAAATACTCCCTCAACTGTACATATCACTTCACTATCGCACTTCACTTAAGGCAATTAAAAATATTCACATGGGCACTGATAACCCTATCTACGTAAGTCTGAGCTGAAATAAATTCTTTTTCTATATTCAAGCCTACTCAAATCTACAAAGTGCACCCATAACACTGTAATACTAGTCGGAATCATGAATTCAATACAACCTGCGTTCCACAACTTCACATCTCATGAATAATTCGGATTACCACTTCAACAACTATATTCAACCTTTTACTAGGAATACTAACATGCAATGCAATCATCCACTTATACACCAACATGACATTCAAGCCTACCTTCCTAACCACACATGAACTTCTAAATAAATATCCATAAAAACATCTTTCTCATATCCTCCAAACCTCTATCATTAACAACTTCCATCCATTATTCTTAAGAGAACCACACACAAAATTTCGAATAACCATGACATATATCAAAAACTTGGCCTCAATCTTAATTCACAGTTATAACCTTAGATCAAACAGGCATACAACAAGCTTTCGTCAACAAGAAATATTTATTCTCTACCATCTAAACAACTGTTCATCATCACTATCTTGACATAAGGAAAGGTTATTGAAAGGTTTGAACATGAGGACCTGAAGCATGAAAGAGTACTATGCATAACTGGGAAACTTAACTAAGGCCCGAGGAATAAAGTATTAGCATCATGAATTTATTAAAGAGATCTAAACTGAGGACGTAAATGACATGATATGGATTTCGATGATCATCAAGAGTGTATCATGAGTACCTAGAACTGGAACTACTGCAAAGCAGGAGTACATGAGTCATGAGCCGCATGACCTAAATTTAGAGTTCATAAATTTATGAAATATGATTTGGGCTGCTGAGTAAATTGGAACTCTTTATACTAAAAACTAAAAACGTACACGATTTTCTATAAAGTGCATAAATATGAGCCGTGATCAGAAAGCTAACATATCAAGTATGAGTAGATATCACGATAGCTGAAGTACAAAGACTGAAATAAGAATGGGTTGGGCATCATCCCCCCTTACTATTTTTCTACATATACTGGCATCACTACTAGGATCTGAGAGCCTAACTTGGTTACTTATTCTATCATCTCCCCCTTAGCTTCAATCTATCATCCTAAGTTGGTGATATAATAATACGCATAAATCCTAAACTCACTATGAAAGACTATGCCTGATAATGTAAGACCCACTGCTAGTACTTTCTTCTAATATACAATTCTTTGATTTCTACAGCCCCCATAGTCATGGTATAATAACTTGAACACTTACTAACTTAGAATCTTTAGTAGTATCACCATATCCTGAGTTCACACACCTAAAGTTTCAACTCTCTTTCTGTTAGCTCAATCTTCAAAGATTCAAAATTAGATTTTAACACTTAACATGGATATCTCCAAACCCTTACTGAACTATACTAACTTCCTTCACAACCTACTAATATCACAACTCCTAACTTATATTTTCCTTACACTATGAGAAATATCATTACACCAACATAACTAACATCATCAACCTATAACCCATAAGTTAACTGATAAGAACATCATATACCATATAACCTCATTCGGACATAATAACACAAGGGTACTATCTAAGTACATATACTATTAAAACTTAGTAATGATACAATCCCAAATCACTTTGGGTACACCTATAGATCATACACACATCATCATACTTAATTTTGAATCAACAACTTAAATTCTTGCATACACTGTTTCAAGCCTACTAACTCACCTTCAATACAACTAGCCTCATGGATACATAATCCACCAAATTCAAATAACACTATCCCTACTTTACTGCTACTAAATTTCTAGGTTCATGCTTCTAACTCTAGGTTATATGCTATCATAGGATTATGAGAAGGGATCTAAAAGCATATCTGACTCCTAAGCACTGGGATACTACCCCTCTATTCGATGACTGGCTCACTGAGGAACTAAAACTGAGGAACTAAAACTGAACGACTTTATTTCTACAGTCAATTGAAGCATAGCATGAATGGAGCTAATTCATGCCAAGAATGACATCAAAATCAGTCATCTCTAACTCCACAAGATCAACTAAAGTGAGTTTTTGGGATACCGTAATCGGGAAATTTCTGTATACCCGTCTGGATATACTAGGTTTACCTACTTGAATAGATACTGAATAGGGCTCTACTAGAAATTTAGGAATGACACCAAAATTGATAGCTATACAAAGGGTCACAAAAGAAAGTGAAGCTTCGGGATCTAATAAAGCATAAACACGAAGGTGAAAGACCTGTAACATACCCGTAATCACATCAGGAGAACTTTTCTGATCGTGTCGGAATTAGAGTGCATAAAGTCTATTTTGGCGCTGACCACTGGTGGCACTGGAAGTGGCACCTTGCTGAGTCGGGCAACCTGCTGGAGCTGAAGGACGATTGGACTGGCCTTATTAGCGCAAATCTTTTCCCTTCTGAGCTACTACTGGACACTCACTGACCCTGTGGCCTGTCCTGCCACACCCAAAAAAACACCACTACCAGCCCTACATACACCCTGATGATTTTTACCACATCTCCGATAAAGTAGATTGGTAAAATAATTGTTTATGTTGCCCTACAACTTAGAGCCTGGCCCTCTATCCCGACTGTTATTTCTAAATTTTGGCACTGGCACACTAGTTGTAGAAGGAGTTTGGGCTGTGAAGTTCTGATGGAACTGGGAGCGGTTACCACCATCTGACCTTGGCTTAAAACTACTTATTTTGATCCTCTTATTCTCCCTCTCTTTCTTCCTATGATTCTCTCTCTCACTCTAATGAGCATGAACCATAATCCTAGATAGGACAGCAACCAGCTGATTGTTCTGAGCAACTAATGAATAATCTAAGGTAGTAAAAGCAGCTCTAAATTCGGTGTGATAGACATACACATTCAAGGGATCTTCCTGAATAAGCAAAGGTGTGAGCTGATTCTCATTCCTCCTTCCGTTATTCCTTCTGGGAGGCATGGTCTGTAACAGAATAAAGTATAGATTAGAAAGAGCGTTTAAATAGAGCTCATGCTCATTCGCATGACATGAATACTAAAAGAAGAGAAACTTTTCCTAAAACATTTTGTAGCCTCGTGTCCATAAGTGTGGTGCGCTTCACACACATGCACAAGACTCTACCTAATGCAGCTTTCAGACTCCCTAGGACACTATACAACCTTAGGCTTTGATACCAAATTTTTTCATGACCCGAGGCTAC
>NC_061121.1:15454937-15510349 GCF_002878395.1 Capsicum annuum
CTCTAATGAGATATGTATTACCTTCAACTGGCAAGAAAATACCTTATGGTTCTTAACTGGCAGGTTGATATCTCTAACCTACGCTGGCTACGTAGTTCCAGAACTCAGGGGCTGCTACTAAAGGTCACACCCTCTACTGGTAGGTGAGCCTCCATCCCTGGCCTCGCTCGATGCTAAATCTTACTTCCAATTAAACTGACACTGATTACTGGACTGACTAAGTTTAACTGAACAAACAATTGATTATGATAACTAACTGAATGATAATGCTCATGGTCTGTCTGAAAGCATTTTGAAGATACTAAAACTAGGTAAATAGCTAAGTAGCGGGTATTCATAACCCTCCACCACTGAATGAAAATAGCAATATGGACATATAGAAGCTTTAAAACCATAGTAGGGCATCATTGTTCAAAATTCAACACTTAGGCATTTCACCAAACACGTAAGAGTCATGAACTTAAGCATGAGAATGGATAAAGCGTGTAATTAAAACATAGTTACAATACTAAAATCATGAATTAGGGATTTAATATGAAAATATCATCATTCAAACGTGTAAGGGTTCATTCCAATGAAAAACACTTTTAAAAACAGTTTATAACCATAATTCACGAAAGCTTCAAGGAGATAATTCATCATAAACATGTAAATTCATAATTTGAAACATAAAAAATAGATTCTTCGACTCCATGGGTGAAAAAGGCTCATGGATAAACCTCCCACATACCTGAAGCCCTTAAGCTTGAAAGGGAAACACAATCTTGAAAGCTTTCTTGAAAGTTCTTGAATTGGAAAACTTGAGTTCTTGATTTTCTTGGAGAGAAAGGAATGGAATTGCTAAACTTGGGGGAATGATTAGGGTTTGTTTTTTAGAGGAAATTGGTGAACAATGCCCTAATTGAAGCTTAAATTCATGTTTTTAAGAATTGAGCCAATGGGAAAAGACTTAACTGCCCCTCAAACATTTAAATTCATAATTGGAATGCTGATTAATGGAACACCGCGATGCGTGAAGGGCTCATCGCTATTACCGCGACGCGCCACTATTGCGGTGAGGTTCTGGAATCGAAATCCAACCAAGACCCAATCCTCATCCGAAAAATCCAAAACTTCCTCGAGATATGCGCCTTACACCCCTAAACATGAATTAACTCAAAAACCAACATCTCTAGGTCAGAAAGGCCACTTTAAAAATTCTCGAGTTAAAAGGCCCCAAAAAATGACTAAGTTTCCAATACTTGATTAAATTTTTAGGCTTTATGCATGCACTAGGAACTGAACTGAACTAAGAAAAGTATGAGGTATTACAAAGAGGAGGAATTAGAGGTAAAGGATTTCTGTATTAATATAGAATGGGATGACATGAAATTATAAAGTGTACTATTAGAAGAGATGGCTAATTATATTATTGAGAATATACAGCCACAAAGGTGTGAAAAAGATGGTGTACCATGGTGGATGGGTAATACTCAGGGCAATTTCACAGTCAAGTCAGCATGGGAACTATTGAGGCAGAAAAAGGAGAAAAGAGAGGAATACAAGATATGGGCGAAAGGGTTGCCTTTCAAAATTAATTTTTTTTTATGGAGGGCTTGGAGAAGGAGGATTGCAACTGATGACAATCTAAAAATAATGTGGATAAATGTTGTATCCAGATGTTGGTGTTGTGATGTAAAGAAGGAAGAGATTATGAACTATTTATTTCTAACAGCCCCCCATAGCTGCAAATTTATGGAGGGAGTTTGCTATTTTTGTAGGTATTGACATAGAACACATGAATTTATAGGAGATTATCATGGCTTGGTAGACAATGAAAGCATCACCAAAACTGAAGTCATATTTAAAGTAATTCCAACAATCATTATGTGGAATATGTGGAGGAGAAGGAATGCAATTAAACATGGTGGAGATATCAAATATGGAGAATTGGTGTGGCAGAGTCAGGAAATGAAAAGAAAGCAAGTAAAGAAGATGTACCCACAAGTGGTGCACATTTTGTGAAATTACAAGCCAAAGTTACATTATTATAATGTAGTTTTGAGGCTTCCTGAGAAGAATATTCTTAAATGTAACACTGATAGAGCAAGTAAAGGCAACCCAAGAATAAGTGCCTGTGCCTTTTGTGTTGGGGATGATAAAAGGAGATCTGATTTATGTAAAGGCTAAAGGATTGGGAGTCACAACTAATACTCAGGCAAAAATGAAAGCAATTAAAGAATCTTACATTACATACAAGAGAAGGCAATCGGGAAGGTAATAATTGAAATTGATTCCCTGGTTCTGATGAGAATGATAAATAAACAGTGTAAAGTACCTTGGGAACTAGCGGAATAAACTGAAGACATAAGAGAGAGGGTTACTACCATTCAAGCACAACCACAACATACATTCAGAGAAGGAAATACAGTTGCAGACGCTTCAGCTGATGAAGTGATTGATGCAGAAATTGTTAGAGACTATCATAGTTTCTAAGAGCTACCAGCAAAAATAAGAAAGTTTGTAAACATAGACAAAACACAAATCCCTAATTTGAGAATCAGAACAAGGAAGATCAATTCACATGCATAATATTAACAAGCATGAGAGCATAAAGCAGTCACAGAGTAAGCAAGGAAGAGCAGGGGGTCCTAAATATTACAAGCCCACGGGATATACCCAGGGGTACAAGAAGTGTTTGAACAACATCAACTACTCTACTGTGCTAACACAAGCTAGACTCTCTAGCTATCAAAAACTTCACAAAAATGAAGGGCAGATGGAGCTTCCCTTCACAGCAACTCGATCTCCTCGGAGATGACGGTTGCAAAGGACCAACACAGACATCCTCGACGGCGGAAAAGACGGATGGATAAAGAACAAGAGGAGCAATTAGAAAACCCTAATTTAGGGTACTTTTTTATAGTCCCAAATCAGGATATTGGATCGGGTTTGGGCCTTTTGTTGATTATGATTTTTGTAATATTTTTACTAAAAATTACATAAATACACAATTTATCTTTTCAATATTACAAAAAATTTCAACTCCCTAAACATATTACAAAAATCTCATATATATACACAGAATGTTACGTATATGTCGCCTATGTTATGTATATTAATAGGAAAAGAGAGTAAAATAATTAAAAAAATGAGAGAGAGTGTAATTGCTTTTAAAAGGTTGATATTTATGTTATTTATACTTATTTTTATTGGGCTGATCGGAATAGAACGAAGGGATTATGCTTTTTGTCTTTTTTTCCTCATGTCATACCTATGCATGTGTTACATTTTATAGTCAATTTTTTTCTCGGTAAATTTGTCATATCAACGATTATTTTCTCTATCTTCATTTTTAACCAATGTGTTTATCTCAATTTGTTTGGTTGTTGTTTTTTTATCAATTATTAGTTTCACTTAAACTAATGTTTTCATGTCATTATAACACACAAATTGATTTAATGAATACTTTTTTCTCTTTGTAATTTTTCTGAATTCTTTTGATTTCGTGTTTCTGTTTTTATGTATAGAACTATTAACTATATTTCTTTCTTTAGTCAATTATGTGTTTTCTTTTGCTTACTCTATGAAGTTATACATTTATTTAATAGGTCGATCTTGTAATAATGTTCTGTTCGTTCATGTTGATTGATACGTTAGACATTTGCCTATTTTAGCAGAGATTATATGCTTGTTTCTTGGGAACATTTCTGTGTAATTTAATAGGTCTATCTTGCAGTAATGTTGTGTTCGTGTTGATTGATACTTAGACATTTGCTTATTTTAGTAGCGATTATATACTTGTTTTTTTGGGAACCTTTCTGTTTAAAAGTCGTTGTATATAGTTATGTGTAGTTATTCTTAGAAGACACTAATCGTTCAACTTCATATACTAATATTATTAGTACTTATACAATAACAACAACAACAACAACAAACTCAGTGTATTCCCACAAAGTGGGGTCGGGAAGGTAAGATGTACGCAGATCATACCGCTACCTCCAAAGAAGTAGAGAGGCTGTTTCCGATAGACCTCCGGCTCAAGCTAAAGGATAGTAACAAGTGGATGGATGACATAATAAAATCAGGAATAAGAAATAGTAAATTGGAAATCAGAGATATACGAAATACGCAAAAATAAGAGCGACACGAAAAAAGAAAATAGGGACTAAGACATAAGACATAGGGCCCCACCTAGTCCTACCATACACACACAAACCAAGGACACCTATGTACAAGCCTTGGATTACTAACTCGGTTACACCATAACACCTCGGACTGCAAGCTACAACCCACACACTCCCATTAGCTTTCTACCCTTATTCTGACCTCTACACCTTTCTATCTAGGGTCATGTCCTCAGTTAGTTGGAGTTGCTCCATATCATGTCTAATCACCTCCCTCCAGTATTTCTTCGGCCTACCTCTACTCCTCCTGAAACCATCCATAGCTAGTCTCTCACACCTCCGGACTGGGGCATCCACGCCCTTCCTCATCACATACCCAAACCATCTTAGTCTTCCTTCCCACATCTTGTCATCTACCGAAGCTACCCCCATCTTCTCCCGGATAATCTCATTCCTAACTCTGTCCCCTCTAGTAAGCCCACACATCCAACGCAACATTCTCATTTTCGCCACCTTCAATTTTTGGATGTGAGAGTGCTTGACTGACTAATACTCTGCCCCATACAACATGGCCGGCCGGACTACCACTCTATAGAATCTATCTTTAAGCTTAAGGGGCACCTTCTTTTCATACAACACTCCCGAGGCGAGCCTCTACTTCATCCAACCTGCTCCAATACGTTTAGAGACATCTTCATCGATTTCATCATTCCTCTGAATTGTAGACCCAAGATACTTAAAATTGTCCATCTTACAGATATCTTGGGAGTCCAACCTCACCATTACTTCATCCTCCTGCCTCAAGTCACCAAACTTGCATTCCAAATACTCCGTGTTGGACCTACTCAACCTGAACCCCTTGGACTCAAAGGTTTGCCTCCAAACCTCCAATTTGTCATTTACACACACCTCTACCCCCACCTCTCCCCCCCTCCCCCCCCACCCCCGCGTCTCATCAATTAGCACTACATTATCTGCAAATAACATACACCAAGACATCTCGCCTTGAATACTCCATGTCAACACGTCCATCACCAACGCAAATAAGAACAAACTAAGAGTCGATCATTGGTGCAACACTGTCTCCACCGGAAAATACTCTGAGTCTCCTCCCGCTATCCTCACACGGGTCTTTCCTCCATCGTACATGTCCTTAATAGCTCTGATGTATGCCACCAGAACCCCTCTCACCTCCAAGTATCTCCAAAGAACCTCCCTCGGGACTTTATCATACGTCTTTTCCAAGTTGATGAACACCATATGCAAATACCTCTTCCTTTCTCTATACTACTCCACCAATCTCCTTACCATGTGGATTGCCTCTGTCGTCGAACGACCAAGCATAAATCCAAACTGATTCTATAAAACGAACACGACCTTCCTCAACCTCCGCTCAACCACTCTCTCCCAAATCTTCATAGTATGACTCAACAGCTTAATACCCATATAGGTATTGCAACTCTGAATGTCACCCTTGCTTTTATACAGCGGAATCAACGTACTCCATCTCCAAGCCTCAGGCATTTTCGCAGTCTTGAAAATACCGTTAAATAAAATAGTCAACCACCTTAAACCTGTCTCACCAGCATACTTCCAAAAATTCACCGGGATCTTGTCAGGCCCCGTCGCCCTACCCCTCCGCATTCTATGAATAGCCTCTCTGACCTCCTCAACCTTAAAACGTCAACAGTAACTGAAATCACGGCTCTCCTCTGAGTGCGCCAGCTCCCCTAACTCAATGCCTCTGTCCCCCTCCTCATTCAAAAGTTTATGAAAGTATTCCTGCCATCTCTTCTTGATGTGAACATCCTCCACCAAAACACTCTCATCCTCCCTCTTGATGCACTTTACTTGATCAAGGTCACGATCCTTCCGCTCCCTATACTTAGCAAGCCTATACAACCTTTTTTCCTCGTCTTTCTCCTCTAACACTGCATATAAGCTCTCGAACGCTGCCGACTTAGCTGCCGTAACTGCTAACTTAGCCTCCTTCCTTGCTACTTTGTAGACCTCCTTATTCACCCGCTTCTCTTCTTCATCTTTACTCTCAATCAACTTAACATACGCCTCCTTCTTAAACTCTACTTTCTTCTTAGCTTCTTCATTCCACCACCAGTCCCCCTTATAACGTCCTGTCCGACCCCTCAAAACACCCAACACTTAGCTAGTAGTCTCCATGATGAAGCTGACAACCTTATCCCATATAGTATCCACGTCTCCCCTGTACACCCACGCCCCCAATTTCGCCACATTTTCCCCTATCTCCAAAGCACTAACCGGCGTCAATCCCCCCACTTAATTCTAGGACGACACTCCCCGACCCTTCTCTTCTTACTTTTCTTGATAAACAAGTCCATCACAGGATGCTCACTCGAAATGACTTTACAGTCTTTACATAACCCCCTATCCCCCTTCCTAAGCAGCAGAAAGTCAATCTGGGTCTTGGCTGTCGCGCTTCGAAAGGTAATTAGGTGATCCTCCTTCTTCGGAAAACTCGAATTCACTACCACCAGCCCAAAGGCCCTCGCAAAATCCAACATAGCATTTATAAAAGTAAAAATTAATTTTAATTAATAAGACATTAGTAATTTGGTTGCAATGCATTATCTTAGATGTTCTTGTAAAAATTTTATTTATTAATATAGAGATTTGAGTTGTTTAATTCAAATTTTAAAATATTTCTGATAGAAAGTAGATAGTTTTTTTTTTTTTTCATAATTTAAATTTTGTACCTTTCATCTTTTACAATCTTCAATATTATTTTAGCGACATTAGAAATCATAAAATTCACA
Source organism: Capsicum annuum (assembly GCF_002878395.1). NCBI lineage: Eukaryota > Viridiplantae > Streptophyta > Magnoliopsida > Solanales > Solanaceae > Capsicum > Capsicum annuum. Next base: position 15,461,836 of record NC_061121.1, read on the forward strand.
ATTAAATTTTTTTGAAGCCTCAAAGTTTTGAAAGCCCAAAGCAAATGTTTTACTAGCTTCACCATTGAGCCACCCCTGAAATCACCATTAAGTGCTGAAACATATCCAATACGCTTGAGAAACAAGCTGAAAACCAAACGCACATGTCAAACAGATAACTCGAGCCAAATAGCAACGGAGCATGTACAGAGCTACAGACACAACATTATATTAGGTTCAACAACAAATATCAAGTGAAATTTCACAAGTGAGGTTTAGGGAGGGTAGAGTGCACGCAAATTTTTCCACCGAAGAGGGAGATGTTTTCGAAAGACCCTCTACTAAAGTAAAGTAAATCCATGTAGAAATAAGAAGGAAATAATGAAGACAATGTAGTAACTAACAAGGGAATAATGCAAAATCTTCTAAAACGAAGAACAATAACAAAATAATGAGATAGTTGACACACAGTAGTATTACAAGTAGAGACTACAATACTAGGGGCTAGAACAACGACAAAACACAAAAAAAAAACTAAACCCTAAACACCAAAGATGCTGTGACGTACATCCAAATGTATGGGAGAATATATTGGACGTGTTAAAGAATACTGACACGTCGTAATATTATTTTGAAGTTTGAAAATGAGGTAAGTCAAGATTTACTTTTAAAAAAAATGTTTTCTGTACATGTTTATAAGCAAATGATGTTAAATGTGAGTTCATAATTGATTGTGTGATATATCGTTGATTTATAAACAATACGTTGACATGAAAATGTACCCATGAATCTAGCTAATTATTATTGAAATGGTAAACTTGAAATACAATTTATAATCAAGTTTATGAAGGCTTGCGTTGAAGCTAAAAGCATTAAATAGTATTCGAATAGAGATTTTCAATTATTTCGATAAAGTATTGTGTATAAAAGTGCTATTTGATTTAAATGATGCTCATTCGTATTTCTGATTTTAAGAGTTAAATGGTTACTTTATGTCTTAGAGATCTCATTTGCTTGATGATTTGATAATTTGAGGATAAGTTTTACATTTGATTTTGTTCAAATAAATTGAATTGTCTATAACCACCATAGTTAAACTAATTTCATAAACTAATACATATAGGTGTTGTTTGATAAGTGTGTTAAGTGATCAAATGAGACATTGAGTTGTAGTTAGTACATGTAGATAGTAAGGGGTATGTATTAGTCACATGAGTAATCAGGTGGTGATTCAGTTAAGAGTTAGTTATAACTAATTCCGTGACACAATGTGTGTATATATAAATGTATAGTGTATGTACAGAGAGTTAGTTACTCTTATTCTGTTCAACCAATGAACTAAGCTCTTTTTCTATTCTCTTCTCTTCTCTTTCTTCCTTCTTTCTCTCTATTCATGTGAGTATTCCTCAACTAATTACATGGTATCAGAGCCACAAGAGTTCTGTTAACTGTAAACTCTATTAAGGTCAATTCTGGAAGGAATTGAAGGTGTAATTTCCGCTAAAGCAAACTTCAATCCAAGTTAACTCTGTAAATCTTCGAATCTGTTCAATTCTGCAGCTCTACACATTCTACAATGGCTTCTTCTTCTTCTACTGAGAATCTTGAAAATCTTGGAAGGGATTCCACCACTACACCTAATACTACTAGTCACACACATGCAGATGGAAAAGTTGGATCAGTTATGGATCACAATCATCCCTTGTATCTTTACTCTTCTTATGTAAGTGGTATTTCTCTCATTTTAGTGCAATTAACTGGTTCAGAAAACTATGCTCTCTAGAGTCATTCAATGCGTATAGCACAGTTAGGGAGAAATAAAATAGGCATTGTTAATGGAACATTAAAGAAAGAAAAAATCAGAGAAGAACTGTGGGAACAATGGTAAAGGTTAAATATTGTTATGTTGTCCTGGATTATGAATACAGTTTCAAGTAATCTTCTAAATGGAATTGTCTATGCATCTACTGCTTGGTATGGGAAGAATTAAAGAAAAGGTTTGACAAAGTTAGTGGTTCAAGAACATTTAATCTTCATAGGGGGATCGCAACTACTACACAGGGAACAATGTTTGTGTCTGTGTACTTCACTAAGTTGAAAGATCTTTGGAATGGATTAAAATCTCTTGTGCCCATTCCTGGTTGTGAGTGTCCACAGTCAAAAAAGTTTGTTGAATATATCCAGAGGCAGAAACTCAATCAGTTTCTGATGGGGTTGAATGAGATATTTCTGCATGCAATAAATCAATTATTGTTAATGAATCCATTACTACTGTAAATCAGGATTATGTTATGATAATGAAAGATGAAGGTCAAAAAACTTCAAGTACTTCTACTACTCTGCTTGGGGCAACACCTAACAGCTATGATCCTGTAGTGATGTATTCAAAAGCAGGACTATCTAAGTTCAGGAAAGAAAGATAGCATAATTTGTATCGTGATCACTATAAAATGAAGGGGAATGTAAGAGAAAAGTGTTACAAGGTTGTAGTCTATCCATCCAACCATCCTTATGGTGTCAACGAGAAAAAAAGATTTTTTCCCCAATATTAGAGGCTATCATAATGCACACCATGTTCAAGTTGAAGCTGAGTATATTCCAGGTGGAGAATTTAATGACAACTATTATGTGACCAACACGAATGCAGTAACTACTACCCTAGGTGGAAATACTGGTCAGATTGTGGCTAATGTAATAGGTTTATATCAGTAATTGAACTATGGAAAAAGTCACACTACTCACAATGATCAAATGAATCAACAAGATGGTGCATGTGTATTTACCAAGAGTCAGTATGATCAGCTGTTACAGCTTCTACAGAAGTCAAACCAAACTAGTACTAGTGCTAACATGATCAAGACTAGTGATGTTGGTAATGATAATCCTGGTTCAGGTATGACTAAGGCTTTAAGAATAGCTACTAATAAACAAGGTTGGATTACAAATACTGGGACCACCAATCATATGGTATCTAACATTGATATGCTTGACTCAAACATTATAAGTAAAACTGTTATCCAAAAAAAGGTCTACATGCATAATGGGGATATATCCATAGTCACTCACACAGGTGCTAGCACAATATCCACATACAACACATTACAGGATATCTTTGACTTTCCACAGTTTAGATTCAACTTATTATCTGTCTCCAAGGCTACTAAAGAACTACATTGTGCTATTTTGTTCTATCCTGACCTTTGTATAATTCAGGATCTCTCAAGTAGGAAGGTGAAGGAGATTGGTAGATAAGAAGATGGTATTTACCTACGTACTCAGCATGAGCGTACTACTTCCAACCTTGATACAGTATTGGCAGCTAGAACTATTAGGGAAAAACAATTTCTAAATCAGTTGGATATTAATCTCTGGCATAGGAGTTTTGGATATGCGTCTACATCAATACTCAACAAGTAGATACCCAATAGGAAACAAGATATAACTGATACTATAGACAAATGTTCTGTCTGTTTTTATGCTAAACAAAGTAGAATTTCATTTCTTGCAAGTAGTAAAAGAAGTAGTAACTATTTTGGATTAGTTCATATAGATGCATGAGGACCCTATAAGACCCCTACTATTGAAGATTACAAATATTTCTTGACTATAGTTGATGAATATTCTAGAATGACTTGGATTTACTTACTAAGACTGAAGTCAGATGTCTGTGTTGTTATTCAATATTTCCTTGCTTTTGTACATAGTCAATTCAATCAAACAGTAAAAGTGTGTAGAACTGATAATGATTCAGAATTTGTTAATAAAATTTGTACTGATAAATTCAAGAAATTTGGTATCATTAATCAAAGAACATGTGCATATTCCCTCAGTAAAATGGTATGGCTGAGAGGAAACATAGGCACATCCTAGAAGTAACTAGAGCTCTTAGACTCCAAGCACACATTCCTATCAAGTTTTGGGGTCAATGTATACTTGCTGCTGTATACCTTATAAATAGACTGCCTTTATCTGTAATCAGTATCTCTCCCTATGAAAAATGGTATAAGAGAAAACTTTCTCTTATGTACTTGAGAATTCTAGGTTGTCTATGCTATGCCAATATCCTAACTCAAAATGACAAACTCCTAGCTAGAAGAAGACAATTTGTGTTCATGGGGTACTCAGAAACACAAAAGAGATATCTTTTATAAGACTTGAGTAGTCAATCCTTCTTTGTACATAGAGATATCATAGTCAAAGAATCTGAATTCCCTTTCAAAAAGAACATGGTTGAAGTACCTCTCTTCAAGAATATTGAGAATCTTATTTTTTGAAGAGTTGCATACTACTTCTCATGTACCTCAAGTTACACATGCTAACCTTCCTACTTCTGGTGAATATGGCACAAACAAAAATACTACATCTACTCATGGTTCAAACAGCTCACAGATGTAAACTGATCATCATACTCAAGACCATGGAATCACAATAACAAACACAAAACATCCTAACATATATGAAACTCAATCCAGTGTTCTGATAACAATCAAAACTTCATCAAGAACCAGACAACCTCCAATTTGGATGAAGGATTTTATTTCTATGCACTCAACTCATCATGAAATTTCTTACAATATTGCTAACTATGTCTCTTATGATAACTTATCTACTAAATATCAAAGTTACTTATCTATTTTTTCTGGTATCATAGAGCCTAAAACCTATGAAGAAGCAACTAAGGATCCTAGGTGGATAGAAGCAATGAAGGCAGAGATAGAAACTCTACAAAGCAACAACACATGGACAACCACTAGTTTACCAGTTAGCAAAAAATTTATATGTTGCAGATGGGTATTCAAGATAAAGTATAAGCCTTCGGGAGAAATTGAAAGGTTCAAGGCAAGACTTGTTGCTAAGAGATATGGTCAACAAGAAGGAATAAACTATCAAAAAACCTTTTCTCCTATGGTAAAGATGATAACAGTAAGAACAATCTTAGTTATTATAGCCTCAAAACAGTGGCATGTACATCAAATGAATGTCTACAATATATTCCTTCAAGGGGACTTACATGATGAGATATATATATGGATCTTCCACAAGGTTTTGTGAGCCAAGGGGTGACTAAATCAGTATGCAGACTCACAAAGTCCTTATATGGACTTAAGCAAGCACCTAAAGAATGAAATGTCAAACTAAGAGATGCGCTACTTAAGTCAAATTTCCAATGGAGTCAGTTTGATCACTCATTGTTCATAAAGAAAAGGGAAGAAGGGACTATGATAATTCTTGTGTATGTTGATGCTCTACTAATCACTGGAGATAATCTGAAGTTGATAAAGGAAGAAAAGAACTCACTACAGCAAGTATTCAAAATGAAAGATCTGGGAGAGTTGAAGTATATTCTTGGAACAGAATTTGCAAGGTTTGAAAAAGGCTTTATTATGTATCAGAAAAAGTATGGGTTGGAACTCCTATCTGATCTTGGACTATCAGTTGCTAAACCAGCATTGACACCTATGGATCCTAATACAAAACTAACTATTAAAGAGTATGATGACCTCAAGAAAAACAACAACATCTAGGATCCCTTACTGATTGACATCAGACCTTACCAAAGGTTAATAATAGGCAAGCTATTATATTTGACAGCCGCTTGGCCTGACATTGACTACAGTGTTCAGATACCAAGTCAGTACCTTCAAAAGCCAAAGAAAACTCATATGGAAGCAGCTTTGAGGATAGAAAGATATGTAAAAAACCAGCCTGGATAAGGTATACATATATCTAGTAAATCGGTTGAAGAACTAACTGCTTAGTGTGATGTTGATTGGGCATCTTGTACACAAACTAGAAGGTCAGTATCTGGATATTTGGTCAAGTTAAGAGACACTTTGATTGCATGGAAGTCAAAGAAGTGGACTACCGTCTCCAGGAGTTCTGCAGAGGTAGAATATAGGAGCATGGCCTCTACTGTCTCTGAAATCACATAATTGCTTGTCTACTGGATGAGCTAAATATGGAAGTTAAACTACCTGTCAAGCTATTTACTGACAACAAATCAGCAATGCAAATAGTAGCCAATCATGTGTTTCATGAAAGAACAAAACACATAGAGATTGACTGTCATTTCATCAGGGAAAAGGTTCAGAAAGGTCACATTCAGCCTCACTACATCTCAACTACAGAACAACCTGCTGACATCTTGATCAAAGGTCTATTCAAGGCTCAACATATGTATCTAACATCCAAGTTAGGTGTGTCAAACATCTTCATGACACCTAACTTGAGGGGGTGTGTTAAGTGACCAAATGAGATATTGAGTTGTAGTTAGTACATGTTAATAGTAAGGAGTATGTATTAGTCACATGAGTAATCAGGTGATTCAGTTAAGAGTTAGTTATAACTAACTCTGTGACATAATATGTGTATATATACATGTATAGTGTATGTCCAGAGAGTTAGTTACTCTTATTCTGTTCAATCAATGAACTAAACTCTCTCTCTTCTCTTCTCTTTCTTCCGTCTTTCTCTCTATTCATGTGAGCATTATTCCTCAACTAATTACAACGTGGCATAAGATTAACAATTTTAGAATAAAATTTAAGATTAATTTTTATTCTATATTTGACTTGAAGTATAAACTAATTTGAAGATAAAATAAATAATCGAATAAAATATTTTTATTCATAAAATATTTTTATTTATTTCATTCCGTATCAACCATCCCAAATAACATGGCACATACGAAAATGTAAAAGCACAAATAGTTAAAAATGTTATGACGGTTACGAAGGACGAAAGGAGAATTAAAAAATTATTTAAATTTTGTCGGCAGAATTTATCATAACGATGCCACAAAATATACGTCAAAATAATGAACAAAATCAAAATTTATAAAAATAATATTTAATGTATTAATTTAGTGCTTTATACGTCAAAAGTAATGAACAAAATTAAAAATTTATAAATATTAAATTTGTAAAAGTCTACATTAATTAATTGACACTTAAATAAGTGATCTGGGTAAATTAGCCAGTGAACTCATAAATTACATATAAATAAATCTGACATAATTAACTCACGTAGAGCACAAATTAGTTAAAATTTCTCTTAATAAACTGAGCAAATTTCGCATTATTATTCTAGATCTGGTTATTAATTTATTTATTTTCCAAAGAAATGACAACATGTTATTCTCTGTGTGTTGATAGAATGACCACATTGTGATGCTCCAATTTGTTCACAAAAACACTATAAATAAAAGGCCAATATATGTCTATGTATTTTCGTTAGTGTGATATTATTATTTGTAAATGAAGATGAACAATGGTGCACCCTAGAGGAGTGTACATGAGAACACTGGTGCATTTTGATCTTTTTCAATTTCAATTTCTAGACCCAAAATGTACTTGTGTTCTCAGGTCACCCCTTTGGGATCACCTTGCTATCGGCACCCAATAATCAAACATATCGAAGTTCAACTACTGATGAAGTGTAGCAACAGGTTTGATCATTCAATGTCAATAGATCGTGAGATTTTTTTATTTTTTTTTAATAATTATTTTCGAATGCTACTCGATTAAGGTAATTTTTTTAATGTTTTAATAACTTATTTATATATCAGATACAGTTGAAAATTTTGTTGAGACGTATGATACTTTTTTTTTTTTTTCACATCAAGCTAGTTTCAATGGATATTTTTATAGAATTTTCAGAAATTCCCGCAATGGATGTTTCATTATCTATATTTAGTTGTGTACTTGTGTGTTCATTTTTTTTGCCCATTTAACTTGAATGGTATATTATAGCAAAAATATTAGAGTACCTTTTTATTGTGAAACAATGACCCCATTAGTAACATTGTTGTCCCTTAAGCCTTCTTTTTCTTTAATCTGGTGGTTAGTACTGTATTAGAGTTGATTAAATTTAAATTTACATATTGTATGACTTATTTTTGGAGGCAACGCTAGTTCCCAATAAGATTATTTTTATTCCCACTGACTTGGACCTAATCTTTTAATTAAAAGAGGAAGAATCACAATCATTTCATCAAAAACAATCTGAATATTTTTGTTTAAATTCATGAATTATTAGATTTTTCCAAAGATAATGTGTTTCTAAAGTATTTGATGGATGACTAGGATCTTATGTAGTCAATCTGATTAATGGGGTCGTTGTTTCACCATAAAAAGATATTCTAATATTTTTGCCATAATATACCATTCTCAAGTTGAATGGGCAAAAGAAATGAACACATAAGTACACAATTAAATATAGATAATGAAACATCCATTGCTCGAATTTCTAAAAAACTCTACAAAAATACTCATTGAACCTACCTTGATGTAAAAAAAAAAAAAATTGTCGATGCGTCTCAACAAAATTTTCAACTGCATTTGATATATAAATAAGTTAGTAAAGCATTAAAACAAAATACCTCGATCGAGTAGCATTTGAAGATGCTTATAAAAAGAATAGAATCTCACGATCTATTATTATTGAATGATCATTGAGGAAGAGAAAGAGAGAGTGTGTTTTGACGGAAATAAATAAATACATTTCAAAACTTCTGCTACATTTTATAATTAATAAAATTATCGTTGTGTTTGGTATTCAGGTATCGATAGCAAGGTGTTCTCAAAGACGTGACTTGAGAACACAAGTACATTTTAGATATAGAAATTGAAATTATAAAAAACTAAAATACACTTGTGTTCTCATGTACATTCCTTTGGGGTGCACCATTGTTCATCTTCATTTACAAATAATATCACAATAATGAAAATACATAGACATATATTGGCCTTTTATTTATAGTGTTTTTGTGAACAAATTGGACATCATAATGTGGTCATTATATCAACACAAAGAGAATAACATGTTGTCATGTCTTTGAAAAAACATATTAATAACCTGATCTAGAATAATAATAATGTAAAATTTGCTCAGTTTAATAAAAGAAATTTTACTAATTTGTGCGTCACATAAGTTAATTATGTCAGATTTATTTATATGTAATTTATGAGTTCACTGACTAATTTACCCAAATCATTTATTTATGTGTCAATTAATTAATGTAGACTTTTAGAAATTTAATAGCACTTTAATGCACAATACTTTATTGAAATAATTGAAAATCTTTATTCGAATATTAATTTCATGCTTTTAATATCAATGCAAGCCTTCATAAACTTGATTATAAAATTGTATTTCAGGTTTTCCATTTCAATAATAATTAGCTAGATTCATGGGTACACTTTCATGTCAACGTATTATTTATAAGTCAACAATACATCACACAATCAATTATAAAAAAAAATAAAAAATTGAGAGACTTCATTTACTCGCTCTCATATTATATTCAGTTTATTTTTATAGTGTCTGTTTTTAAAAGATAAAAATGTGTATCTGAATCAAATCAAATTAGATGGTGTCCAGTTCAATTAATCCATATTATAATAGATTAATTATAGTGACATCAATTTTAACTTGTAATTGCCGTATTTGAACTTTCTTTAAGAATATCAAGAAAGAGGAAAAGAAATTACTCTTGAAAAGGACCCTCCTAAATACAACTTGGCCAAGTTCAGTCACAACAAGTGTCATGAAAAGGATGTGGCTCGAAGAAGTATGTAAAGAGTATAATTACATGATAAATAAATTAAAAATAAACCGATCTATTAAAAAAAATTAAAACTTTAGATAAGATGATTATATATTAATTTTAAAAAGCTACTTAAAAAAAAGTCTTGCATAGATATGAGTATTGTTGGACTTGAGAACTCGATTAAGAGAGAATCAATGGATTATTACATATACGTTTTTGTATCTTGGGATATTCATTCAATATTTGAATTAACATATTGGATTCGATCATAATTTTTAGATGTTGGTCATGGGATCTCAAGATTATATTTTCTAACTAATAATATCGATTTGAGTATGAAGAAAATTTTATTGGAAGCGCTGTCATTTTAATAGGCCGTGCAATACGCGATTTAAATTAATCGATGCTCCAATACAAACACCAAACACTGGATGGGAAACCAAAAAAGAAGTAACTGGCATCAATAGACGTATCAAAAAGGTAATCAAAAAGGTAAGTGTCAATTAGAAGAGAAAGACACAAACGTGAGGTCTCATTTTAACTTTTCCAACTGAGAATTTGATGGTTTAAAAGGGACATTTCTACATATTGAGTTAAATGCAATGATATATTTAGTGGTGGAAATAAATTTTTCATTCAGAGAATTTAATATTTAATATGCGAAAGTGTCTGACTAATATTATAAGCTATTAAAATTAGTTTATAAACACTTTTTGCCTTATCGATATGATTAGCGAATATTAAATGTTCGAATAGGTTGAATCAGTCAAAAGTTATAAGTTGATCACCTTTAACTTATGATTTATGACTTATAAGTACTTCTAGCTTGATCAAACTTTTTAAAACTCTATCCCTAATATCTTTTGGACTATTCAAAACACTCTTTTCGAAAAATGCTTATCATTATCCTTTTACCAAACACACTAACGACTTACTATTATCAGTTTAAATACTTCTATCAAACACACTAATGACTTACTATTATCAGTTTAAATACTTCTATCAAAGTACATAACTATCTATTTATAAAATCAATTTCAATATCTAAAAATAATTTTGAACACTTGACACTAATTATAAGTTACCTTTAATCAACTAACCTAGACGAACTCGCTCTCCCTCTCTGTAAGTATGTATGTATATAGTGATCTTCATAAGGACATTTTATGAATATCTATATTCTATATAATCTATTAAAAGTGTGAAGACCTTAGAAAAGTGATTTGAAATTTTTTTCCTTGATTAAAATATTCTACAGTAGACAAAATTATTTTTTTTACTTTTTTCAATAATTAATTAACTAATAATATTTAGAATTAAAGAATCCTAAAATATACGATAAAGAGAAATTATATGATAAAACATATTAGGAGAATTAATAATTAAGGAGTCTTAAGTTATATGGTAATTTAAAATCAATTAAAACAAACTTTACTTAGTCTTTTGATTTTGGTCATTGCACCATTCAATGTCTTTAACTGTTCTTTCATTGTTGGGATATTAACGAATCTTTATTGCCTCATACTAAAAGTGACTTTTTAAATTATTATTATTATTATTATTGAAAATAAATCAATAGGAAGAAAGAGTAAACAAAAAGGGAAATTAAGGACAAAGAGATAAGAGAAGATTTTTTTCCCATTATGGCATGAATTGTAATGGAAAAATTTGCTTATATTTAATGAAAATTTTACCTTATATTTAATGAAAATTTGTCAGAATCAAATCTCTTAATTTTAAATATGTTAGAGAAACTAAAATAAAAAGATAATGAAAAAATATCTCATTGGCGGAAAAAATCTCTTCTATAAATTGAGTATTTGCCCTCACACAAATAATGAAGTTTTATATTTTTAATATTAATTTTTCGAATATATGGCTGAATATACAAATAGGTAAATGTTTCTTATTGAAAGCATTAAGAATTTTATTTTTTTGTATAATCTAAAAACTTACATGGCATGAACACTATATATTTTTGGTGAAATTCTCCATGATATAATTTGTTCTTGCTCATCTTATAATTTCAATATTACTTATTTCTTGGGTATTCTTTCTCCTAATTAAGATAATAATATTAGATAGGAAATGTTTTCTTAAAGCAAATAAATTAGTTTTTTTTAATCAAATTTTTTTTTAAAGTACTTATTTTTAAAAAATAAGATTTTTGATCAAACTTTGTAAGAAAATAAGTGTTTTTAAGGAGTATAAAAAATATTTTTTCATCAGTTAAAAATGTAGTTTTTCCTCAAAAACGCTTATTTATAAAGCATTTTTTAGCAACATACACTTAAAAACACTTTTAGAAAGTTTGGCCACATACTAATTGTTACTCAAAAGTATTTTTTAAATTAATTGATCAAACACAATCTGTTTCTCACTAAAAGTACTTTCTGGAAAAACACTTTTCAAAATAAATTGATTTTAAAAGTTTGGCCACAAATTAAAAAGGATGGATACTTTCTTCTATTGTTTTCTTTCTTTTTTAGTTCGATATAAATAATAAGGGTGAAAATTATTTTCATCCCCCAACTTTGATTAAAAAATCAAATCCTCCCCTCAACATTGAACAATAATCATCTTCCCCTCTTTATCCCATACAATGTCTATTTTATCCTTGTAATTTTAATTCTATATTTATGTAATATCTTTTTATATTATATGTAATAAATATTTTCTTAACATGGATATTTGTAGCATTTTATTTAAGTTTAACTTTATACGCAAATTAATACTTTTTATAAATTTATCACAAAATTCAATGTTATTTTTTAAGTTGTTATTTTAGTATTATATGTATTAAAGAGCCGTTTGGTGTGAGGTATAATTATAATAATTCAGAGATAAAGTTCATGACTATTTATCCTGCGTTTAATTAGATGTATTAGGTAGTCTCAAAATTATTTGTTGCACCATTCATACCACAGTGATGAGATAAGTGATCACACATACATGTTAGTACAACTTATTTTGTAATAACTAATCCCGGAATAACTTGTTTCCAAACAACCCACCCCTAAGTGTGTGTATATACATATGTATGTACATGCATGTGCGTATATTTCCGTGTTTTATCACTCTCTTACTAAATTCGTTTCGTATTACTTAACTTTTTATTGATATAACACAATCCTTAAGAAAATTTTACTTAGAGGTATATTTTGCTAAATTAACCTTATTAATGATAATTTTAAACTTTAAATTTGTATATATTGTTACTTTATATAGTTATTTAACACTAAAGGGAAGAAAAAAAATATAATACAATTCTCTTGATTTCACAAATTGAGCAGATAAATTAAAACATTTATTTTTAGTATAAGGATCAAGTGATAAGAAACGATATTATCTATTGTCTATATCAGTAAATAAGCTGTGATTGTCATTAGTAGAGTATTACATATTTTATAATTTATATAAATAAATATAATCTTTAAAATTTGACCTTATTTTTATTCGAGAAAAAAATCTAGTATCCCGGAACTATGACCAAATTTGTTACGACACAAGTCAACTTCACAGGGTCCTATTACCCCTTAAACTAAATTTTAGTGTATTTTTGTCAATCTTTTTAGCTAACGTGATACCTTTTGTCAATCATTTTAGATGGCGTGACACCTTTGATGTGGGCTCCATTTTATGTAATAAAGGTGCCACATTAACACAAAAAAATGACAAAAATATGCTAAATTTGAGTTCAGGGGATAATAGGACCCCTGTGAGGTTGGAGTATATCGTAACAACTTTGACCATAGTTCGGGGTGGTACTAGAGGCTTATCTCTTTCATTTATTGTTTGTATTTTCTGCATTGAAATATGTTTATAAAATTAGTATTACTTCTTATTTTTACTTGTGAAAGAAATATTATAGTTTTGATTATTATTAATAAAACTAATTTTCTTATTATGCTAATTTACTTCATAAAGATCATCATTAGCTTATATATTCCTTCTTTTTTTTTCTAGAAGATAATGCCTATGTTTTTATGAAAATTTTGTTATATGAATAATGTTTATGTTTTTATGAAAATTTTGTTATATGAATAATATTTATGTTTTTATGAAAAAATTGCTATATGATTTTTTTTAAAAATGAAAATATGATGATTTTAAAGAAGTAAAAAAAAAAAAAAGAATAAAAAAATTAATGATAAAGGGTACAATAGAAATTTTAAAAAGTCAATTAGTATAAAGGAGAATATGATATTGTTCAAAGTTGAGGAGGGGAGGATTGATTTTTAAGACAAAATTGGAGAGGGAAAATGATTTTAACCCAAATAATAATTGATATTATAGTATTAATACACCATGGAGAACAACTTCATTTGCTTAATGATAGAATAAATTAGCTCAACAGATTTAGCCAACAAGGAAGGAACTTGTGGGATACACAAGATTATATAGTACCTAAGCTTATAAAATAAAATGAATTTTATTATAAATTATGTCTCATATTCTTTTTTAATACATCTTTAATTCTAAAGATTTTACCTATTTTTAAAAATATTTTGTACTTATTAATATAATATATTCATAACAATTTATTCATTTTTATATAAAAAATGTATGATTAATGTTATACACACATGTAAAGTACGTATACTTGATTAGTTATACTATAGGTTATTACATTAATGATTTCAGAGATAATGACAGCATAGTATACATGCATCTCCTTGTGTTGAAAGAATGACCACCTTTGGATGCTACAATTTTATTCACAAAGGGCACTATAAATTAAAGCCAAATATGTCAATGTCTTCTCATAATTATATTGTAAATTTATAATGATGAACAATGGTGAACCCAGAGGGGTGTGCCTAAGAACACAGGTGCATTGGTTCTTTTTTTCCAATTGCTCAAACCAAAATATATTTGTGTTCTCAGGTCACCCTTTTGGGGTCACCTTGATGGTTTTTTTAGGTAGAAAAAAATTAAATTATACTTTTATTATGGCTTTATGAAATGATAATTATTTAAATAAATATGTATTCATCTTTCAATAATTATAGATGGTGAGATTTACTATATTTTAACAGTTGTCTTCGAATGCTACTTATGATCAAGGTAATTATCATCGCGTAACTAAAATTTTGTAAGACTTATTCATATATCATATGCTGTTGAAATATTTGTTGAGACGTATTTTCTTTTTTCGTTTATATTTCCGTTGCTTTCTTCTTACTTGACAATGCTTTTGGAGAATAAATTTGACTAATTTTCGGGCTAAATTAAATTAGAATGATTCAATATTTTGATTTTAAAAGTAAATATTTGAAAACTACATGAAAAACATTATAATATACAATATTTTTCAAAACTAATATGATAAACATATACTAAAAACTAATCAAAGTTCATTCAGTATTTCAGTTTGACACTTGAGAAGTGATATGTGACAAATAAAAGATAACAAAGGTATTTTATATTTTTTTTCACTTTCTATTTTAAATTGAGGGCAGAGAAAGGAAAATGGAGAGTGAGATTACAATGTGAGAGAATCGAACCCTCATACAAGTTTAAGAGCCCGTTTGGATAGACTGAAAAAAGTGGTTTTTAAAAAGTTCTTTAAAAGTGCTTTTGAAAGGGCTGAAATTTTTTTTAAAAATAAGCAATTACATGTTTGGATAAAAGTGCTAAAACTGAAAAAAACTTGTTGATGTGTTTGATAAACAAGTGCTATTAAGCACTTTCTTCTTATCAAAATGTCTGAAATATCCTTAAAGCTGTTAATAATATGTAGAGTTGATTATTATTAATTTTTATTTCTAAAATGATTCAAATTAAAGTTAATATACATTTTAATTCAGTTTCAATATAAACTACTAACTCTCTCTCTCTCTCTCTCTCTCTCTCTCTCTCTCTATATATATATATATATATATATATATATAATAATAATATTTTCATGAATGACTATTAAATTTGTGTGCTAAAAATTCTTTTTTCTTTTGTTAAATTAAAAGAGTTTAAATCATCAAGCAAAATATATATGTTACTAATCATTATAATTACATTAATAGATAAATAGTTGGTCACAAATGATACTATTTGTTTGATAAAATGACTCTTAATTGAAAAATATATTACTCGTTGATTGAGTAATTACTATGTCACTATTAAAACATTGTCGAATACGAATGTTGTGTCGTCAAATATAAATGAATCGTTCACTAATCGTTCATAAAGTTGTATATCTTCAGTGAGTGTTCTCCGTATATCTTGGTTGATCAGTTATTTTTTTCTTAGAAAAATTCATATGTTGTACAATAATAATTGTTCAAATTTAAAAGAATATATTAAAGAAGGAGAATAATATATAAAAATTGAGGGACCTTTGTTTTAGGGTCACACAAAGATAATTTTGAAATAAGGAAGAATTATAAGCCAAAAATAAATAAATAGGGAATGAAGTGTTTTTAGCTTTTGGCTTTTTAAAAGTAATTTTTAAAATTATCAAACACTCCTAAAAGTAAAAAATGACTTAAAAGTTATTTTGACCAACTTTTAAGCTTATCCAAACACCTTCTAAATAGTCAATCAATTGAGTAGCTAATTTCGTTCTTGTTTGGCCCTTTTATTAAAAATCTTGTTCATTTTATTCCGTAAAATGATGTTTGGCCATAAGAGTTTCAATTATAACTGTAAGTAAAAAAAGTGAAAATAAGTATTCCATGCTTTACAAAAAAATGATATACTTTTTTTTTTTTTAGTTTCTTAAAAGAAGAATGATCCTTTTTCTTTTTTAACAATATTTCATTTCCAACTTTTTACGTAGTATATTTGAAGCCACATTATTAAACAACATTTTGATTCTTTTGACAGAACTAACCACCAGATATTTAATTTTTTTTCTTAAATTCATGTTAAACTAAAATTGATATTTTTTTAAATGGAGGGAGAATAATCTTTATCACTCCCTTTCTCCCACAAAAATTTAATACCAATTCCAATTTAAATTCATATTAAACACACCTCCAACTTCAAGTTGTTTTAATTTTCAGCCAAACGCCTAATAAAAAGAAGAGTAGCTGTGTAAATTACCATATTACCCTCCATTTCATCTCAAAAATACGCCACCGGACCGTGGCCAGCTAAAACCCTACTGATCGGTGTACAAAAACCGGCGAAAATGGAATCGGAAAAACCCTCAGTTGAAATGAAGGAGAAAGAATTGTTCAAAGCAGCTGAATGTGGCGATTCATCGCTCTTCAAATCACTCACTGAACATCAGCTAATCAAAGCCCTGTCTCTCCGTAATGAAGATGCTCGTTCTCTCCTTCATGTTGCCGTTTCTTCTGGACACACTCAGGTTCTTTCACTCTCACTTCATATTTTTAGAAAAAAATAATGGAATTGAAATTGGTATGTATGAGCTCGTTTGGTTGTGAAACAAGTTATTTTGAGATTGTTATTGTGAGATAAAAATAACACTGTAAATTGTAATGTATGAGCTCGTTAGGTTGTAAACAAGTTATTTCGAGATAAAAATTACACTGTAAATTGTAATGTATGAGCTCGTTTGGTTGGGAAACAAGTTATTTTGAGATTGTTATTGTGAGATAAAGTAACAATAATAACTAACTGTGAGATAAGTTATTCCGCGATTTTATCTCCAAAAAAATATAAGGTAAAAGCTCATCCTAAAATTTGTCTGCGGTTTAGTTAATCCTGATCCTTGTACCAAATTAGTCTTATTGGTGTTGTATTGTATTTTTCATATTGTTTTAATGAATACAACAAATGGATAGATTGTATTATTTTCTGTCATTACATAATGTCACACATTTAGTGATTTGACGGATAAATAAACCTACAATAAATGTAGGATACTGGTTAGAGTTACTATAGAAAAGAATAGGTTAAATGAAAAAAATAGGATTATTAGCTTCTAGGTGTGGAAGGGGAGCCTTGGAGTAACTGGTAAAGTTGCTGTCATGTGATCAGGAGGTTACGGGGTCAAGTCTTGGAAACAGTCTCTAGCAGAATGCATGGTAGGACTATGTACAATACACTTTTGTGGTGGGGTCCTTTCCTGACCTTGCACATAGCGGGAGCTTTAGTGCACCGGGCTGCTCTTTAGGTGTGGTCTAGTGGTCAATGAAGTGGGTTGAGAACATGAGGTTTAAGTTTAATTCCAACAGAGACAAACACTAGGTGATTTTTTTTCATTTGTCCTAGCTTTGGTGGATAGAGTTACCAGGGATATAGTGCTGGTGGAAGATGACAGGTATCCTGTGGATTTAGATGAGGTGCGTGAAAGCTAGCCCCGACACCAGAGGCGAAGTCAGGATTTTAAGTCTGCGGGTTCATAATTTTAAGACAAAGAGTAAAAAGCAAAAACATTAGTATTGCTAGTGGGGTTCGAACCCACATCTCTAGGGCGGAAGGGATTTTACTCTCACCCGTCCTCCGCTGTATCAGCGTCCCATGTTTTTATGTGGGTTCGTAGCTATATATTTTATATATTATTTCTAAATTTTGTAGTATAAATACAGGGTCTATGTAAAAGCTACTGGGTTCGGTCGAACCCCCCAAATACACTGTAGCTCCGCCTCTGCCCAACACCATGATTATAAAAAAGAGTATTACTAAATAGTAAAAATAAAGTGAGAAAAGAAAAGGTTACAAGAGGGATTTGCTCAGATGCTAAGCACTCCTCACTTCCAACCCCGAGGTTGTGAGTTCAAGTCACCAAGGGAGCAAAAAATGGTTGGGAGCTCTTTGAGAGGGATAAATAAAAACTAAAAAATAGGCAACGACACAATCACATCACGTCAAATCGGTCATTACATAAAATGAGCCTTTTTGTTGTTACCTAACGCCGGATTCAACGATGCGATACTATAAAATTTAAGTAATAATCAAAACAAACATTGTATGTAAACTAACAATACAATACAATACAATAGGTCACAACCATTCAAACAATCTGTAAGTAATGATGGAAGTCAGCCAATTTGGGCACACTAATAAAACTAATCCTCTTGTTTTAAAATGTATCGAGTTACCAATTTGAAATAGGAAAATGTATCTTACTATAGTAGTTTTCAAATCTTGCCGTATCTAGCTCGGGAAGTTAGTCTAGTAGACTCTTAATAAGGGAAAAGTGTTAAAAAAAAATATTTTAGTTATAAGGGGGACTCATGTAAATCACATTGTTTTTGACATTTGAAAAATCATAGTAAGAGAATTGTATGTTTGATTCTCCAAGTAGAAATGGAGTAAAAAAAATTGAGGGGAGAGAGTACAATTTTATCTAATTCCTGAATGTGATGTTTACAATGTTGGATCTTGGGATTCAAGTTATATGTGGGATATTTGTGTTTTGGTGATTGTATATTAGGTGGTAAAGATTCTTGCAGCTGCTGATCCCTCAGCGAGTGGTATAAATAGCGGTGACGAAGAAGGTTGGGTGCCATTGCACTCTGCAGCAAGCAGTGGTAATGTGGAAATTGTGGAGATTTTGCTCAACAGAGGTGAGTTAACAATTTGCAGTTTTATCCGAAGAATTTATCTTTACAAAATTGGAAACATGTCTTAGAATGAAAAATAAAAGATCCAAAGATTCCTATGCATTCAACAGAATGGATTTCTATAGATCTATCAGCCTGTTGGAGTTTAATTAATTTACAACAACAACATACCCAGTGTAATCCCACAAGTGGGGTTTGTGCGGGGGGGGGGGGGGGGGGGGTGGAATCGACTTATGGATTTTAAAGAGTAGAAGAAATTGAATTGATGAGCTAAAGGCAGACAGATAATGGATGTACAGTTTAAAGATATTGATTTGTTGAGCGTTAACTTGAAATATCTTGTACTCAGTTTGTGCCAATCCATCTAGCCGTTCTTCTATTTCTCCAATATCAAGTTGGGACTCCCTTCTGTCACGAAATCTATTGAAGTGCAGTTTTGGAAGATGAAACAAGGTTATCCTAATATCAGCAATATGTTTTTGTTACTTTTAGTCTCGTGTATCCTATAATGACTCTGTTGCTGTTCCATGGAAGGAGTGACCTGTGAAAGTCTACCTGCTTTTGTTAGCATTGTTTAGATAGTTTCAATGAATACAGTTCACTTGTTTTAGTTGTTGAGCCATGAATTCGTGATAGTGTGTATATTTGTAAATAGGTGCTGATGTAAATCAGAAAAATGATGGTGGCCGCACTGCTCTTCACTATGCTGCTAGCAAGGGTCGAGCGAAAATAGCTGAACTTTTGATTTCACATGGTGCTAAGATCAATGCAAAAGACAAGGTTTGTGATCTTATGCTTGGAGATACTCATCTCCTTGGAAAGCTTATTATGGTTTCAATAATATTTGAAGATTAGGGTGTTCGCAACTTCTTGCTATTGATTTTATTAACATGTGATGTAGGTAGGATGCACCCCATTGCATCGTGCAGCTAGCACGGGGAACTCTGAGCTATGCGAACTATTAATTGAGGAAGGCGCTGAAGTTGATGAAGTTGACAAGGCAGGGGAAACACCCTTGATGACTGCTGTTGTATGCGGCAATAAAGAGGTAATTATGTAGAGGTTATTTCTTTTGCACTGGTTAAGTGTCCTGAATCTTATCCATAAACAATATAGATCAGAAGGGTCATAAATAGTTGACAAGTGAACATTGCAGAGATTTTTTTTTTTGGTTATTGTTATAAGACTTCTTTCTTCTTTTCTTGAATACTTAAGCATGTCAAGTATCAGATATCTCATGCTCCCCTTTTTTAGTTATTACACCTTTTTATTTGGTCAGGTGAAGGACCCTTCATCTTATGCGGCTCCTTTCTCGTTATTCTACTACTTTCTCCCACTTCTGTATTTGGGAAAGAACAGTTTTATCCTTTTCTCTCCTTTGTTATGCCTGAGGTCAAACCATTGAAACCAGCTTATATTTAAACAAAGTTGTTTCCCTCGGAAACTCTGCATGAAACTCTATTGTTGCTCACCTATGAAATATTCCTCTGAAAAACTCACCCAAAATCATTCAATCTAATCATGCTATGTTTAGCTACATGGGAATGGAATCGCAGCAGGTGGATGGTAATGATGCCTTTGATATTGAAGTTACTTTTAGTTAGGTGAAGCTTTGATTCTATTCGTATTGCCAATGTGCAAAAACAAATCGACGCACCGAGGTGGTGTCCTATTTGTCGGTCAGTGAAGTGGTAACGCCCTGGGAGACCATGGTTCTTTTCGTAACTTTTTGTGGGCAGTTTTACCCAGTATATGCATGCTGAAAAAAGGTGTAGCACCTCGTGAATTGATTTGGGTTTGAGGGGCACAAACTGATCCGCGCAGCCCTTACTTCTACCTCTTGGAGATAGAGAGGCTGTTTCACTTACACATATATTTGTTTTGGAATTTACAACATTACAGAACAAACAATAAAGCACATTGTGATTACGTTTACTTGACAGGTAGCTTTACTCCTCATAAGACATGGAGCAAATGTTGACATTGAGGACAAGGAAGGATACACTGTGCTTGGTCGTGCTTCTAATGATCTTCGCCCAATATTGGTTGATGCTGCAAAGGTGATGCTCGAAGGATAAATTCCATGAACTTATAGTAGCCTATCAGAAAACGCGAGCCAACTCTGTATATGATCGACAAGAAGCCTGCTCAACTAGATACAGACTAATGAATATCTTTCTGAGACATTTTTAGTTGTATAAGAAGAAATCTCAATGATGTTTTGACTCATTTACTGTATTTTTTTCTACTAACTTGAATAGTTGTGTTCATCCCTTGCGGAAACTATATGTTGATATCATGGTTTTTTTTTTCCTGAGAACCAAAACATATTAATCCAATAACAGTGGATAGTGCACTATTTTTGTGCACTATCTAATTTTTTTTTTTTGCAATATAGTGCACAAAATAAGTGCACTATATAACAATATATATACTACAATATATCCTTTTAACCTAACCCTAAATCCTCATATCTTCATCTTCTCCCCACCATCGCCCCCCTCCCCCCGCCCCAACACCCCACCCCACCTTCTCTGTAAAAATTCCAAATCTGATGGCTTCCCACCCCCAAATAATCACACGTATTTTGCAAGAAAGACATATTGAGGTGCATTCTACGCGTAGCTGACGATTGTATTGTTCAATTTCACTCAAAAAAATCTCAATTTAGGTAATTTTTTTTAAAAAAAATTGTACATTTTTTATTATCTCCTCTTTTAATGCATGATGTCCATTTGAAATTAATTCAACAAACTCCTAGTTGTATCTCTGACGGAAGTCTATTTTGTTGGTGTAATGATAAGAAATAGGCATATTTGTTGAACATAAGCATATTTAGGCATATTTGTTGAAAAAAAAAATATTTTGCCAAGAATATTACGCTAAAAAAAACATGGTTCCCAAACAAGCTCCTACAAAAACAAGGACTTACTCGGGAAGCCCGCCTTAAGATGTAATTGACACAACAAATTACTTTCCAATCTACTAATTAAGTTGTGAAATAATGAAACTCTTAAGTCTTGACTAACTAGCATGTCAATTTTTGCTCCATTTTGTATTTGAAGACAATTAGGCCTAGCAGACTTAGAGGAAGATGACAGGCATTCAAGTACGACCTGTTTTTTGATAGTAATTTGCGTTAACCCAAGGTCAAAAGACAGCTTATCTAACAACATAACATACCTAGTTTAGTCCCACACGGTGGAGGTGGGGTCTGACAGTATCATTGATATATCAACTTTCCACCTATCAAACCATTTAATATGCAATATGTGATACAAAAAATCTTTGCCTATAACATTATTGTTTAGTGTGTAACTGAGATTTTTTGCTTTGTAAGGCTCTGTGTGTTGTAAATTTGCTGCTTTATAAGTCTTCTATTTGATCAGGATGTTAGAAGGTCAAGACAGACTTCTACTTGTTTTCCTTGCAACAGGTTGTTAAGGCTTAATAAACTAGCACTTTGATTTTCATATGTGCAACTTTTGCCTTTTGTTACTATTGACTGCTAAAGCAATAGGAAAATTTTAGTTATTCTTTTATGGAACTGTCAGGCAATTAATTAATTGGCTCATTGCTTTCCTACATCAAATGCATTTGAACAAATTCCCTATCAATATTTCTCTATCTATTAAAATTAGTTTTTTGAAATATGGAATGTCTATAACTTATTAGTCACTGTGGCAGAGGTGTATTAACCATTGGGTAACATAAATCGTCACTAATATACTATTTGTAACTTGATTTGCTTAATGAGAAAGCCAACAATTTTACTTACTTGTAGAGAGAAATGAGAAATATAAGGGCATGAAATGTGGCAACTGATGTGTAATTAGGATATTTTTGGTATTTGATCACGATGTTTAGAGAGTTTCTGATGAAAAGTCTTGATCAACTGAAAAATAGAAGATCAACGTTTAGTCTCTAAAATGTATTTTAAGCTATTAGACGAATAACATTAATTAAATGATCACGACCAATGATCAATTTTAATTTTGTAGGGACATATTCGTAATCCAACTTTCAACTATGAAACTTTTTTACTTTTAGTATAATATGATATCATATTATTTTGCAAGTTGGATAAATTTTTGGGTTTTTCTGAAGCTTCTTGTTAACTAATAATATATTATTGCTTATTTGACTAAGAAGTTATTTGACTTGTAAAACAATCTTAATGAAAAGATATTTATTTTGGAATGAAATAGTTTCAAACGAGCAAAATAGACATATTTAAGATTTTCATTGTCAGCCATTTAGTTTGAGATTACGTCTTAGTAGCATATTTTCTTGTCTATTCAAATGCACCCCAAAAATATGAATCAAACATTGAAGAACAACTAGTGGTAATGAAATAACTATATAGTATAAAGACATGTTTTACGACCTTCGCTCTAGTGAAATTTTGGTGTACAGGTCTATATTATGCACCAGATCTTGCATCCTAGGCCCATTAATGGGACATTACTTATATTACAGGTGACTCACAGGTCGCAACCTTTGTGGACTGAGGATCTTGATAGTAATGACATTGTATTTTCGACAATAGTCGATGTGTCACGGACGATTTTTGAATACCTCCCCTCCCCCCTCCCCTCTTGAGTGCGTCATAAAGTATATATCTAGGGTGGGGTTATGGGATGTTGTAAGGGTGGATAGTATACAATTTGACCATAAGCTCGTCACGGCCATGATTGAGAGGTAGAGACGCACAATTTTCACCTACCCTTTGGAGAGGTCACTTTGACCTTGTAGGATATCAAGATTTTGTTTAGACTACGTGTTGAGAGGAATGTCGTGGTATATGGAGATCTAATACATCATAATTCGGATTGGACTTCGTTGCTACAAGATCACACTGGCCTCACTCCAGCACCGGGGGATTTTTTGGGTACTAGCCGTCGTAACATAGGTGTATTAGTCTAGTATATTCAACAGCAACTAGATCAATATTCCATTACAGATGACACTCCTGATGATAGAGTTAAGAGGATCACTCGATTATACATGTTGATTTTAGGAGAGATCCTATTCCCGAACAAATCTTGGCATCTCTTGATTCTGCAGTTCTTGTATTTTTTTATTGATCTCGATCAGACGGGGGACCTATAGCTGGGGCAACACTGTTCTAGCTTATCTTTTCTGGTCTCTTTGTCGGGTATCTATTACTAGGTCTCGCCTTGGAGGATCCATATGTTCCTCTCTTCCAGGTATCTTATCTTATTATGTTAGCTTCAATTTGATTATTTGTTAGTTTAGTACATTGACTTTTATGTAACATTTAAAATGGACTTGAAGTTCTGCCCTTTCGACTAATATCGCTTGGGGATATTGATAAGGATGAGTCGTTGATACCATATGGTAGAAAGTAGACGCAAGGGATTCAACGTGTTTCAGAGGCACACCACGCCCTAGTCACCATGAGAGATCATCTTGATCATTTGACGTCCGAGCAGGTATGTTTTCGTAATGTTCCATCATCGTAAGGTAACTTATTATATATCGTACCGTGTGAGGTCATATTTTTAGTGTTTTGTGTTGAGTCATATTTTGATGTATCGTGGTGTATGGGGCCATATTTTTAATGTATTGTGTTGAGCCATATTTTATGCATCGTGTTGTGTGGGGCCATGTTTTTAGTGTATTATGTTTTTTTTATCCATATTTTTCTGTATCATGTCGTGTGGGGTCATATTTTTAGTATATTGTGTTGTATTGAGCCATATTTTATGCATGTGTGCCATGTTTTTAGTGTATTGTATTGTGTTGGCCATATTTTCATGTATCATGTCGTAGGGCCACGTTAGTATTCTACTTTTTTGTGTGGAGTTGATTGTCAGTTGTAAAATTTTAAAATTGTCTAAAAATCAAGGAAACTCTATTGATTTTTTTTTTTGTAAAAGGTGACTACATAAATAATTCAGTTAGGATACTTGTCCGAAATGCAGAACTAATAGAGCCTTCCAAAATGGAAGTGTAAAACCAAGATGTGTCCATATTAGAGAACCACCATATTATACAAAATTAAAAATGACATTAAATCTAAAAATTATAAAATATACAGTTCACGTTCTGCAGATAACCTACAAATTTACTGTACTAACATTATTCCCAAATGATTAAGACCACCAGTTGTGTTGGGAGGAGAAGGGTGCAGCATTAGAGTGCTAGAACAACTAAAGGAATATATTGTTGGGAAAAAATAAAAGGAGAAGCTTACATATCGTTAGTCAGAACCAACTGCAAAATACTTGAAATTTTGGTTGGTACTTATAGAAAGTGCAGCTTCATTAACCTTAACAAGCTTGATGCTCTGGTTAGTAAAGTTTGTTTGAATTATGTAGGATAGTAGCAACTGACTTTCTATCATGTTATGGATCATTTGTTATGTGCACTAACTTTTTCTAGTGATTTTAATTTCTAGACTAATTTATCATACCTAAAAGGGCAAATAAAATAATCTTAAGTTGTATAAGATAAGGTAAAAAAAAATTCACGATGTCTCATCTATCTCGCATACCAAATTGATAAACAATCAATAACCATACTAGTACTTGTTATTTATTTAATAGTGCAGCATAAACGAGACTAAATATTTAGTCCTGGACCTAGCATGAAAGCTTTCATTCTTAATTTGACAAAATAGAGTTCGGAACCAAATTATACCACCAAACTAAAAAATGTACCAAAATATTTTCGCCTAAAACCTTGATAATGTGATTTGGGGGTTTCAAATTTCTTTCACTTATCAAGCATCAATTGATCTGTAATTAACTTCATCACTTTCTTCATTTAAATAAAAAATTATTCAAATTTTTTCTTTGTCGCATATGTAGTTCTTAAATTCCCCCGCCCTACACCCACTAGACTAAACTCCCCGCGATACACGATATATTGGCCTGTCGGCTTTGCTTCTGATACTGATAAAGTAAACATTGGGAAAAAAAATCGAAAACCAATCTCAGCCTCGGCTTTCTATTCAGGTTTATACATCCGTTAATTCAAAATTCCTCATCCAATTCCGCCTCCTCTTTCCGGCACCATAAGCTTTTGTTGGTTTTATGATCACATTATACTTTATATATTAACATTATACATTACAAAGTTCACATTAGATATTACTTTTATACGCTGTTGGTTTTATGGTCACATTATACGTTAGATATTTACATTATACATTACAAAGTTTACATTAGATGTTACTTTTATACGTTGTTGGTTTTATGGTCATACTATACTTTAGATATTTATATTATACATTAGATATTAGTTTTCATGACATCCTTATGATATGTATAAGGTTGCATTATACATTAAAAAAGCTTAAATTTTATATTAGTTTTCATGAAAAAAGTTGCTATGATAAGGTCACTGCAAAAAAAGGTGAGTCATATACTTTTATATGTTAAATAGATGATCGGAAATGTTTTTCATTGTTTAATGTTAAAATGGATAACTCACAATTTTTGTGAGTTATGTTAAAATAAGAATGGATAACTCACAAAAATTGTGAGTTATGTTAAATTAAGACGGATAACTCACAATTTTTGTGAGTGATGTTAAAATAAAATGCATAACTCACCAAAATCGTGAGTTATGTTAAAATAAGAATGGATAACTCACAATTTTTATGAGTTATACACTTTTCAAAAAATCTGACGACAGTTCTACTCTGCCGTTAAAAAATTTGTGCATAACTCACAAAAAATATGAGTTAAGCATACTTTGATACTTTTTTAAATATATGACATATTTTGGTATTTTTTTAGTTTAGTTTCGGACTCGACAATAGACCTCTGTCAGGGAGAATGACTATTATTTCTTTATCTTATATTTAATAGCTAGCATGAAACAGTGTGTATTTTATCTATTGTTTCTTTGTGCTTACTTTTACATTGATTATTTTATTTTAATTTAGTTTGTATGGCACCTTATCATGATATCATTCATATTTTACCTCCTTGGTGCACATCTGGAGAGTCGATGTGGCAGATGCGGGTACCAATGTTGTCTTTAGAAGCCATAGAGTGGCACCCAGCAAACAGAGTGATGCTACAACTCGAGCTTTCACAACACGTTCCATAGGCTCTTCCATGACTACCTGACCATTATAAGCATAATGACCGATCAACAATCGAAGGAAGTTTATTGAACAGCATAACCATTCTGTTGGCATATGGATTCATTGACAACCTAGAGTTATGAAGGTACATGACGATGCCAACTTAGATACTTATATAGAATGGTGTTTGCAACATGGTCATTGTTATTGGGCAACCCTGCTCTCAAAGATTCTAATACGTGGTGATTGCGCCTTCACATGAGGCGATGCGTAGAGGCTTTTAGCAGTTGCATGAAAAGGTGCTAATATGGATGGAGAGCCCGAAGACTAGACAATGTGGAGTCGATCTTGCTAGTGATATTAGAAAGAATTTTGAGCAGGCAAATCAGGCCTTTCAGGGACCTATAGTTTCGAGCGAACAGTACCAGCAACAACTCAGGAGTCATTGAGGAAGGGGAAGAACGGGCACGTGGTGATGTAGCCGTGCGTAGGAAAGGACGAGGTTGTGGACGTGGACGTAGACACGGTGTCTTCATGCTCTGAAGGGGGTAGGAGATGTGTCATTACTTTCGGCTGCAAAGCCAGAGCCTCTCACAACGGCAGATGATGACCCTATTGTACGTCACGAGCCAATTCATTTAAGTCTTTTCATCCATCACCGTTCACGCCAGGTTGTTCATCCATATGTGAGTCGCACCATTTCTCCACATTTATTGCACCTGTTTGGGTTGATGAACCCAACCGATAATCATATTGCGACATGCCTTCTCGAGACTTGCCTTGTACTCTACGTTTGAGTTTTTGCTCGTTAGAGTTTGGAATGTGGCGGTTACTATTAACAGTTACTTTATTAAATTTTTATTTTTGTTTTAGATTAATTAATTTTTATTTTTTATAATAAATTATTCTTTAGTCTCAGAATTTGCTTTGCACGTCGTCATCCATCCCGATTTAGACATCCGAGATGGTTTCCCAATTTATGCCTCACACAGTATATGAGGAGATGAGACACCAGGTAAATATTTAGTAAATACAAAGCTATATCAATTGTGGTGTTTTTAATACACTTTTCATTTAGCTGCTTATATATTACTCGTTAGATTCATGATTTGTCCCTGTCATCCATTTCCGATCTCACATTGGAGACAGCGGCACATGATACATCTCATGCAGTCACAAAACTTCCCATTGACACGCACGTGAATAATTAAAAAAAAAAAAATTTGAATGACTGCTCGTATTTATAATTTGTTAACGCATAGTTCTTCATGTATTTTTTTAGATTCCTAATTCAACACCTTCTGTTGTCCCGGATGCATCTCATACACCAACTGACGTTACGGAGGAGACACAGGTCATTATTATAATATACACACTAACTAATATTCGTAAATTATTTATTATAATTAGTTTAATATTATGTACTTATGTCTAATTATGTTTTGTAGAAACCGGCGCATAAGATCAATCATAAAAACAAGCATTTTACTGATGCGGTTGCTGCTATAACAAGGAGGGACAACTGTTATGGAGAGAGATGCTGCACACGGGGGACTTAGGCCATGGGTGTCAATACGACATAGGAGTTGTGGCAAAGTAAAACGGATAACATAACAACGTGCCACAACTCCTATATTGTATCGACACCCGTGGCCTAAGCCTCCCGTGCGCAGCATAGTCTCTATTACTGTTGTCCCTTTTCGTTTTAGCAGCAACCGCATCAGCACAATGCTTGTTTTTACGATTATTCTTACGTGCCGGATCCTAAAAATAAAATTAGACATGAGTATATAATATTAAGCTAATTATAATAAATAATTTATGAATATTAATTAGTGCATATATGATAATAATGACCCATGTCTCCTCCGTAATGTCAATTGGTGCATGAGAGGCATCCGGGACAACAGAAGCTGCTGAATTAGGAATCTAAAAAAAATACATGAACTATATGCATTAACATATTATAAACACGAGTAGTCATTCGAATTTTATTTTTTCTAATTATTCACCTGTGTTTCAACGGGAATCTCTGACTGCCTGAGATGCATGTGCCGCTGTCTCCAATGTGAGATCGGGAATGGATGACAGAGCCAAATCATGAATCTAAAGAGTAATATAGTAAGCAGTTAAATGAAAACTATATATTGAAAACACCACAACTAATATAGCTTTGTATTTACTAAATATTTATCTGGGGTCTCGTCTCCTCAAGTACTGCATGAGTCGTAAAATGGGGAACCATCTAGGAGGTCTAAATTGGGATGGATGACGACGTGCAAAGCAAATTCTGATACTAATATAATAGTTTATTTAAAAAACAAAAATTAGTTAATCTAAAACAAAAATAATAAATTAATGAAGTAATTGTTAGTAGTAACTGCCACATCTCCAAACTCAAATGAGCCAAAACTCAAACGTAGAGTACAAGTCAAGTCTCGAGAAGGCATGTCGCAATATGATTGTCGGTTGGGTTCATCAACCCAAGCAGGTGTAATAAATATGCAGAAATAATGCGATTCAGACATAGATGAACAACCTGGCATGAACGGTGATGGATGAAAAGACGGTGAATGAACAGGCCCGTGATGTACAATAGGGTCATAATCTGCAGCTGTCTGAGGCTCTGACTTTGCAGCCGAAGATAATGGCACATCTCCTACCCCTCTCCCATGTATGAAGACGCCGTTTCTACGTCCACATCCATAACCTTATCCTCACCTACGCACGGCTACATCACCACGTCTTCCCCCCCCCTTCTCCATGCCTCCCGACTGACTACTGCAACTGTTCGTTTGAAACTATAGGCCCCTGAAAGGCTTGATTTGCCTGCTAAAAAATCTTTCTAGTGTCACTAGCAAGATCGACTCCACACTGTCTAGTCTTCGGGCTCTCCATCCATATTAGCACCTTTTCATGCAACTGTTGAAGGCTTCTACGCATCGCCTCATGTGAAGGTGCAATCGCCACGTACCTAGAATAACTGAGAGTAGGGTTGCCCAAAAACAACGATCGTGTTGCTAATACCATTCTATATAAGCATCTAAGTTGGTATCGTCATGTATCTCCACAACTCTAGGCTGCCAATGAATCCACATACAAACAGAGCGATTATGCTCTTCAATAAA
The DNA here is from genome assembly GCF_002878395.1 of Capsicum annuum. Taxonomy (NCBI): domain Eukaryota; kingdom Viridiplantae; phylum Streptophyta; class Magnoliopsida; order Solanales; family Solanaceae; genus Capsicum; species Capsicum annuum. The sequence continues at coordinate 15,492,031 of NC_061121.1, forward strand.
ATCCGCTTCAATTGTAGATCTCTCATCATGCTTATAATGGTCAGGTAGCCTTTGAGGAGCCTATAGACCGTGTTGTGAAAGATAAAACTGTGGCATCACTCTGTTTGTTGGGTGCCACTCTATGGCTTCTAAACATAACATTTGCACCTACATCCGCCACATCGACTCACCAGTTGTGCAACAAGGAGGTAAAGTATGAAGGATGTCACGATAAGGATGTCACGATAAGATGTTCATACAAACTAAATTAAAATAAAATAATCAATGTAAAAGTAAGTATAAAAAAACAATAGATAAAATACAACTCGGTTTCATGCTAGCTATTAAATATAAGATAAAGAAACAATAGTCATAAAATAATCAATGTAAAAGTAAGTATAAAAAAACAATAGATAAAATACAAGTAGGTTTCATGCTAGCTATTAAATATAAGATAAAGAAACAATAGTCTCCTCTGAAAGAGGTCTATTGTCAAATTAAGAATGAAAACTTTCATGCTAGGTCCAGGATGATATATTTAGTCTCTTTTATGCTACGCTACTAAATAATAAAAAGACTACTATGGTTATTGATTGTTTATTAATTTGATATGCGAGAGAAGGTTAGATATCTCAGTCTGAGATAAATTTATACTGTGCATTAAATGTAGTATAAATTTTATCGTAGATTTAATCATGAGTTATTCCACCTTATCTTATACAACTTGAGATTATTTATTTGCCTTTTGGGGTAGGACAAATTAATCTAGAAATTAGAATCATAGGAAAAATTTAGTGCACATACCAAACGACCCATAACATGACAGAAAGTCAGATGTTACCATCCTACATAATTTAGACAAACTTTACGAACCAGAGCATCAAACTTGTTAAGGTTAATGGAGCTGTACTTTCTATAAGTACCAGCCAGGATTCTAAGTATTTCGTTGTTGGGTCTAACCAAGAATATGTAAGCTTTCTCCTATTATTTTTTTCCCAGCTATATATCATTCATTTAAACCTTTAGTTCTTCTAGAACTTTAATACTGCACCCTTCTCCTTCCAACACAAATGTTGGTCTTAATCATTTGGGAAAGTTGGTACAATAAGTTTGTAGGTTGTCTGCAGAACGTAAACTGTATATTTTATAATTTTAGGTTTAATGTTATTGTTAACTCTGTATAATATGGTAGTTCTCTAGTATGGACGCAACTTCGTTTTACACTCCCATTTTGGAAGGCTCTATTAGTTCTGCATTTTTGACAAGTACCCTAACTGAATTTGTTTATGTAGTTACCTTTTACAAAAAAATCGGCAAAGTTTCCTTGGTTTTTAGACAATTTCAAAATTTTACTACAGACAATCAACCCCACACAACAAAGTAGAATACTAAAATATGGCCCCACATGACACAATACATGAAAATATGATCGGCACAACACAATATACTAAAAACATGGCCCACACGGCATGATGCATAAAATATGGCTCAACACAACACAATAGGCTAAAAATATGGCCCCACACGGCATGATACATAAAAATATGGATCAACACAACATAATACGCTAAAAATGACCCCACACGGCACGATGCATAAAATATGGCTCAACACAACACAATATACTAAAAATATGGCCCTACACGTCATAATACATAAAAATATGGTTCAACACAACACAATACATTAAAAATATGGCCCCACACGGCACGATACATAATAAGCTAACTTAATGTGATGGAACATTATGAAAACATACCTGCTCAGACATCAAATGATCAAGTTGATCTCTCATAGGGACTAGGGAGTGGTGTGCCTCTAAAACCCGTTGAATCCATCGCATCTATTTTCTACCATTTGGCATCAACAACTCATCCTTGTCAATCTCCCCAAGCGGTATTAGTTAGAAGGGCAGGACCCTCTCCCAAGTCTATATCTAAATGTTACATAAAAGTCAATGTCAACTAAACTAACAAATAATTGAATTGAAACTAACATATTTACATAAGATACCTCGAGGAGAGGAATGAATCCTCCAAGGCAACTCCCAATAATAGATATCCAACAAAGAGACCAAAAAAGATAGACTAGAACAGTGCTGCCCCAGTTGTAAGTCCCTGTCTGGTCGAGATTAATAAGAAAGTACAAGAACCATAGACGTAAGATATGCCAAGATGTGTTCGGGAATAGGATCGCTCCTAAAATCAACATGTATAGTCGAGCGATCCTCTGAACTCTATCATCAGGAGTGTCATCTGTAATGGGATGTTGATCTAGCTGCTGCTGAATATACTCGACTAATACACCTATGTTACAACGGCTAGTACCCGAAAAATCCCCCGGTGCTGGAGTGAAGCCAGTGTGATCTTGTAGCAAACAAGTCCAATCCGAATTACGATGTATTAGATCTCAATATACGACAGCATTCCCCTCAACACATAGTCTAAACAAAATCTTGATATCCTGCAAGGTCAAAGTGACCTCTCCGAAGGGTAGGTGAAAATTGTGCCTCTACCTCTTAATCATGGCCGTGACGAGCTTATGGCCAAGTTGTATCTTGCCCGCCCTGACAACATCCCATAACCCCGCCCTGGATATATACTCTATGTCGCGCTGAAGGGGGTGGGGGAGAGGGGGGTTATCAAAAATCATCCATGCCGAGGGCCTCAGTTGAAATCAAGTAGAAAGAATTGTTCAAAGCAGGTGGCGATTCATCGTTCTTCAAATCAGTTACTAAACATCAGCTAATCAAATCCCTATCTCTCCGTAATGAAGATGCTCGTTCTCTCCTTATGTTGCTGTTTCTTCCGGACACAGAGGTTCTTTCACTCTCACTTCATTTTTAGCTCAATTCTTTTAGTAATGTATGAGCTCGTTTGGTTGGAAAACAAGTTATTCTGGGATTAGTTATTTTGAGATTGTTATCGTGAGAACTAACTGCGGGATAAGTTATTCCGCGATTAATCCCCCAAAAATATATATAAGATAAAGCTCATCCTAGCTAAAATTATTCACTGAATTAGTTATTGTTGATCCTTGTACCAAACTAGTCTTATTGTTGTTATATTGTATTTATCATGTTGTTTTAATGAATACAACATTTGGATGGATTGTATCATATTCTGTCATTACATAATGTCACACATTAATAATTTGACTGATAAATAAACCCACAAGAAATGAAGGATATGGGTAGAGCTATTATAAAAAAAAAATAGGTTAAATGAAAAGAACAGGATTATTAGCTCCCACGCGTGGCCTAATAGTCAATGAAGTGGGTAGAAAATATGAGGTTTAAGTTTAAATCCCAGTAAAGACAAACATTAGGTGATTTTTTTTCATCGGTGGATACCTGATATATAGTGCTAGTAGAAGGTGATAGGTATCCTGTGGATTTAGCTGAGGTGCGTGAAAGCTAGCCCCGACACCATGATTATAAAAAAAATAAAAATTACTAAATAATAGGTAAAAATAAAATGAGAAGAAAAAAAGGTTACAAGAGGGATTTGTTCGGATGCTAAGCACTCCTCATATCCAACCCTGAGGTTGTGAGTTCAAGTCATCAACGGAGCAAAAAACGGGTTGGAGCTCTTAGGGAGTGTAAAGAATAAAAAATAAAAAATAGGTAACGACACAATCACACCAAATCGATCGTTACATAAAATTTGCCTTTTTTTTGTTACCTAACGATGGATTTAATGATACGATAATCAAAACAAACATTGCATTTAAACTAACAATACAATACAACAGATAACAACCATTCAAACAATCTGTAAATAATTGTGGCAGTCAGCCAGTTTGGGCACACTAATAAAACTAATCCTCTTGTTTTAAAATGTATCAAGTTACCAATTTGAAATAGGGAAATGTAACTTATTATAGTAGTTTTCAAATGTTGCCATATCTAGCTTGGGAAGTTAGTCTAGTCGATTTTTAATAAGGAAAAAATATTTTGGTTATAAGGGGGACTCATATAAATCAAATTTTGTTTTTTTGACATTTGAAAAGTCATAGTAAGAGAAATTGTATGTTTGATTCTCAAAGTAGAAATGGAGTAAAACGAATTGGGGGGAGAGAGTACATTTTTATCTAATTCCTGAATGTGATGTTTACAATGTTGAATCACATTTTGGTGATTGTATATTAGGTGGTAAAGATTCTTGCAGCTGCGGATCCCTCGGCGAGTGGTATAAATAGTGGTGACGAAGAAGATGTACAGTTTAAAGATATTGATTTGTTGAGCGTTAACTTGAAATATCTTGTACTCAGTTTGTGCCAATCCATCTAGCCGTTCTTCTATTTCTCCAATATCAAGTTGAAGTGCAGTTTTGCAAGATGAAACAAGGTTATCCTAATATCAGCAATATGTTTTTGTTACTTTTAGTCTCGTGTGTGTATCCTATAAGGACTCTGTTGCTGTTCTGCTTTTGTTAGCATTGTTTAGCTACTATTCTTTATGTACTATTTTTTTTAGCATATATTTGTGTCTTGGTTTGTCCTGTCAAATACAGAGGAGATACGAAAGAGTTAGCGTCATACAACTTAGAAGCTACAAAGTCATGGAGTTGCCAATGTGCGAAAAACATAGACATCAAGTAATTGGTTTACCTCTCTCGTAACACGACACAGCTACTTCCTGAAGAAGTCTTCTGTATCTTGGAGATCTTCCTCAATACATCAGCAAAAGCAGTCTTATCCTGCAACAATGTAATTAATGCAGTCACGTAAGGGAAAGAGGAACCTCACTGTGGAAACAATTGGTGCACTAATGTTGTATCTGATTCGTACGAAACCTCAGCGTGGAGAACAATCAGGAACTTTTGGTCCGAAAATGTTAGTATCCCGTGGTTCGACCACGGTCGCTTGATGGAGCAAATCGACTGATTTGACACTCTAAAATGTATAAACCACACAAAACACATAAAACATCAACCACAAACAAAACGATTCCAAAGTATAGTGTCCAGTCCGATTATACAGTCCAAAATAAAAAAGGTACTGAAAAGTAAACCTACACTAATCCTAAACTACTCTCCAATGATACTTCAGGCCTCCTTTGCGTACATGATACTTCGGAGCATTCCCCGATGAATAAGTACAGTGTGGCCTCGCGGCATTCCCCGATGAATGAATACATTTGATAAAATATAACAAAAATGGAGAAATCATTCAACACAGACATTCACACATTTAATTATATAGAATCTTACGAGTTGCCTACCCCGAGCCTACCGTTTGCCTATCCACTCGACAACATATCACGTTCAACATCAACAATGAATCAAAATATCCGAATATCCACTTTTATCAATTTTCGATTCCCGCCCCCCAAAATAATTGACTAATTCTTCAACTATCAATTCAATTTTCGACATTCAAATCCAACATCAACCAACCCATAACAAAGATTCAAACATGCTCAAACAACAAATCATTTCCGATTAATTAACCAACTTCAACATAGAATCACCCAAAACAATTAGATTTGCTCAACCACACAATCAAGATCATATCATCAACCAAAGCATTCCATCCACAACATCGGGTATCGTAAACACAGAAATAAACTATAGTAGAGGTTAGAAATGGACCTTTGAAGAATCGATTTCGTTGATAATAAAATCAAGAAAGCCCGGACTATAGAATTCCTAATAGGACCTCAACAATGACGAATTCCAACTCCGTATTGAAAAATATGAGACCCAAAACTGAAGCTCCATAAATCTAATCGAACCTGAAAACCGACATTATTCACGATACTATTTCTCTCTCGATTTTTTTCTCTCTCGCGCGATTCTGTCTTCTCTCCCTCGGTTTTTTGTTCTTCTTGTGAGGAAGACGATTTGGTGATTGTTGTTATTGTGGAGAAAATGATGATGAAAGAATGAACCCCTCTATTCTCCTTTTAGAATTTTCCTTTTATATTTTTTATTTGTTTTTTCTTTTTCTTTATTTATTATCCTATGTGGAAGCATATAATTGGTGGCTTGTGGGAATAAGTGTGTGGCATGTGGAAAAGTTAGTGTGGCATGAGGAAAGATGAGGGTGGCGTGTGGAAAAATGAGTAGGGCGTGTGCTTTTTGCATGTATCCAATGAAAAATGGAAAGTGAGGTGTTGAGGTGGCATAGTGAGGTGACAAAGATGCTATGTATTTAATTATTTTCAATTCTTTTTTTGGGGGGGGAGAAATTATCAATTAAATAAAAGTATGGTAAGGTGAATAAAATAAAAATAAAAATAAAATTAAAAAAATAAAATAAAAATAATTAAAATATTTTCGAGAAAGGATAAAATTACATGTCTACATCATGGCCCCTTTAGATGTAAACACATGGTGTTTTCATACAAAGCAGTAAACAACAAGACAGAATTTTGTCCTGACCTTTATTCAAAAGCACGAAGCACGAGGAAGGAGGGAAACCAGGTCTTGACTTAGGATATCCTACCTACCCCAAGTTATGAGGAAATCGACTGACAGTTTTCTCAAAGGATTGGAAGGAGATGGACTATGCCGAGTTGCAGAGTCGAGTGAGGTCCCATCGAGGTTCCGATCCGCGGCTCTGTTATTACATCAAAAATGAAAATTACAAGTTAAAAACCTAAATGAAATTATAAAATCCTATCTACGCAGCTTCTGTTGGACTCTTGACTTCAGTTTCATCACCCTATTCTTCAGGCGGGCTCCTGATTTGAATTTTCTTCAACTTGTTGCTTGGTTTTCAATTTCATCACCTTGTTCTCCAGGCGGGCTCCTGACTTGCTATTTTCGATCTGTTGACTTTCATTTTCTTTACTTTGTTACTTGACTTTCAACTTCTTCACCTTGTTGTTTGACTTTCAATTTCTTCATCTTGCTGCTTGACTTTCTATTTATTCACCCTGTGTTTCGGGCGGGCTCCTGAAATCACATCAAAACTAGAAAGAAAATTATCCCAAACAAAGATTATTATAAAGAGATTTCATATACCAGGAAAGTGAAGTTCCAACACAAGAATTAAATTTCCCCCAAGTTTATCATCAAAGGACTTTTGCGAAAGTCACATCATTATAGGAATCAAAGAGAATGACTCGACTATAAGGTGTGTTTGATAGGAATCAAAGGAATTGACTCGACTAAAAGGTACGTCTTCTAGGGGTCAAGGAAAATGATTCGACTAAAAGATACGTCTTACTAGGAATCAAGGGAGATGACTCGACTAAAAGGTAAGTCTTATAGGAATCAAAGGGAATGACTCGACTAAAAGGTACGTCTTCTAGGGGCCAAAGGAAATGACTCGACTAAAAGGTACGTCTTATAGGAATCAAAGGAGATGACTAGACTAAAAGGTACGTCTTATAGGAATCAAAGGGAATGACTCGACTAAAAGGTACGTCTTATAGGAATCAAAGGATATGACTCGACTAAAAGGTACGTCTTATAAGAATCAAAGGAGATGACTCGACTAAAAGTTACGTCTTATAGGAATCAAAGGAGATGACTCGACTAAAAGGTACGTCTTCTAGGGGTCAAAGGGAATGACTTGACTAAAAGGTACGTTTTATAGGAATCAAAGGAAATGACTCGACTAAAAGATACGTCTTATAGGAATCAAAGGAGATGACTCGACTAAAAGGTACATCTTATAGGAATAAAAAGGAATAACTCGAATAAAAGGTACATCTTATAGGAATCAAAGGGAATGACTTGACTAAAAGGTACATTTTCTAGGAGTGAAGGTTCAATTTAAGAAGTGTATCATCCAGCAAATGAAAACTGAAATCCCTGGACAAGAAAGTATGTCTCCGGGGGATATAAGATGATGAATTTTTACCATGATGTAATTATCAAACCTGTGTAGACACATTGTTTCCTGCATTTGTAAAAGTGAGAAATTACGGGCCTTGATGTTTAGGCTTTGAAATCCTTGATTTGAAGGTAACATGTGTTCCTTTTTCATGCAAAGAAAGGTTGTGAGTTTAAAAATATGGTGGTTGGTTTGTGGCTTTGCCTTTCGTGAAAAACGCTCTTGCCGTCATCACATTTAATCTTGCTTCCAACCATTAACCTGTGTCATTGACTTGCTGCTTCATTGACCAAACTCAGATTATTAAGAGTGACTGAGACAAGCACAACATCTCTGCTTTGCCATGCTTCTCAGATAGACCCTTTGGAACCTTGGTATTTCATGAGTTCCTAGACTTATTTGTTGACAAAACTTTCTGCTTGCCTCATTTTGGCTCACAATCATGTCTCTTTCATGCGTTGGCCTTTCTGCCTTGCTTTGTACAATTGAAGAAGCTGGTAGCCAGTTTTGAAATCTTTTTTCACTTGTTTTAACATAGACTTGACTCAAAGACAAGAGAAAAATGACAATGATTTTATTTGAATAACTGACTCAAGAAAAATAAAAATATAACTATAGAAAAGAAAGAAATGACAATGAATGTCCCCATTGAAAAAGATAAAAGAAAAGTTTATCTGAAAATGACAGTCAACTCTAATGATTATGACATGCATATCGGATTAAACTGCCTAATTTTTTCATACAAAACTCTCACAAATTGTTGTTGAGTTAATGGATCTGAGAGTGAGTTGCTTTCTTGGGCCAATTGCATTCGGAGACCTCATTCGGCTAGTGGCGCCTTGAAGGATTTTCGCTAACAAGCTTCTCTCATTTCCTTTTATCACCTGACCATTGTCTTATAGTATCCGAGAGGGTTTTTACCAATAAGATTCTTAGTTTTATTTTTCTCAACTCATAGTCGTCTTACAGAGCCCGTGAGGATTTTCACCAATAAGACTCTCTCATTTTTATTTATCTCAACTCACCGTCATCTTACAGTGCCCGTGAGGGTTTTCACCTATAAGACTCTCTCATTTTCATTTCTCTCCTGATTCCTTATGTTGAGGAAGACAAGTAGTTCCCAAAATGCGTTATCCACATTCATTGCATACTTAACCTGAGCATTCTCGAAGATTGATCTGAAGGTCTTTCTTTGGTTGTAACTTGACTTTTGGATAGGGTTAGAAAGAAAGGATGGCATGGGGACTAAATGACACTTGAAGTGGGGTGGGACTTACAACTTTTGGAATCGACTCAAACAATGAGGATCAACTCATGCCCCAGTTTCTTTTGACTAGGCAATACTAAATTTTATTTGGTTGGACCGAGCTAGGGCAGCCTACGTATCTCACCCTCAAAAGAGGAGAATCAGGTCACGCGTAGTTCTGGTCACTTGTTCTTTTTTTGCTTGATTCTGACTTGTTCTTTTTTTCTTTTGACTTTTTTTTTCTTTGTGATTTTTCAGACTCTAATTTCCTTGACACTCTTTTCTTCCTTCTTGGACACATTTTTTTTTGTGAAGCTTTCTGACTCTATTCTCTTGCTCAATACTTTTCTTTTGAGCTTTGTTGGCTTTATCTTGATTCCAAAAGAGGGGTATGAAAGAAAATAACTCTAAGGCTCAAATGGGGTAAACAAAGGATGACACAATGTTTGGATAGCAGAATAAAATATCTTTATCATATCAATCCTTGAGAATGAAAGTACATAACATGCAATTGAAAAATGGGAGATAAAGATCATGTGTGACACTTTAACAACACTAACTTAAACTGAACATGTGTGTCACTTCTTCTTCTATACTTGTCCAGCATACAACTCCACCTTTGTTATGCATCCCTCACATTGAATGATTCATGCTTTTGTGGAGCTGATTTCTTTTTGTTCCTCTTGATATAGAATCACGCAGCCACTGTTTGACCTAATTAAGACATGTCTTTCAATTGATGACCAAGTTATTCTCACGATTCTCAAAATAATAGCCTTAATTTTCAAAGAAGGCTTCAACTTGATCACCAAATGTCCTAGCACTCTATCTATTTTCTCAGATGCTCTCTTTTTCTAACTTTAAACCTCTGATTCAATGTTCATGCTTAAACTGAATTTTAAGATCTGGCTGTAAATTTCACTAGCATGTTATGTCACTAGAGTCAACATAAAATATATATGTAAAGAAAACAAACAAAAAACACATATTTAAAACACAAAGAAAAATGGGACACTTCATTTAATAAAAATGAAAGATAGAAAGGTTTGAACATAACGACAAAGGGACAAAACAAGATAGATCCCGAACTACCATCCTGAAATAATTTGGATAACAGAAAATAAAATAAAACAAACTACCAGACCTCTTTCTAGTAGGGAGGGGTGACTTCTCAATTGCTCAGTCTGACATCTTAGTCACTGGTTCGCATATTAGCATGACTAGAGCTTTCCTCACTATCAATTTTCTACACCATAATTGATTTATCTTGAATCATCTTTTTAATTTCTCTTTTCAAAGCACGATAATCTTCAATACTGTGATCCTAAACATCAGAATGATATGCACATCGTACATTAGGATCAAAACTTCTTGAATGTGGATCAAGAGTATACCCAAGGAGAGGAGTGATCATTCCCTGCTGTACCAATTTCTAGAATAAACTGGCATAGAATTCCCCAATAGGAGTGAAATTATCTTTTTCCTTCCTCCTCTTTGCAAACTCTAGCCTCGGATGAAACTTGAATTTAGAGGTTCTTTGGTAAATTTGTGGGGGTCAAGGACGATTTTGAAGAACAAGTACATGTCATTGTGGATAAGAAGATGGATGAACATACAATTGTGCATTGTTCAAAGGATATTGAGGAAGTGGAATGGGATTTCTTGGATTTTGAGGAAAGAAACCTTGTTACAAGTAGTTATGTAGATCTAATATGTAAGATCGGGATTGAGGCTGACAGTATTGGTGGGTTGGACCTCTCAAACTCTGCTTTAGCTCTGGCATGACAATAGGTGTGTTTTCCTTCTTCTTTCCTTCAGTTTCCCTTGGTTGATTGCAATGTCGTCCCAAATGTTTCACAGAATCCTTCTGTCCATCAGGCTCTCCAAATTTTGATGTCTTAAATCTGGGAGAAAGGTTAACACTTGAAGAAATGCCCCAGTTTTTATATGAAACATCTTTATAGCCCATAAGTCCAAGGAAATTTTTCATATCATTTTCTACACTCTTAACTTTCCCAACCACTTTCTCTAGGTCTTCTAGCATGCTAGGCTTCTTAGTAAGAAATTTTGGTGGTCCACTTAATTTAACGGTAGGCTCAAGAGTATAACAATGATCATTAAGAGTCTTGAACGTGGATTCACTAGTGGACTGGGGAAGCACAATCGTTGGATTGATAGCCAAAGTGGAAGTCTTAGTAGAAGGTTGAGCAACAAAAGGACAGACGGTATGTAGTGCTATGAATATGATAAACTTATATTGAAGAGCTAAAGAAAGAGTGGTGGAAGTATTGAGGTGCATTTGACGTGGAATGGATTCTGATGCATGATGTGGTGCATCAACAACAGTAGGAAAGTGACTTTGCGATTTTGGTGGAAGACTTAGGGTATTTGCAGGGTCAAAAGTGGGGAACGGAGGCGGAGGCAGCCCACTGGCCCAAGCTTGGTACATTTCCATCATTTGTTGTCTCAGTCTCAAATTCTCTTCCTTTAAACTCTCAATTTCCTAACTCTTTGTTTCATCCATGGTGACACTCTCTATATCCTTGTTGCACACAACTAAACCTTCCTTGAATTTGGTGTGATATGGAGGACCAGCCAGGAGGCCACAAACCAACCACCTTAAACTAACTGAACAAGAGGCAACAAATATATTAGAGTTCAACCTTTTTCAAAACCTCTCATTTTTTTTCTTTTTTTTTAAAAAGATCACCGAACCCAAGAAGGGCGCCTACGTATTTCACATCCCGAAAGAGGAGAATCAAGTGTGCGTAGTTCGTAAAGTCGTGTCAAAATGACCAATTGAACTCTTTGTTTTCTTTCTTCTTTTTTTTTCGAAACTTTAAGAAGATAAGAAAATAACAATTTGTCAAAAGAATTGACGAAAATATTTTTGAATTTTTCAACTTTAACATCCCTATACAAAGTGAAATCTATAATTACCAAAGAAAATCTTTTTGGGTTTTCAGTTTTAAATTTCATATGAAAAAGAAACTTAAACCAATAAAAAAAATTTTTTTTATAGTTTTCTTTTAGAGATGTATATGAAACCCCTACTCTAAGTAAAGAGTGAAGAAAATCTTTTTGAATTTTTTTCAAATAAGATCCACAAACCAACAATAGGATGTCTACGTATCTCACTCCCGAAAGAGGAGAATCAGGGGTGCGTAGTTCGTCCAGATTGGACAATTAAGGACTAAATGACAAACTAAACCCTAAATTGAGAGACACAACTAAAGACAGACGATGAAAATAAAATCTTTTTGGGGTTTTTAATTAGAAACTAACACCAACAACTATGAAAGAAAAAATCTTTTTGATATTTTCATTATATAAAAATGTACAAAGCTCCTATTGAAAGGAATTTTTTTTTTTTTGAAGTTTTCGAATTGTGAATGCTTACTAAAGAAATAAAAGGAATGTTCTATTTTTATTTTTTGGAAAATAAGTACAAAATGTAAAAAAAAACGACTTTTTTTTTTAATTTTTGAATTGTGAAAAAACAAAAGCCATAAAGAACCCTAAAAACTACAAAAAAAAAAAAATTCTTCTTTTCGACTCACTTTTCTTTTCTCCTTTTTTTTCACTTTACTTCTAACACAAGTTTTCCCCAAATCAGTCTGTCAAATAATTACGTTACCCTCAGAAATGCAACATTTAGCACGTAGAGATGCTTTAGAGGTGAGTCTCCTACAAAGGACCAAGTGGGCCCCGCTAGGTCTTCAATATGATGCACACAAGCATGACCTAAAGGTTGACCTACGTTAGGGTTCACTAACAATGCTATTCGGGGGAGCATATGATCGATAGTGACTGCTTTGCTTTCCACCTACCTCATAACACCGACGGCTCCCCCTAAAATAAGGGTAACTCAACTAGAGGTCGTGTACAACACATGTACTACAGACTTGTTACAGAAACAATGACTCGGGTTATGCACATGATGCCAGATATAAAGTGGTAACACATAACATAAAACTGTAAACAAAGAGCACGTAGACACTCAACAATGATAAACAATAACACAAAACAACACAAACAATACCTATACACCCATAATATCAAACAAAGCTATAAAAAATTAGCTCGAATTCTGAAAAATCCCCCGCAAAGTCGCCAGAGCTGTCACACCCCTTTCTTTTCAACTCCAAAAAGATTAATTTTATAGTTCGAAAGGGTTTTCATTATTAAAGTGACGAAAAATGAAAATTTTATTTCGAAAAAGATTATTTACATTTAAACTCAGAGTCGCCACTTCGCATAAATTAGGTGTGCCAAGTCACCCGTGGATATCCTTTTTCAAAACGATTTTGACTCTATAAAACTGATCCGCGAATAGAGATTCCGACTAAGGAATTTTGTTGACCGAGGGGAAGGTGTTAGGCAACCCTCGATCCCGTGGTTCGACCACGATCGCTTGGTGGAGCATATCGACCGATTTGACACTATAAAATGTATAAACCACACAAAACACATAAAACAATCAACCACAAACAAAACGAATCCAAAGTATAGTGTCCAGTCCGATTATACAGTCCAAAATAAAAAGGTACTGAAAAGTAAACCTACACTAATCCTAAACTACTCTCCAATGATACTTCGGGCCTCCTTTGCGTACATGATACTTCGGGGCACTCCCCGACGAATAAGTACAGTGTGGCCTCGGGGCATTCCCCGATGAATGAATACATTTGATGAAATATAACAAAATGGAGAAATCGTTCAACACAGACATTCACACATTCAATTATATAGAATCTTACGAGTTGCCTACCCCGAGCCTACCGTTTTCCTACCCACTCGACAACATATCACATTCAACATCAACAATGAATCAAAATACCCTAATATCCACTTTTATTAATTTTCGATTCCCGCCCCCCAAAATAATTGACTAATTCTTTGACTATCAATTCAATTTCTGACATTCAAATCCAACATCAACCAACCCATAACAAAGATTCAAACATGCTCAAACAACAAATCATTTCCGATTAATTAACCAACTTCAACATAGAATCGCCCAAAACAATTAGATTTGCTCAACCACACAATCAAGATCATATCATCAACCAAAGCATTCCATCCATAACAATGGGTATCGTAAACAAAGAAATAAACTATAGTAGAGGTTAGAAATAGACCTTTGAAGAATCGATTTCGTTGATAATAAAATCAAGAAAGCTCGGACTATAGAATTCCTAATAGGACCTCAACAATGACGAACTCCAACTCCGTATTGAAAAATTTGAGACCCAAAACTGAAGCTCCATAAATCCAATTGAATCCGAAAACCGACATTGTTCACGATACTGTTTTTCTCTCGATTTTTTCTCTCGCACGCGCGATTCTCTCTTCTCTCCCTCGATTTTTTTGTTCTCGTGAGGAAGATGATTTGGTGATTGTTGTTATTGTGGAGAAAATGATGATGAAAGAATGAACCCCTCTTTTCTCCTTTTAAAATTTTTCTTTTATATTTTTTATTTGATTTTTCTTTTTCTTTATTTATTATCCTATGTGAAAGCATATAATTGGTGGCTTGTGGGAATAAGTGTGGCATGTGAAAAAGTTAGTGTGGCATATGGAAAGATAAGGGTGGCATGTGAAAAAATGAGTAGGGCATGTGCCTTTTGCATGTATCCAATGAAAAATGAAAAATGAGGTGTTGAGGTGACATAGTGAGGTGACAAAGATGCTATGTATTTAATTATTTTTAATTCTTTTTTGGGGGAGAAATTATCAATTAAACAAAAGTATGATGAGGTGAATAAAATAAAATAAAAAATAATAATAATAATAATTAAAAAATAAAATAAAATAAAAATGATTAAAATATTTTCAGAAAAGGATAAAATTACGTGTCTACATTATACCCCTTTGAATGTAAACACATAATGCTTTCATACAAAGGAGTAAACAACGAGACAGAATTTTGTTGTCTCAATTACATCGTAAGGTGGGCTTCTCGAATAAATTCTTGTTTTTGTAGGTCCATGGGAGCGTACAACATCGAGTTTCCTCATCATAACTAAATTATATATGCATCCACTTATATTATCCTATTTTCACCGTTGATCATTCTTATGAAAGCCAATACCCCTCTTTGGAAGATGAACTAGAGGAGCTCGTTAGGGAACCATGTTTTTTTTTTAAGCACAATATTCTTGGTAAAAGTTTTTTTTCCCAACAAATATGCCTATTTCTTATCATGACACCAACAAAATAAATCTTCGTAGGAGACAAAACTAGGATTATGTTGAATTACTTTCTTTGTAAAAGAAAAAACTAAATTGATCTTTTTTGAGCGAAATTGAACAATACAGTCGTCACCTACGTGTTGAATGCACATCAAATACATCTTTTTCTTGAATAAAACGTGTGATTATTAGGGGGTTAGGTTAAAAGAATATAGTGCAATATTTTAGTGCGCAGTCACTATTTTCGTGGGAGATCAACAAAGTCCTCGTAGGACACACGAGATTAAAGGGGACAACAACATATCCAGCAAAGCTATCTTTTTAACTGTACATCCAAAATCCATCTGTGTTTAGCACATCAATTTCTTTTACTCAAAATCCACAAGCCAATGTAATTACTGCACACAAAATAATTAAACTGGAAAAAGCTGATAGTTCTATAGAAATCCATTCACTTAAATGCATAGAAATCTTTTGGATCTTTTATTTTCATTTGGACGTATCGTTTCCAGTTTTGTGAGGATAATATTTTTATGTGACATACATAAAGTGTGCAGATTAGTAAAACATGGCAAATTATTATACTACTCACCTCTGTTGAGCAAAATCTCCACAATTTCCACATTACCACTGCTTGCTGCAGAGTGCAATGGCACCCAATCTTCTTCATCGCCAGTATTTATTCCACTCACTGAGGGATCAGCAGCTGAAAGAATCTTCAGCTCCAAATATACAATCACCAAAAAACAAATATCACACTCTTATTACTGCAATCCCAAGATTCAACATTGTTAACATTCAGGAATTAGTGAAAAAAGATGCATTTCAATCCTGCCCTTTTACTACTACTATATGCTGCTTCATTTGCTTTGTTTATCTTACTATTTTTGTTGTTGTTATTTTCCTTTCTATCCTGCTATAATTACCTTTCTTTTGAGCCGAGGGTCTTTCGAAAACAGCCTCTATACCCTCCTACGTCCTACACACACAAAGGCATGGGTGGAGCCAACCTTTAACAAGGGGTTCATCCAAACCCGCCGAAGCAGAAAATTATATGATTAAACACTGTAGATGTTGAATCCCCTTCAATTAGTTTTTCTTTAAATTTTGAAAAACCTCATCACAAATCCTGGCTCCGCCTTTGCACAATGGTAGGATCTATCGGAAACAACTTCTCTACCCAACTTATTGGTTAAAGTTTCAGAAAGTTTGAATCTTGGACTGGGAAAAACATCAAACCTGTTGAGATTAGGAGAGTCCTAGATTCAAAAATGTCTTGAAATAAGAAATCAACAAGTGAATTCACGTCAAAACTAATTATCGTCCTCCGATCTCCCCCAATCTTTTTTTGCACAAAGTACAAGAGCCCAATGGCGGAACCAGGATGTTCATAAACAATAACATTAAAAAAAGCTCCCGCTATACACAGAGTCTGACCACAAAGATAGATTATTGTACACAGATTCACCTTTCATTTCTGTGTTGTTTCTAAAACTTAAACCCGTGATCTCCCAGTCATAACCAATTACATACCCAGTGTAATTCTACAAGTGAATTCTAACCTTAACCTTACCCCTACCTTGCTTGTATAAATAGAAAGTTGTTTCCAATGACCCTCAGCTTAAATAAAATGATATTTTCATAAAGGGATTCAACAATATGAATAAGCAAATGCGCAACAAGAGATTCAACATCTAATACATATACATAAAAACAAACTTTAATAATATACACAGTATAATTTTTAACCAAAGGAGCTTCGAAAGCTCAAGTTTTTCTCATCTTAAGAAGAAAAGGATTCGAATCCCATTTGTTTGCTGAAATTGAGGTGGAAATGAAACAACCTGGATAGCCAGATAAGGACGCGTTGAACGCAGCTCTAATACGGGATGAGGGCACCATCGGATTTGGAATTTTTAAAGACAAGGTGGGGCATCCAAAGGAGCGCCTAGTAGTTCAATCAAGGCAGGTTCAATTTCCAATAGATACAAACACTAAAGGTGTTTTGTTGTTGCTGATAGAAGGTGACAGATTTAATAAATTTAATTGAGATGCACTTAAATTGACTCATATACAACGGTTATAAAAAAGATAAAGAGATGGGTGAGGGGACTGATGACGGTAGGGGTGTACATAGGTTCGGTTGGTTCGGTTTTTTATTAAAATATAACCAAACCAACAATGATGATTTTCTAAATCTATAAACCAAATCAAACCAATATACAATTGGTTTTTATATTTCGGTTTTAATCGAGTTTTTTTGGTTTTTTCGATTTTTTGGTTTTTTTCTCGATTTTTTATCAATAATGTGATTGAAGAAAAAATTAAATGTTTTCATTAAAAAGATTAAAAAAAAAAAAAAACAATGGTCATACAGTAGTTCCAATTAAAATTAAATTGGCAAATTACTAAGACGTTTAAACTACTATCTCTCAAAGTAATATTATGTGGATACTTAGTGGTTCAATTTGTAAGTTACTAGTCATAATAGTTTATCTGAAAGTTTCCTTCAATTAAACTATGAGCATAAAGAAGAATGAAGAATTGGAGACAACTTATTAAAAATTTAACGCCATAAAATAATTAACTATAACATAATTCACAAGAAAAAAGAGAAAGAAGAGAAACAAACCTAAATCAAAACTTGACGAATAGGAGAATGAGAAAAGTAAGATGAGGAAATAATGAGAACTCTCTAAAAACTTGGAAAGTAAAATGTAAAGTGAAGCAATTGAAGAGTTATAGGTTTTTATATTAATATTAGGTTTTGTATTAATCTGTTATTAATGGATAAATATTAGGGAAAATGACCGCAATAGCACCTAAAACTAAAATAATATCATAAAAATAGCACTCAAAATTAAATACCCTATAAATAGCCACAAACTAATTTCACTAGCTAACCTTCACTGTCATATGCTTAAACATAATCGAAAATGTCGTTAAAGTAACTCTCTTTCTTTCCTTCCTTTTCATTCACAATTTCCTTTCCATTCAAACTCCCAAACCTCCATTCTTTTACCTTTTTCGATACTTCAATTAATCTTTCTTATTTCATAAATTTCGTATAAAATCTCCAAAAATCTGCATTCAATTAGCTTCCTATAATTTT